>NW_016806263.1:1854759-1872932 GCF_001698545.2 Rhinopithecus bieti
TTTTTTTTTTGAGACGGAGTCTCACTCTCGTCCAGCCTAGAGTGTAGTGGCACAACCTCGGCTCACTGCAACCTCCGTCTCCCAGTTCAAGCGATTCTCCTGCCTCAGCCTCCCGAGTGGCTGGGATTACCGGTGCCCACCACCACGCCCGGCTGATTTTTGTATTTTTAGTAGAGACGAGGTTTCACCATATTGGCCAGGCTGGTCTCAAACTCCTGACCTCAGGTGATCCATCCGCCTGGGCCTCCCAAAGTGCTAGGATTACAGGGGTGAGCCACCACACCCAGCCTCTCCCACTGGATTTTTAAAGCTTTTAATCAAAAGATTAGCAAATATTTATTTTACATGGCTCAAACTACATGAAAAGAAATGCAGCGAGAAACACTTCCTAGTCCCTGTACAGTACCATTCCTAATAGTCTTCAACGGGTAATCATTTTAAATTAGTTTCTTGTTTATCCTTCCGGTCTTCATGCAGAGATACAAGCAGATGAGAATATACAGTCTCATTTCACTCGGTCTGTCCTTCAATATTTTCTGCACTGTTTATGTTTTTTTTTTTTTTTCCCGTTTTACTGTATATTCTGGATATTCCTCCTTATCAGTATTCAATTAAACTTATTTTTTCTGTCACTCCATTTTGTAGATATACTCCAGTTTATACAGTAAATCACACATAGGTGGACACTTGGCGTTGTTTCCAGTCTTTAGATATTAGAAACAATTCTTCAGTGAATACATGTCATTTCTACATTTGCAGGGGTAACTGTCAGATTCTGAAAAGAATTAAAGAATTGCTGGATCCAAGAGGAAATGTGTTTGCAAGTATGATAGATATTTACAGTTGCCCTTCATGGAGTGATCCGTTCTACACTCCTATCAGCAGAGAAGAGAATGAGAGGTATTGCTTTTTTTCTGTGGGGGAGGGGTGTGGGATTGGAAAGAACAGGAATATAATTGGGATTTTTTGATAGATAAGTAAAATCCTGAAAAGTTTGGGAATATGAATTAGAATGATAAAATGTCTAACAAAAATAAATCGTTGTGTGATAGGCTTAATTTTAAAAGCAGTGTTGAATTGGGACCATTGGGTGTTGGGTTTTTTCTTTTCTTTTTTTGTTCCTGAACTGTACCTTTAGCACATTTCTCTAGATAGATTCAAGGATGTTTAGAAAAATCAAAATCTCTTGTGATCAAAATCTGTGCCACCTTGCTCCATGACAGAAGCAATTCAAAAACAAGAGACTTGGGTAAATATTACCCAGGTTTATTTTCCTCAGTTTTTTCTACTGGATGGATAATTAATAATTATTAAAGAGTAGAGATTTTAGCCGGGCACGGTAGCTCACGCCTGTAATCCCAGCACTTTGAGAGGCCGAAGCGGGTGGATCATGAGATCAGGAGATCCTGACCAACATGGTGAAACCCTGTCTCTACTAAAAATACAAAAATTAGCTGGATGTGGTGCCAGCTACTCAGGAGGCTGAGGCAGGAGAATCGCTTGAACCCAGGAGGCAGAGGTTGCAGTGAGCCAAAATCACACCACTGCACTCCAGCCTGGTGAGAGTGAGACTCCGTCTCAAAAAAAAAAAAAAAAAAAAAAAAAAAAAAGAGTAGAGATTTTAGTTTGGTAAAAAATTGTTAAGATTCTTGAGAGTTATGATAGTGTTACGGACAGAGACTTTTATCAGTGTAATTTGTGAAGGGTTTTTTATTTCTGTTGGCCAGTAAAACAGTTGTTTAAGAGGCATTTGTTCATTGTATCAATTAAGCTATGATGATCTGCAAATATGAACCAACAGTAGAGTGAGAAACAGAATTTGCAGCAGTTTGTTATGTCATTTCACCAAACGGAAGATAAAGAGAAAAATGAAGTCAGTGACATTTCAAACAAAAGGACCTTATACATATTTTTTTGTAGGCTAAAATAAGATTATAATTAAAAGCTGATTTGTTAGGTAATAGTAGCTTACATTTAAAACAAAATTATAAGAAACCAATTTTAGGTAAATATACTTAAATTAATGCCCTACCTAGGAAGGAATGCAAAAGATCATTTTTTTGGTCAAAAAGTTGTTGCATTCTTGTTATTTAGCAAATATTTCAGACAAGGACTATTTTGAGACTGTATAAATGTGTATTTAGTATACCTATGCATGAAAGTAGCATTGTAGCTTTTCTTAGTTTGCATGAATTGTAGCCCCTTTTGAGTTATTAAAGCCTTCATTCTGAACTTGGGGAAAATCAAGCAGTTATTATTTATAATGCCACTTGGGAATAAGTTTTCATTTGTTTTTGTGTCAGTACTGCGGTAAACAGCAATGAAGTTTTTGATGTGCCAAATTCTGAGTAAGTTATTGGGAAATAAGCCAGAAAATGCCCAGATTGATAATGTTTTGTGTAAAAAATTAATGAGGCCATTCTTATTAGATTGAAAGATAAAATTGCAAATGAGAGAATCCAGGCAATCCTGCCTCTTTTGAGACTTAAGACCTATGAATAATGACTTGTCCCATAAGTTAAAAGTATGTGCAACTTCATCGTTTTTTGTTTGATTTTTAAATTCACAGTAGTTGAATTATTCCTATTAAATATGTCATTTATAAGAAAAGAAAGTATGGGCCGGGCGCCGTGGCTCAAGCCTGTAATCCCAGCACTTTGGGAGGCCGAGACGGGCAGATCACGAGGTCAGGAGATCGAGACCATCCTGGCTATCATGGTGAAACCCCGTCTCTACTAAAAAATACAAAAAAACTAGCCGGGCGAGGTGGCGGACGCCTATAGTCCCAGCTACTCGGGAGGCTGAGGCAGGAGAATGGCGTAAACCCGGGAGGCAGAGCTTGCAGTGAGCTGAGATCTGGCCACTGCACTCCATCCAGCCTGGGCGACAGAGCGAGACTGTCTCAAAAAAAAAAAAAAAAAAGAAAGTATGTATGAAACACACCCACCCACCCATTTAATGATACATCATTCCAATAGCAATTCCCTGACACCAGCTGGATGTCCTACAATGCAATTCAGTTTTGATACTAATTGCCTGAAGTTAGCACAGATGCCACAGGTTAAGTGCTCAGTCCCACAAGACTGCCTCCATTTCACATGCCCGGCCACAAGTCTCAGGTATTCCCAACCTACTTGGACTTCTTCCAGGCTGACCCCATATTTGGGCATTCCTATGACCTACCCCCCAGGTTTGATAATTTGCTAGAATGACTCACAGAACTTAGGAAAGCACTATTTTACTACTACAGTTTTTGTGTAAAGGATACAACTCGAGAACAGCCAAATGGAAGAGACACATCGGGGAAGGTATGGGGGACAGAGGGTGCAAAACTTTCATGTCCTCTTTATGTGTGCCACCCTCCCAGCACATTAATGTGTTTGGAAGCCCCTTAAGCCAGATGGTTTCAAAGTTTTTATATAGGGTTTCATTGATCAGACATGATTCATTAATCATTAATCACTAGTCACTTATTTGAACTCAGTCTCCAGTTCTTCTCTCCTTGTCAGAGATAGTGAGATGGGCTAAAAATTTCAATCCTATGAATACCTAGTTGGTTTTTCTGGTAACCAGCCTCCATCCTGAAGATACCTAGGGTCCCTCTCTATCTCCCAACCCTTATGAGTCATCTCATTAACATAAACTCAGGTATAACTGAAAGGGATACATTATGAAGTATAAAAGACACCTCCTATCAGGAAATTTTAAGGGTTTTAGGAGTTTCTTCCAGGAACCAAGGACAAAGAATAAATATATTTTTTTATTATACCACAGAAGAGTAATAAGATGAACATATATACCCAGCATCCAAATTAAGAAACATAACATAAAGGTATCTTTTAAGCCTCTTGTGTTCCTTTGTGAATATATTTCCTCTCCTTTCCAGGGGAAACCATCATCTTGAATTTCATGTTATCTATTACCTTGCTTGTCTTCAGAGTTTATTATAGTTTTAAGGCTGTCTAGCGGTATATCCGAAATAAGCCTCTTTTTGACCTTAATATAAATGGAGTTGTATTGCATGTATGCTTTCAGTGGTTTATTTTGTTAATAAATATAGAACGTATCATTTGTTAGATAATTATATTGGGCCATTAGTGACTACATTTTTTGTCTTTTTGTTTTCTTAAGATTTTCTTAGCTTCGAGAATTTCATTTCTTTAACATAGACTAGTGATATATTAGGTAACGTGTACTTAATAGAATTGAAAATCATACTTTAAAATTATTTATTCTGAAAGTGTTCAAATATACACAAAAGTAAAGAATTGTATAATGAACCCAACAACCCAACACCTAGCTTCAACCATTATCAAGTCTTCCCCTCCCCCCACCGTAATACTCATTCACGTATACACGCACTCTACCCTTCTGTCAGCCAGAACTATTTTGAAGGAAATGTATGACACTGCAACATTTTTATCTAATATCTAATATTGAGTGTTAGGATTTTTATAATTATTGCCAAAAAATGTTTTTACACTTGTTTCTTTGAAGTAGAAGCTAAACTATGTCCACATATTTCATTTTATTGATATATCTTTGTCTCTCTTATACAGAGTCCCCTTTTTTTTGTTGTTGACATTTATTTGTTGTAGAGGTTAGGTCATTTGTCTGATTGAATTTCCCATATTCAGGATCTGGCTGTTTCCATCCTCATACAATCATTCAACCTATTCTCTCATGTTTATTTTCTGTAAACTAATAGTAAAATTTAGATGCTTGATTAGGTTCAGGTTTGACTACTTGGGCGCAAGGGCAAAAATACTTCTTATGTGGTAGTTTATAAACATCCTATTGCATCATATCAGGAGGTTAAAGGCTTCAATAATATTTTTGAAACAGTGTCCTAATATATATGGATTAAGGATTATAGAGCAATAATGCATAATTTCCATAAGCTGTGTTCTGCTATAGTCATATCTCCTCTAACCTCCTTTCTGGTTTAAGATGGAGAAACTAAGGTCCCGAAAGTTAAGTATTTGCCAAAGGTCAGACAGCTAATTTAAGAGTAAAAGTAGGGCTCTTTTTCACCTTTCGCCCCTTTTAAAATTTTGTCTCATAAACCTTTGATATCTGTGGATCAGAAAGAATTCTGTTTGATGTAGTCAGAATAGCATTTCTGCCTATTCAACTAGAATAGAAATAGGAGTTTTGGCCGGGTGTGGTGGCTAACGCCTGTAATCCCAGCACTTTGGGAGGCTGAGGCAGGCGGATCATCTGAGGTCAGAAGTTTGAGACTAGCTTGGTTAACATGGTGAAACCCCATTTCTACTAAAAATACAAAAAATTATTGGGGTGTGGTGGAGGGCGCTGGTAATCCCAGCTACTTGGTAGCCTGAGGCAGGAGAATTGCTCCAACTTGGGAGGCAGAGGTTGCAGTGAGCCGAGATGGCGCCATTGCACTCCAGCTTGGGCAGCAACAGCAAAACTCCGCCTCAAAAACAAACAAACAAACAAAAAACAGAATAGGAGTTTTGTGACTGAGAAGTTAAGACATAGTGAAGGTTCAACTCCTTGAGTGGTTCTGTTTTTGCACTGCCTGTGTGGTAGCTGAGACTTAAGTTTGAAAGCAATAGTTAGAGGGGTTAGATAGGATCTAAGCCTGAAGCCTGGTAAATCCAGGATAGGAACAATGCAAGAAAATCTTTATAGACTATAATAGTAGTAGTTGGTCATTTAGTTCTAAATAAATTTTATTTGTGGTACTTATTCACCTCATTTTTATATACTAGTATGCTTTGCTTCCCATGTTAATTTCTACTAGTCTTATAAATGTTAAGTGTAAATTAATCTTAGTTTGAAGAAAATGAATTATGGAACAAAATATAATAAGTGAAAACTAGAGGGAGGTAGCTTTCCTTTATAAGTTATGTGACTTAACATAAAAAATCAACGATGTGGAAAAGTCTTCTACAAGCCTGGTTACACATCACAGAAATACCTTACGGTTGCTTCATCTGTTTGATGCATAAAGTGTTTTGTAGTGGCAGACCCACTGCTTTTTTTTCTCGTGATTCCTAGTGAACTGATGGGAATTTGTGCAAACGATGATTGTAGGTATATGACAAATTAATTTATCATTAAAAGCCATAACTGCCCGGGCATGGTGGCTCATGCCTGTAATCCCAGCACTTTGGGAGGCCAAGGTGACTGATCATGAGGTCAGGAGATCGAGACCATCCTGGCTAACATAGTGAAATCCCGTCTCTACTAAAAATACAAAAAATTAGCTGAGCGTGGCGGCACACGCCTGTAGTCCCAGCTACTCCAGAGGCTAAGGCAGGAGAATAGTGTGAACGCGGGAGGTGGAGCTTGCAGTGAGCCAACATCACACCACTGCACTCCAGTCTGGGCAGGAGAGCGAGACTCTGTCTCAAAAACAACAACAACAAAAAAAATTGATAATCTTCTAAGATGAAAGAAATGAGTTGATAAGGAGAAAAGAAGATTTTATGATTAAAATGAAAGTTTCATGAATAACTTTATTTTGTAAGGAAAAAAGTTATGATTACATATAATTTCACGAATTTTTAAATGTAAAATGGAGAAATAATCCCAGATAAATACAATATAATAAAAATTGGGGAACTTTTTATTTAATGTGATGAGTGTGCTATGTATTCATAAGTTTATTTCAGTTTGGGATCTCCAGTGCAATTCTCACATACCTGGTGCAGTGTTAACTCTGTTTCTTTGTTACTACATTCATTCTACTTAGCAATGAACAATCCTGCTTCCTCCAAAAGAATGATACATCATTATGACATAGGGCTAGAAAGTTTAAAAAAAAAAAAAAGATGCATTTGATGTTTCATAATCATTCTTTAATATTTACAAAGAAGTAAGCTACATTATTTCTTATTCTTCAGGCACCAAGTATAAGTCAGTTTTTGATTCAGAGTGGTGGAAAACAAATCTATCCAGTTTTTTTCTTGAATGCATCAATTTTTGTTCTGGCATGTAATGGTTAAAAGTTTGAGACAGGCCAGAAACAATAAAAAATGGACAAAATATATAAAACAATGTTTTCTAAGATATTGGATATCAGGCAATGAAGGACAGTGAAGCTTGATCAACAGGAAACAAAGTGAGTCCTATGTTTGCCTCAGTTTATTGCCTTGGGAGAATTTCTAAGCCATAGTACAAGGAGAGAGGAACATATGGAGCCTGGTGGAATCCCTCTGTTGATAGAGCCCAGAGCCTGGTGAAACTAATGCAGCCAGAGTTTGCTAGAAGGGAGAGAGCTGCATAGAGAGAGAATTCTCGTGGTCTGGAATGAATCTCTCCTGATTCTTCAGGTAAGTATTGACCACTGTATGCATGTGAGGAAATGACCTGAGGCCAAGGAAAGGATCATCCAAAAATATTACAGTACAGTCTTGGATCACATAAAGACATTTTGTTCAATGATGGACTGCATAAGATTATAATGGAGCTGGAAGATTCCTACCACCTACCTAGTGATGTCATAGATCTCAATCATGATGTCTTATGTGTCTGTGGTGATGCTGGTCTACTGTCTTGCTGGTAATATTTATTCTTATTTTATCTTTTTTTTTTTTTTTTTTAGATGAGGTCTCACTCTGTTGCCCAGGGTGCAGTACAGTAGTGCAATCTTGGCTCACTGCAGCCTCTACCTTCCGGGCTCTGGTGATCCTCCCACCTCAGCCTCCCAAGTAGCTGGGACTACAGGCACATGCCACCATGCCTGGCTAATTTTTTGTATTTTTTGTAGAGACGGGATTTTGCCATGTTGTCCAGGCTGGTTTCAAACTTGTGGGCTGAAGTGATCTAGCTACCTTGGCCTCCCAAAGTGCTGGGGTTACAGGTGTGAGCCATTGCACCTGCCCTCTTGTTATTTTAGAGTATACTTTTTCTACTTATATATTTTTTCAGAAGTTTACCGTAAAACAACTTCAGGCAGATCCTTCAAAGTATTACAGATGAAGGCATTGTTATCATAGATGACAGCTTTGTGCGTGTTATTGCCCTTGAAGACCTTCCCATGGGACAAAATCTGGAAGTGGAAGACAGTGATATTGTTGATTGTGACCCTGTGTAAGTCTAGGCTAATGTGTATGTATTTGTGTCTCGTAAAAATAAAGTTTTTAAATACAGTTTATAAAATAAGGATATAAAAAATATTTTAGGCTGGGCGCGGTGGCTCAAGCCTGTAATCCCAGCACTTTGGGAGGCCGAGACGGGCGGATCACAAGGTCAGGAGATCGAGACCATCCTGGCTAACACAGTGAAACCCCATCTCTACTAAAAGTACAAAAAACTAGCCGGGCGAGGTGGCGGGCGCCTGTAGTCCCAGCTACTGGGGAGGCTGAGGCAGGAGAATGGCGTAAACCCGGGAGGCGGAGCTTGCAGTGAGCTGAGATCCGGCCATTGCACTCCAGCTCGGGCAACAGAGCGAGACTCCGACTCAAAAAAAAAATAAATAAATAAAATAAAATAAAATATTTTATACAGCTGTACAACATGTATTTTAAGCTAAATGTTATTACAAGAGAGTCAAAAGTTAATTTAAAAAAATTTTAAGTTTTAAAATAAAATTTTCTATTGAAAACATTTTAAAATAAATTTAATGTGTTTAAGCCTAAGTGTGCACTGTTTATAAAGTCTACAGTAGTGTTATAATAATGTCCTAGGCCTTCATATTCACTCACCACTCACTGACTTACCTGGAACAACTTCTAGTCCTGCAAGCTCCATTCATGGTAAGTGCCCTTTACAGGTATACCATTTTATCTTTCATACTGTATTTTTACTCTGCCTTTTCTATGTTTAGATACAAAAATACCATTGTGTGACAAATTCAGTATGGTAACTGAATGCTGTACAGGTTTGTAGCCTAGAAGCTATAGGCAGTGCCATATAGCCTAGGTGTGTAGTAGGCTGTGCCGTCCAGGTTTGTGTAAGTACTCTATCATGGTCACATAATGATGAAATTACCTAAAGGTGCATTCCTCAGAACATATCTCTTCATCAAGCAACACATGACTGTAATTGTGTTGTGTTCAGAGACAGCTGGGAATATTGGCTGTTTCCACAAGACAGAGTGGAAAGCCTCATTTACGGAGCATTGGGTAGAGTACATATAATGGGTCTTGCCTCAGTCGTGGGAAACAGCCCTAGCCTGAACACTGTCCCTGTTCTGCCTAACAAACGTTTAAAGCAAGGCCTGAAAGCATCAGACTATTTCTAAGGAGCTTAACTGAATTCTAGAACAGAGCTCAAGAAGATTTATAGGGATACAAAAACATCCAGCACCTAGAAAGGTAAAATCCACAGTGTCATCTCCAAACTACAAGGATGCAAATAAGCAGTCAAATAGGACCCATAATGAGACAAAAAGTGACATGTTAGAATTGAGACAGTGTTCCTTATGTTCAAAAAGTTAAGTAGGGGCCTGGAAGATAGATGCCAATCCAACTTTTAGAGATGAAAACTGCAATGTGTGAAATGTAAAACATACTGTATGGGATTAATGGTAGATTGCACCTTGTGGAAGAAAAGATTTGTGAGTTTGAAGAAGACATAGCAATAGAAACAAATCAAAATCACACCAAAAAAATAGTCTATCAGTGAGCTGTACACAAGTTTAAGCACCCTAGTGTGTAATGGGAGTAGGGGAAGAGAGCATACAAAGTATTTAAAGAAATGATAGCTTAAAAGTTTGATAGAAACCATAAACCCACAGATTCAAGAAGATATGCTCTCCAACCACAAAAAAAACCCATTCTAAAACCCATAAACCGCATAAAAAACCCATACTACCCAGGCATGGTGGCTCATGCTTGTAATTCCAACACTTTGAGAGGCTGAGGCAGGAGGATTGCTTTGAGGCTGGGTGTTTGAGACCAGCCTGGGCAACGTGGAGAGACCCTGTCTCTTACACAAAAACCCAAACCAGAGTACACCATAATCAAATTGTTTAATACCAATGATAAAGATAAAATCTTAAATGGACTAGTGGCAAAAAGGTACTGTTTTCAAGTGACTTGAAAATAGTTACAAAGGTGAGAAGTTAGATTTCTTAAAGGGAACAATTTGAGAAGCCAGTAGAGCAACATATTTCAAGTACAGAACAGAGAAAAACCCTGTCAACCTAAAATTATGTGCCCAGGCCAGGTGCGGTGACTCACGCCTGTATTCCCAGCACTTTGGAAGGCTGAGGCTGGCAAGTCACTTGAGGTCAGGAGTTTGAGACCAGCCTGGCCAACATGGAGAAGCCCCATCTCTACTAAAAATGCAAAAAGTAGCTGGGTGTGGTGGCGGGCACCTGTAATCCCAGCCACTCAGGAGGCTGAGGCAGGAGAATCACTTGAACCCAGAAGGCAGAGATTATAGTGAGCTGAGATCACGCCACTGCATTCCAGCCTGGGCGACAGAGTGAGACTTGGTCTCAAAAAAAAAAAAAAAAAAAAAAAAGTCTATGCCCAGAGAAAATATCTTTGAAATAAAAAAGCAGCATACTTTTTCAGACAAGAGCTGAAAGGATTCATCAGTAGATGTGTAGTACAAGAAATGTTAAAGGAAGTTAAGTAAGGCAGGTAGAAATACACTAGGGACCAGCAACCCATGGTCTGCAAGCTGCTATTTCACTGCCTGCAGGCTAAGAAAGTTTTTGTTTTTCCCCTTTTTTCAAGGGTTATAAAAGAAAACCAAAAATAACTCCTGACATTGCCCACTGTTTCTTTTGTGGGGGGAGGGAGGAAAGGGGCAGGGGACATAAAACTGCCTTCAGTTGAGAACCACTGGCTATATATGCATCCCAGTTAAAAACTAGAGGTTGTTGCATTGGATAAAACAAGATCCAATTTTATGCCTCTTATAAGGCACACACTTTAAACGTAAAGACCCAAATAGGTTAAAAGGATGAAAAAACATACCGTGGTAATACCAATTAAAGCTGGAATGTCTGTATTATTAGACAAAGCAGATTCTAGAGCAAAGAATATTGCCAAGGATGAAGAATGCAAAACGGAGCAACCACTGGAAAACACTTTGACAGTTTCTTGTAAAGTTAAACATGCATCTATCATACATGTGATCTAGCCATTCTACCTCTAGGTATTTACCCAAGAGAAAATGAAATATTTGTTCATGCAAAGACAAATGTCCATTGTAGCTCTATTTGTAATGACCAAAATTTAGAAACAACCAAAGTGCCTATCAAGTGAATAAACTGGAATACACTGGAACACATATGAGAATACTACTCAGCAATGAAAAGGAATGAACTATTGATACGCATGTGCAATTCATTTCAAGTACACTTCCATAAAGCTTGTATAAGTTTGAGTCAGGAAGTGAGATATGACAATACAGTAGCTCTGATTTTATTTCAAAATTTCTATAATAATGTCCTTTTCCATATGTTGCAAAATTTTGGGAGCATGTAGTGCCTAGGGTGATTACTGCCTTTAACAATAATGTCTTGGAACCCTTGGATAAGTTGGAATGTTGAAATCCCTGTAATTATAAATATAGTTCATAAAAAATGCTGAAAATATCAGTAAAATATGTGGTATTATTACTTAGATATTGTCTTCGGAAATGTTTGCCAAATAGTAATTGCTTTTCAATACGAAAACAAGTACTGAACAAGGAGTATTGAGTATTTAATAAAAATAACTTTTCATAATGTAAAATCAGCAGACTGGATGCCAGAGTTTTGTTACATTTTCTGTGGGCTGATGATCATTGAAGCCAGGTATTGGGTAAAAGGGGAGTATTTATTATCATTCTTTCTACTTTTATGTTTGTTTGAAATTTTTTATCATAAAGCTTTTTTTTTTTTTTTTTGAGATAAGGTCTCTGTTGCCCAGGCTGGAATGCAGTAGCACAACATTTAAAAAAATTTATATTATCTAGCAATAGATATTCTATTCCTGAAAATACATTTCTGTTGTCTGATATATAATGACATTCTGTTAACAAAACACTGCATATATGATGGTGGTCCCATGAAGTAATACTGTATTTTTACTGTACCTTTCCTAGTTTTGAATACATTTCGATACAGAAATACTTAACCATCGTGTTACAATTGCCTACAGTAAAGTGACATGCTGTACTGGTTTGTAGCCCAGGAGCAAGAGGCTATATATATAGCCAAAGTATGTAGTAGGCTATACCATCTGGGTTTGTGTAAGTATGCTTAGATGTTTGGGCAGTGACAATCGCCTAATGACACATTTCTCAAAATGTATCCCTGTTGTTAAGTAACAAATACTTAACTGTATATCTAATTCAGTTGTGTCTGAGGTTATATTTAAACAACATGGTGTATCCTGTATTAACGGATCTTTCTCTACAAGTGTTATGCAGCTTATTTTCTTTTTTTTTTTTTTTGAGACGGAGTCTCGCCCTGCTGCCCAGGCTGGAGTGCAGTGGCCGGATCTCAGCTGACTGCAAATGCAGCTTATTTTCAATGAGGTGGATTATGAAGTCTGTACAGACTTATAGTAAATATTGCTTCCAAATGTTCTGCAGTGGTAAAAAGTAAATAAGCTACTGTGTTGTCACTCTGGATAGTTTTTAATTAATTAGCTGAGATTTAAAGTTGTACATACCATATCCAGACATATTAGAAGAAAATATGTGAGTTGTTTTGTCTCACAGTATGCTTTAATGATGATAATAAGGCTTTATCACTAACAATAGTACAATAACTAAGAAATTAGTCTAGGAACTTGAATGTATTTTTTTCCTTTGTCAATAAGTTCAGCTTCTTGTGTCCAAATAGCTTTTTTAATTTTGAAGATTTTATGTCTTTATTTCAAGAATACCATTGACACATTTGATAAATGCACATATTAAATTAACTTCATTATAATCTTTTATACTTTCTTTTTTCTTTTTAGAATGTGATTTGTATGATGTTGGCTGTTGGTTTGAAATAAACAAAAGAACAATACAAAAACCAAGTACAAAAAAATTTTAAAATGTGATATGAATAAAGTCAAAATTTGCTGTTTAAAAACTCAACACCTTTCTCTGTTTTGTCACTTATTTTACATCCCAGATCCAGCAGTTGAACTTGAGCGGTTTTACTTCATAATTCTTGATTATCTTTATTTTTAAAAATGTGGTTCAAGTGTAATTTGTAGTTGGATTAAAATGTTACAAGTTATAAATTCGAAAATACCATACTAGATAATGTGTTTTGACAAATGAACTGACCATTTACAACTGATACTTTTTTTTGTCTTTATACTTCTGTTAGTAGCAGATGAAATCCTTCACACATGAAGTCACAAATAATTGAATTTTATTAACCAAAATTTTAATTGTTACAATCATTGGCTTGTCAATTAAGTTGATAGTTACATTGACTATCTGTTTTTGTTTGTTTGTTTGTTTTTTAGAGATGGAGTTTTGCTCTTGTTGCCCAGGCTGGAGTGCAATGGCATGATCTTGACTCACCGCAACCTCTACCTCCTGAGTTCAAGTGATTCTCCTGCCACAACCTCCCTAGTAGCTGGGATTACAGGTGCCCGCCACCATGCCTGGCTAATTTTGTATTTTTAGTAGAGATGGGGTTTCTCCATGTTGGTCAGGCTAGTCTTGAACTCCCGACCTCAGGTGATCTGCCCACCTTGGCCTCCCAAAGTGCTGGGATTATAGGCGTGATAAATTGACCATCTTATACCAGGAAATCAAATGAGTAGACATCAGTAAAAATATTCTGGCCAACTCATGTTTTATTTATCATATCCTCTTCATTAATTGCTTCTCATAATGCCACAGTTTGTCATGGTATTTGTGGCAGCAGGCAAAGTCCTTGCTTAGACTTTGATTAAATTGCTGTGGCATTTTTCTATTAAAAAGATATCCTGGTTTCAATCTGTAATTTGCCTGTGATCTACGGGTTAAAAAAAAGCACTATACTATTCCATTTGATTCAGTGTTTTCAGATAATACATCATTTTGCTTAGTCTCATTTGGATGAAATGAATATTTCCAGATCTACATGTCAAATAAGAGGATACTACAACTTAGTATGTAACTCCTAAAAAATAGAAATTATTTAGTATGAGTTAAACTTCAATTTTAACAAATGTTGAGTGCCTATATCATATGCCAAGCATTGGACTAGGTACTTGTACATGTTTTCTCATGGACTGCCATCAAGGTTAAAGAGGTTGCCCATGATTATGTGACTGTTTAGTGAAAGAACCAAGAACCTAAGTACTACGACATGTATTCAGGTGCCCTTTGCACTGTCCCATGTTTCAAATCATTAAAGGTGGGATGCAATTTTCAAGATTATTTAATAGCTGCAATTTGTAATGGGTACAAATATGGTTTATAGTGTTAACATTAAACTAGAAACTATGCAACATTTAGTAATTTTTAAATTATGATTTTGATTGATAATTTATAATTGTATACATTTATAAGATACAATGTGATGTTTTGATATATGTCTACAATGTGGAATGATTACATCAAGCTAATTAACACATCTAGCACTTCATTTGCCTATCTTTTTTTTTTTTTATGGTGGGACATTTGAAATTTACTCTTGGTTTAGTTTGTTGAGACAGGTGGCAGCTCTGTCACCAGGCTGAAGTACATTGTTGGGATCACAGCTCACTGTCGCCTCGACCTCCCAGGCTCAAGCCTCAGCCTCCCAAGTGGCTGGAATCACAAGCACACACCACCATACCTGGCTAGTTTTTTTGATGTTTAGTAGAGACAAGGTCTCACTACGTTTCCCCGGCTTCTCTTAGTTATTTTGAAATATTCATTATTATTGACTGTAGTCACCCTGCTGTCCAATAGATCTCAGAACCTATTCCCCTTGTCTACGGGATACTTCACATCCTTTGATCAACAACTCATTCCCACCCCCACAGCCTCTGGTAACCATCATCCTCTCTTTACTTCTATGAATTTAACTTTTTTAGATTCCACAAATGTGAGATCATGTGGTATGTGTCTTTCTGTGCCTCGTTTATACTAATTTCTTTTTAAATGAAGTTTATTTAATACCATTGAATGAAAACACTACCAGTATTTCAAACCATAATCTAGTCAGCAATTGTATGGGTACTACACTAATACTACATTCCCTAAAAGTCTTCAGTTTCACCAAACCCAACACAGCACAAAGCAACAAAAACTCATATTTATTTTATTTTGTTTTTAGAGGCAGGGTCTTGCTCTTGTCTCCCTGGCTGGAGTGCAGTGGCGCCATCATGGCTCATTGCGGGCCGGACCATCCTGGGCTCAAGCAATCTTCCCACCTCAGCCTCCTGAATAGCTGGGACTACAGGCATGCACCACCATACCTGGCTAATTTTTTAACTTTTTTGTGGAGGTGGAGTCTCCTTATGTTGCCCAGGCTGGTTTTGAACTCCTGGGCTCAAGTGATCCTTCTGCCTTGGCCTCCCAAATGCTTGAAGTATAGGTGTGAACCACCATGCCCAGTCCCAAAATTCATATTTTTAAACTGAAAAGCCAAGTCACCCTAAAAGGTTACTATTACAGGAACAAGATAAGGAAATGGTCATTAAAAAAAAAAAAAGGTGTCAGTAGGAAATTGAGGCAATTCTGTTTGTATGCATTTGGCCTCAAGGAAGTGATTCAGCTTCCTCTTGCATTAGCCCAAGGGTGTGGCTTATGGTCTTGGACAATTCACTTGTGATCCAGATTTGGAGGGTGTCAGAACAGGTGCAGGTACACTAGTCATTGGATTCCTACCAATAACCAAATCCATCTCAGTTGAGAACCATGTATTTTACTGGGTTCTTTTTTCCTCTTAAATTGAAGAATTTTGGTGTAGTTTTGGACTTGGGCCAGATACTTTCATCCTAAGTTTCTGTTTCTTTTCTCAGATAAACTAGTTCTGCTCAACTAGCATAGAATTTTATTTTTTATTACATATTAAAAAACACATATTGGGACTCTAGTATGCACAATGCTCTAGGCGAGGCAGTGGAGTTGGGGAGAGGAGTGGGAAAGAGTGAAACAAATATAAGCTTGGTTATATTTGAATATTAGATGTGGATGCTTTAGCATTCAAACAATTTTAGATACATCTCGCAAATTTGTAAGGTAGTCCCAAATTAAGTTTTACTGAATTGGTTGGGGTAACTCCTGCAAGGTAGACCATCCTAAGGGTAGAAGAAATGAGCTGTACTAATAATAAGCCGTTGTTGGAGTGAAGGAGGGATTCTGATTATAATGGTATGGCTGTACCTCAAGTTTGCCTTGACTAAGATCCCTGACACCATATCTGATGCCCAGGGAGGTAGGGGGCTCTAAGTAAATACGGTTGAAAGCTACTTCACATAAACACATGAGTTGAAACAACCCGCCACTGGAACCCCTTTAACAATATGTCACAAGAAAGCCATTCTTTCCTACATTGGCAGCTAAGTTCATAATGGCTACCTGAAAATATAGGGTTCAAGGAAGAATGGGAGAGAGAGAGAGGCTCAGTTTTCATCTGGGGTAGCAATGTAGCTGTAGCGGGAGTGAATTTATGACTGAGGACATGCAAAACATTTCTGATAATTCAGAAGCCCTTTGCATTAAGGGTGGGGAGATTTTGCTGAAGTTTAGGTTCTAAACTTCAACCTTAATGAATCATTAAGATTCACATATTAATGATAATTGTGATCTCATTTGTACCTGTAGGCTGTTGGGGACTGCAGAAATAAGGGTTATATAAAGATGAGCAGGCCGGGAGTGGTGGCTCATGCCTGTAATCCCAGCACTTTGGGAGGCTGAGGTGGGCAGGTCCCCTGAGGTCAGGAGTTTAAGACTAGCCTGGGCAACATGGTGAAAACCCGCCTCTACTAAAAAATACAAAAATTAGCCGGGCGTGGTGTCAGGTGCCTGTAATCCCAGCTACTTGGGAGGCTGAGGCAAGAGAATTGTTTGAACTCAGGAGGCAGAGGTTGCAGTGAGCTGAGATTGCACCATTGCACTCCAGCCTGGGTGACAAGAGTGAAACTCTATCTCAGAAAAAAAAAAGACGAGTCAAACTGTGTCCCCATCTTCAAAAGGGCCCACTTTGGTGAGGGGAAAATATGTTTGTGTCAATAAAATAAAAAGCAGTATATTCAACTTTGTAAGTGAGGTACCGTAAATAGGAGTGTCTGAGTCCTGTTCAATAGGAATTAGTATGCCAATATGTTTTTAACTGAGCGAGAGTCATTAGATTTTTTGTTTTAGAAACATTGCTGACTAGTTGGTTTGGTGCAAGGATTGAAATAAGCAGCTAAAAGCAGGGAAACTAGTAGTTCAAGCAGAAGGTAAGTAGGGCCCATACTAGTTCTGTATTAGTGTAAGCAGAGAAGGGATGAATTAGAGATGTTTGAGAGGACTATGTGTCTTATTAAGATACTGAATGATGGAAAAACAAAAGCTTTTAAGATAACTCCAAAATCTCTAGAAGCAGTATTGTGTGTTTACCTAAAAAAATAGAAGCTCTGAAGCCAGACTGCCTAAGTTTGAATCTTGGCTCTGCTGTTTCTTTCTCTTTTTTTTTTTTTTTTTTTTGAGACAGTGTGTCGCTTTGTAGCCCAGGCTGGAGTGCAGTGGCCTGATCTCAGCTCACTGCAAGCTCCGCCTCCCAGATTCATTCCATTCTCCTGCGTCAGCCTCCCAAGTAGCTGGGACTACAGGTGCCTGCTACCACGCCCAGCTAATTTTTTGTATTTTTAGTAGAGACGGGGTTTCACCGTGTTAGCCAGGATGGTCTTGATCTCCTGACTTTGTGATCCACCCGCCTCGGCCTCCCAAAGTGGTGGGATTACAGGTGTGAGCCACCGTGCCCGGCCTCTGCTATTTCTTAATGGGGTAGTCTTGGGCAAATTATGTACCTTCTTTAAGTTTTTCATCTCAAAAATCACGATAAGAGTGCCTACACTTCATGCAGTCATTCTGTGAATATAAATACTCTAAAACCAACAAGTCTTTAGAATGGTGATTTGCACTCAGGTTTGTTTGCTATAATTATATTAGCCAGGGTAACTAAATGAACAGTGATAAAAATGAGATGAGAATACAGAAAGCTTGGCAAACTCAGAGGACAGAAAATGGTGAGTTCACTTTTGGACTTAACTGAATCTGTAGCTTCTGGCAAATGATAGTCACCTAGTAAGTGTTTGTTGAATAGTGACAGAAATAAGCAGATTTTTCTT
>NW_016806263.1:1873184-2097296 GCF_001698545.2 Rhinopithecus bieti
AAAAAAAAAAAAAAAAAAAAGGCCGGGCGCGGTGGCGCACGCCTGTAATCCCAGCACTCTGGGAGGTCGAGACGGGTGGACCACGAGGTCAGGAGATTGAGATCATCCTGGCTAACACGGTGAAACCCCGTCTCTACTAAAAAATACAAAAAAACACTAGCCAGGCAAGGTGGCGGGCGCCTGTAGTCCCAGCTACTGGGGAGGCTGAGGCAGGAGAATGGCGTAAACCCAGGAGGCGGAGCTTGCAGTGAGCTGAGATCTGGCCACTGCACTCCAGCCTGGGTGACAGAGTGAGACTCCGTATCAAAAAAAAAAAAAAGTGACAGGTATTGTTGTAAGCTCTTTGACTACAGAATCTCATTTAATCTCTACCACAATCCAGTAGGATAGGTAGTATTATTTCCATTTCACAGATGAGTGAGCAGAATAGTGAACAGGTTTATGGCTTAATGGTACTGGCAAAATCCTCATTCCCAGAAGGCAAAAGAGGTTCTCTTTTACCCTGCTGGTAGTAAAAAAGTGGACCAGCTGAGATTTGAACCCAATCAATGCAACTCCAGTGTGCTGAACCACTACAACAGGTCAAACCATTTTGAAACCTCTGGCCCCTAATATCTTAATAGAGATACTGAGACTAGAGTCTATTATGGTATGCTGTATCATACAGTGTTAGGTGTCTAATAATAAATATACCTATCATTTATTGAATAGCTACTATGTCCCATGCAGTGAAGTACCTACTGTATTGTTAGTTTTTGAATAATTAATGACTAGTATCTATATATAATATTACCCCTATCTTTGAAGAGGAATATCATAGAAATATTATGGTATATGTAAAGGAAAGGATATCATTTCTAGGAATTTTCAGTAAAAGACTGGCAAGAATAAACATGTGAACTTGTAATTCTTCATGAATAATAGCATTCCTTTTGACCCATCCTAAAGCTACCCAAATTAGAAAGTTACATTTGGTAAATATTTTACAATCATTTCTTATTTACTCATTGCTTACCCTGCACACTAGGTCAATATGCCCTACTGTTTTATGGTCAGTTATTCAGTGACAGAAAGATTATTTTGACAAAGATCTGGTAGTAACAATTGTGCACACTTACATTTTTTAAAATCTGGGAATAATGTTTAGCCACAAACTTGTTCACTATTCTGCTGTTCCTTGTCAGCAACAAGAACACCTTTGCAAAGACAAACAGAATTACATCTTACTATAGTATCAGCTACCTAGGAATAGATTACATAAAGATAATGGATTGAATGGATTGATGCAATTTTAACTCCCTCTAGAATGATACTGAAGAAAACAATTTTTATCCTTCACCATTTCTGGGCTGGGAATGGTGATGAGAGGCTTGCTTGAATTATCCAAGTAGAGCTTTTTTATTACCAGTGATTTCTAAGCTTGACCTTTTCAAGGAACAATGCATATCTGATGATCTCTTGGGATATTCTCATTATTTAATGTATATAGCAATATTAAAAGATAGTATTGAGTGCTTAGTATGCCAGGTACTGTGAAAGCCTATTACACTTATTCAGTTAATCTTTACAACAACACTATGAAGTATGTTTTACTCTTTTTCATAATTTATTAAGTGAGGACCCAGAAACTCAGAATACATAATTTGCCCTGGGTCACACAGATGACACCACCTTTGAACTTACATATGAAGACTACCCTCTAGAGTTGGTAGAGCCGTGGAAGGAGCCTATGCCCCTAAATAAAGTAGAGCTGTCAAACCAGTTCTGGACCACTTACATGGTGTATATGTAAGTTTAGTAGCCAGCTTCAAAGATAGCCCTCAATTAATCCCTGCGTTTATTAGGTACACTGTTGTGTAAGTAATCCCCTCCCACACTGTACTGGGGTTGTTCTGTACCACCAATAACATAGGCATGAATGATGGGATGTCTCTTCTGAGATTACATTATAAAAGATTGACTTATCTTGGGTTTGAAATCACTTGCTCTCTCTCTTTCTTGGCCCTCACCTTGAGGAAAGCAAGCTACCATATTATAAGTAACCCTATAGAGAGTACCATGTGGTGAGGACCTGCGGTCCTTATTCTAATAGAATCACCCACTAAGCCACTCTGTAATTCCTGATTCTCAAAAACTGAAATAATAAAGCCATTTAAGTTTTAAAGGGTGCTTAAGCCATTCAAGTTTTGGGTTAATCTGTTAGGCAACAAGTAACTAACACATGAGAAAAAGGAAAAAAAAGACCCTATCTTGTTTAAGGCACTGTTATTTTCTATTTCCTGTCACTTGCAACTAAATGTAACAAGTCCCTTCTCCAGTTAATTTGTAGAATTAACCTAAAGAAACAGCTTTGAAATACTATTCCTAAGGTTCCCAAACACTGAGAATTGGCAGAGACCAAAGAGAACATCATGTCCAATCTGCTCATTTTACAGGTAAAAGTAATAGCTAACATTTAGTGCTTCCTATGCCAGGCTCTGCTAAATTCCATAAAACAGTTAATTCTCAGGATACTTTGTGAGGTAGAAACTCACTATCCCTTTACAGATGAGGATACTGGTTCTACACTCCAACCCAATTTTGCTTTACTGTCTCTTCACTGTAAAAGAACACTTTTAAAACAGTGCAATTATAAGCACATGCCAAAGTTTTGTTACAACCCCGCACACAGGGGAAACACCTATAGTAGTCCAAAGAATCACCCTGGTAGAGACATTTTAGGGAAAGTGAATGGAACTAATCACAGTTAAATCGGTTACACAAATAAAATAATGATTCATTAAAGGTTACCTCTTTTTTTTTGAAACGGAGTCTTGCTCTGTCACTCAGGCTAGAGTGCAGTGGCTTGATCTAGGCTCACTGCAACCTCCTCCTCTCAGGTTCAAGTGATTCTCCTGCCTCAGCCTTTCCAGTAGCTGGTACTATAGGTGTGTGCCACCATGCCTGGCTAATTTTTGTATTTTTAGTAGAGATGGAGTTTCGCCATGTTGCCCAGGTTGGTCTCAAACTCCTCCTGACCTGAAGTGATCCACCCACCTCGGCCTCCCAGAAATTGTTGGGATTACAGGCGTGAGCCACCGTGCTGGGCCACCTAACTCTTCACTGACTTATCTGGATGACTGGTGACTGATCTCCCATAAAAAGTCAGCCTGAGAGAGTCCTTTTTACACGTGTTGTAGATTAATTAATACGTATTCATAATTTAGCACCTTTTATCACTCAAAAGTGTCCCAGACCAAGTCTGCACAGTTGAGGAAATGAAGGTTCCAGAATGGCCAAGTGATTTGTCCTAGATCTTGTGGGTAGGTAGTAAGAACTGGGATTAGAGTTCAAATCAATGTTTTATGTATTAGCCAGGCTATTAGTCAGTGAACACAAATGAGATGTATACGTGACATCTCTATTTTTAGGTAGCTCTCAGCATTTAAATTTTTTTTTAGGAGGTGTCTTGTGTAATTGGGGATGTTTTTGTACTCTGTTTTGAGTTTTTAAAACAATGTCAGAGGCTGGGTGTGGCAGCTCATGCCTATAATCCCAGTGCTTTGGGAGGCCAGGTGGCAGGATTGCTTGAGGCTAGGAGTTCAAGATCAGCCTGGGCAACATTATGAGACCGCACCTCTACAAAAAATAAAAATAAAAAATTAGCCTGGTGTGGTGGCACATGCCTGTAGTCTTAGCTATTCTGGAGCTGAGAAAAGAGGATCATTTGAGCCTAGGAGTTTGAGGCTGCAGTAAGCTATGATTGTGCCACTGCACTCCAGCCTGGGTGACAGACTGAAACCCTCCTAAAAAAGAAAAAAAAAAAAGTCAAAGGTAGGGAGGAAGGAAACAGAACTGATACTTTCCTAATACTTTTTTTTTCCTCTCTGTAGGCAGGGATTAAGCAATTGCCTGCCAGATTTCATCATTACAATGAATGTAACTCTGACACTTTACAGGAAACTTATCATTTCTTTCCATTCCAGAAACTTGTGATACTTTCTCACTACATGGTGCAAACAGCTGAGTCAAGTTGTCCTTGAGAGTAGCCACCTTTCCCTCAGGTCATACACATGGAACCATTCTTTCTCCCTACAACTCAGCCCATAATAGAGCCTTTGACTGAAAATCAAGATTTTGGTGTTCACTTGGCAATATTTACTGAGGTAAATGACACAAGGTAGGTGACACAAAGGTATATTTGGGAAATGGAAGGCTCATCTCTGTCTGAAAATTTTGCAAGGAAACTTTATGGACCACTATACACATTATATCTCCAGATTTAAAATGAAAGAAACTATGGTTTTAGCATTATTTAAACTTCTCTTCAAAAGGAGATCTAAGGCATGGGACTACTCTATATTTGGACAGTTAACGTAGTTTGTGGTGCAGCTCACATTCTCCTGGTAGAAGGAATCGGAAATTTGAGTAAAGAGGTTCCCAGAGCTGAATCTCACCCAGTACCCAGTTTAGGAATCAAGTTTTGCTTATGAGGTCAAAATGAGAACCCTTTAAAGGAGGGTAACAATTGTTGAAAGTAAGAAGGACGTTAAATACAGCTTGTTTGGGTTAGTTTTCCTTAAAAACCATATATGTATATTACTGAATAACAGGAGTATTTTGGTTTGTAAAAACTTTTTGAATTATCATTCATGCAGCAAGACATATTTTATGCTTGCTATGTATGCCTACTAGTTCAGGGAATGTAGATAAGCATTATTACATAATGTCAGGTACTTAAAATGGCTAAGAAATTATTTTACTGGATACCTTTTCATTTATGACATTCTTCTGATTTTTTGTCATTAAATATATTTAGTTAAAGCACAGGAGGGACTGGAATTAATGAGGAAGAAACATTGATCACTGCAGCTCATTCAGGATGGGGTGGATAGTATGAAACTTTGAATCAAAGCTGAGAGATTTCCAAGAACAGTAATCTGGATTTATTCAACTTTATATCTCAAGCTCCTGCTGCATAGTGGGTGTCCAATTTAATGCTGAATATGAGAAAATTAAGTCTCTGGAGTCCCAGATGGATAATTTTTCTGAATATTTAATGCTGAGCTTAAGGGCCATTTCCACCAGAAAGCCCTCTGTCACAATCTAGAAAGTTGATTAAGACCATCCTATATGTGCCCATCTTAGTCCGTTTTCTGTTGCTTATAACAGAATACCTGAAACTGGGTAATTTATAAAGAAAAAGAATTTATTTCTTACAGCGTGGGGCTGAGAAGTCCATGGTTGAGGGGCTGCATCTGATGAGGGCCTTCTTTCTGGTGGCGACTCTGCAGAGTCCCAAGGCAGTGTAGGACATCACATGGTGAAGGACTGAGCATGCTGGCACAGGTCTTTCTTCCTCTTGTAAAGCCACCAGTCACACTCCTATGATAACCCATGAGTCCTTTAATCCATGAATGAATTAAGCCATTCATGAGGGCAGAACTTTCATGACCCAATCACCCCTTAAAGTCCCCACTTCTTAATACTGCCTTATTGGGGATTAAGTTTCAGCCTGAGTTTTGGAAAGGACAAACATTCAAACCACAGCAATTCCTAAATCATCTTAGCTGACTGCAGCAGTTGTTGACTGACTATTTTAATGGACAGTAAGGATCAACTCTGGTACTGAGAGAGGACTATGATTCCAGCTGGGTCAAAATGGAAACATTCTTTCATTGCTTATTTTCACAACTAATCCGCTATTGGGGAAAGTGCTGTGTCACATACTCAAATAAATGGAGTTAAATGCCTTAGAATTGACCTTCCCTGGCCAGTAACCCTTTCCAGGGTTCCCAAATTAGGCTTGGAAACTACTATAGAAGAGGCCTATTGATAACAGAAGAAGTTATATTTTTAGGTTGCCAGAGAGAGAGTAAGAGTAGGTAAGAGAAATGACCAATTCTACCAGTCATTCTACAATGTGGGTTTTCACTGCTCTGTTCACATGCCTTATTCAGACTTCTTGTGGTGGTCAATTGCTAGATGGTCTGTTGGAATTATCTGCTGTCATATATCCAAAGAGGTCTCAAAGAGAGGTAAAATGACAACCTTAGCCTTTATAAACGTTCCAATCTGCTGTAGTTGCAGTAACCTGTGGTAATGATGCTACATTGATCAATGACCTCTCTAGAGCTAAAGTTCAGTGTAAGTCAGTCATTTATTTTGGATATATCAGGTGATTAATTGCTAACATCATTCAGCGTATGGAGCTAATATTAACAGCTTTCCATGGGAAAAATTACTCACAGGGCTTATTTTTAAAATCACTTTCTTTCTTTCTTTTTGTCATCTAAAATAAATTCCTTGAAATGGCCAGTGTCCAAAGTGGCTGCTATTACTTTTCAGCTGACTATAGAGCTTCAAATCTGGGTGACAGTGAAACTGTGTGGATGGGCTTTTTTTGTTGTTGTTGCCAAATACCTTTTTAATGTGTCTGGTTCTAGAGATGGATACACTAGTGAACAGCACAAACACAAACAGTTGATTGGAGAAGACAACATAGCATATTAAACGTTAGTAAAAATGAGGAAATTACACAGTGCTATGAACTATCCTCATTCTTTTTTCCAACAAGTATTTACTGCATACTCACTTTATGACAGACATCATTCTAAGTGCTGAGGATAAAACAAAGTGCATGTTCTCATGGAGTTCATTTCTCTATATAACTGGTTAACCTGAGGTCTGATTCTTCATTCCAAGATAGCTGTAGTGAAAGATTAGCATGAGGTAAAGAAATAGAGGGTAAATAAGAAAATGCTCTCTGCGGGTTATTAAAAAATATAGAGGCAAAGTTCTGGGGAAAGAACAGAGAAAGAGTGAGAAACAGGGTGAAAGGGAGAAGGAGGAAGAGAGAAATGAGTCAATATCTTTATGAAGGACTTTATTATTCTATTAAGCATTATTTCTGCTTCTTAAGACACACTGTGTATAAGCCATCTCTGTATCCCAACTAATGCAGTGCCTGTGGGGGTATTGTCAAATCCAGATTTATATGACCAGATTTTTCACTTACTAATTTCTGGGACCGTAGACAATTACTAGAACGTCTTGAAGACCTAAATTTCCTGCAGCACTACCTCATAGAGTTGCTTTTAAAAAGTATTAATAGCTTACAGACGGTACTATTATAAGTGCTTCAAATATATAAACTCAATGCTCATAAAGATTCTGAGGTAGGTATTACTAGCCTCATTTCATGTAAGAATAAACTGAGGCACAAAGAGGTCATATAGCTTGTTAATGATTGTATAGCTAGTGTCTGGCGAAACCAGGAATCTTAACTTCATTTCCAGAGTCTGTGGTTTAACCACTGTTTACACTGTCTAGAATAGCATATAGTAAGATAAGATTAGAACTAAATAGGGTGCATTCCACTGCAAAGTTCTTTCTCACCTTCTTCTACTCCATTATTTGTTTAATATTTACTGATCCCCATGTTGTCTTGCAACTGTGATAGATAACAGAGAACAAGGGTGAACACAGCATATCTGGTTCTTGCCCTCCTGGAGGTTCTGGCCATTAAGCAAATAACAATTCCTCCCAAGGTTCTCAGGCTTCCCTGTTTTCTCTTGTTTCTCTATCTGCCCAGCAGTACTCCAGCCAACGAATCTAAGACTGACAAGCGTGACAGGGTCTCCAGGAGGTCTGTGGCGAGGGCCAGGCTATTTATGGGGAAGAGACAGACATTTCCCTGGCTTAGTGATCTTGTTTTCTCTCCGAACCTCCGCTTAAAATGGCGGGATTTGTACCAAGGTTCTTCACCGCACTAACCTTTTATTATTCACCCTTATCCCCACCCCCAAGGCCCGTCGGGCCTATCCCTGACCATTCCAGCACTTGAGGTGCATTTCCGCACCTGGATCCCCAGATACTGTTTTTCCCCGTGTTGAGACTTCCGAATTCCACCAGGTCTCTCTCTCGCGGTCTCTGCCCCGCCCCTCGCACCCAGGCCCCGCGCCCGCGGTGGGCTGCCGCCCGGGACCGAAACTCTCAGAGCCCGCAGCCCTGGTTTACCAACCGCTGGGCAGGAGCCAGGCCCGATCTTTGACTGGCGGGCGGGGTGGTCTGCACTTGGCCCCCAAAAAGTCTGGCACGGGCCAATCGCAGGGAGGCAAAGGGTAGCTCTGGAGATCCCGGCCAGACGCATTGGTCACCCAGGCCAAGCAGGCGTCGGGGCCTGGGCACAGGCAGAGCTCGCGGCCCCGACTGCGGCCATCGTGCTTGGCTGCCTCTCCTCAAGGCCTGGTGGGCTGGGCAGAAATGGGAGAAGCGCCGAGAGCGCCACTGAAACGACTTTCCCCTACTCTCAGATACTGTGCTTTCATGTAGTGAAAGAGACAGGGGAAAGGTTTGGGTTCTTTCTGCTGCATAGGAAGAGGACAAGAAACGAAAAGAATCGGGGCGGGAGGCAGAAGCCGCGAGCCTCTGCGCGCGGTCACGTGGGCCGCAGGGACCGCATGGCGGCGGCCTGCGCGTCCCCGCCTCCCCGCGGGCCAGGCTGACCGGGCGCGCGCGCCGACGGGGCGGGCGCATGCGCAAGGGGGCGCGCCGCCTCTGCCCCGCGGCGAGGGTGTCTATGGAGAGGCGGCGGCCGCGGCTGCTGAGGCGGAGGCTGAGGCAGTGGCGATGGCGCCCTTCCCTGAAGAAGTGGACGTCTTCACCGCCCCACACTGGCGGATGAAGCAGCTGGTGGGGCTCTACTGCGACAAGGTAACGGAGCGCCGAGCCTCCTGCTGTGGGCGGTGCGGGCGGCGATGGGGAGCTGGCTGGGTTACTGGGGCGGCCTGGCCTGTGCCGCGCCCGCAGCCCCGTGCCGTCGCCGCACGAGTAGCCGCCTGCGCAGCTGTCAGCGCCGCCCGTTCCCGCAGCCTCCCCGCCCGCTGCGGGGCCCTAGCAGAGCCGGCCTCCCCGCCTGGCCGCCGCCTCGGACGTGCTCTCGGGGCGGGCGGCGTCCCCTGCCGAGGGCCTGGCGCCTGAGGAGGGGCGCTGCCGGGGTCACTGGCCGCCCTCTCGCCGGCCCCACCGCCGCCCTGGGCTTCCCGCTGCTGCCTCTAAGGAGAGCGGCCCTACCTCCCCGAAGCCCTGGGTGCCCCGGCCGGCCACCTGCGGTGGACTCCCATCCGCACCGAGCAGTTGTTCCCGTTCTCCGTCACTCCCCTGAGCCTGTTCGGGGCTCTCCGTGCAGACACCCACCCATCCTCTGAACCTCTCGCTGGCTTCCTGGCTGGAACTGCAGCGTCTCCCAGCTACCGGGTTCCTTTTACCCCCAGCTTTTTTCACTGGTTTGAATTGGGGGAAAAGCCAAGTTTAGAACTGAAGAACCTTCACTCTTCATATGTCGTTATCGTTTTCTTTGCAACTTTTATTGCCTTGATCACTTACTAGATGTAGATTTTGTTATAAGACAGCAATTCTTGGAATTCTTTACATAAGCTCGAATAAAGGGGGCCTCGGGAAAAGTTGGTTTAACTGTGAGAACCATTTTGGGCTCATGGTGCAGCATAAGCTGAAGAGGCACTTTTGTGGAGATGGTTCAGGGCCCTTTGCTAATGATTTTAAAACAATATTTAACATTCCACATATTTGTCAGTTTATGCTGGGGAAAGTCACATGGATATCTGCAAACCTCAGGCAGTCCCGTTTCTTGTGGAAATGATCCAACTACATAAAGCATTCAGATGACTACTGTTTAAACATAGAAATCAACTTTTAGGAATTCTCAGAAATTGCATAGCATTATGCAGAACCATTGTCTACAGAAAAGAGGGGTGTTTCATAGTTCAGCCAGGCGATTGGAGAATGCCCAGGGTGTTCACTGCTAGGCCACACTCAAGACCAGCAATTTAAAGCAGTGACGTTGAATTTCAAATCTTAGCACTCCATCTTCTCCCTCCCTCCATTCTGAAAATTTAGAAATACGCTAGTTCACACGTAGTTGGAAACACCAGGACTGTCTAGGACAGTGGTTTGCAACCTCGGATGCTTATTAGCCTTAACCTAAAAACTGTTAGAAATCCTGATGTTTATGTGACTAAAATTAGGATTTCGCCCAGACATCAGGTATAGATGATTAAAGCTCTCCAGTTGAATGCAGTATGCAGCTGAGGGTGAGAACCACTTATCTAGGAGAAGCATGAGGAATGGTTAAGCCATTAATCGAAAGGGTATATCCCTGAATTTTTTAGTTAGCAGTATTGTTGTGTTTTTGAATTTGGTTCATTCAGACACCATTCTTTAATAGCAGGAAAGAAAAAAATTGGTCTCAAAAATCGAAAGTGGAAGTTGAGACTGACAGAATCCAAGTTTTCTCTCCAGTTTAAACTGTGGAGAGGTAGCCTAGGATCAACTGAAATTATATGGAGAATTTTGTGCATGTGCCCATTTTCCTAGGGGGTTTGTAACTTTCATCGATTTCCAGATGATTGTGACCTCCCAAAATAAAGAATCACAATTTAATTTACTTGCAGACTAGGCTAACCAGTCTTATTTTAAAATTTTCAACAAGTTAGTCACTCTTTTTCTGTGTCTCTTCCTGGTGGTTGAGAATATTTGAAAAAATTTTGAAAATGCAGTTGCTGTTTTACAAAATATCTGAGTCAAGTAAGATTCTTTTCAGTAATGTTCCTATTTGCATAACTAGTTTAATAAAGCATTTTCAATTTGACATAGTGTAAGTCAAAATTATTACTAATTCTGAATTGATTAGATATAGTTAATGAGATTGTTGTATATGTTTATGAAGAAGATTAAAAGTTCAATTTTCTGAAATGAGTCTGAGGCGATTTAGGGAAAAAAAAACTGCATAGGAATTTTACATCCAGATTTCTTCTTGATACTGATAGCCAGTGGGAATCTCTCTTAGGATGTCCTTTGGGAGCTAGAGTGGAAAATAATTATTTTGTAATGGCTCAGTAATCTTAAAGGAATTAAAGGAAGAGTACTTTGTTTTTATTCATTTATCATCTCACCTTTTGCCATTATCCTTTGGTTGTATAGACCAAGGATATCCCACCGAACACAGTTTACAATAAAACTATACAAAATGAGAACTAGTTTTTATGCTCAAACTAAAAAGGTATAAAATAGTTATTTCACTGTACTGTAGTCCAAATTTGGGCTCTGAATGCCCAGTTATTATAAAGAAGTCAGTTACTATTTTCAGTACTGAACTTCTCAAGTACAGTGTATTTTAGAAGCATCCATTTATTTACTAGGATCAAGTAAACCACTTATATGCTTAAACTAGTTAGTATAATGTATTCCAAAGTTATCTTAGTCTACTTATTTTTTAGGTAGAAAGTTGAATAGGATGAGAAAATAAAACAAATTTTCAAAAGCTGATAGATGTATGTCTTAGACCATTTTAAATATTGCTGTTTAATACCTGATTTAATACTTTGCCCATAGATTTCTTTTACATTTGTAAAAGTTTTATGGAAAGGTTTTCACCTTTGTTATCCAGACAACAGTGCTTTGAGTTATGTAAAGACAAAATATTTATGTTTTATTGCTGGGGACTTACAGGCCTAGATTAGCTAGGCCAAGGTTACATAAGCAGCTAGTGGTAGATCTGGATGGAAACCCAAGTCATTGTTAGGATTCCTAGTTTAATTTTCTTTATATTAAACCATAGTAGTTTATTTTTTGGGGAACAATCTGCTAAGAAATCTGCTAATTCACTGACCTTTCAAAGTGGGATGGTGTTAGTAAATATTTATATTGAATGACATCCTTTTTCCTTACTTCAATTTATCAGTCTTTTCTCCAGTTCTCTAAGGTTAACACCATTAATTCTGTCAGTGAGCATTGGAGTTTCTACCGTCTACTCTGTAGTAGCTTGTACTACAGAAAGATGTTGGCAATGTGACATGTGGTCTCTACTCTCAAAAAGTTTACAGTCCAGTATGTAATAACATCTATGCTAGGATGGAAGTCCAAATATGGTATAGTGGGAGCAAAGGGAGTTATATGGTCAGTTCCACATTAAAGTGTCAGGAGTAGTCTCTTTGAATTGATTTCTGAGAGAAGAGTAGGCTGTGGTTGTAAGGATGTGGTTAGTTCAGAGATTCCCAGGCTTATATATAAACCAGTTATTAAAAATTCAAGTAATGGAAACCTTAAGGCGTGCCCAGATTTTTCAGGTAACGGTATTAAAAGTGCTGTTTACTTTTATTAATTAATTTATTATTTATTTATTTATTTTTGAGACAGAGTCTCGCTCTGTCGCCCAGGCTGGAGTGCAGTGGCCGGATCTCAGCTCACTGCAAGCTCCGCCTCCCGGGTTCCCGCCATTCTCCTGCCTCAGCCTCCCGAGTAGCTGGGACTACAGGTGCCCGCCACCTCGCCCGGCTAGTTTTTTTTTGTATTGTTAGTAGAGACGGGGTTTCACTGTGTTAGCCAGGATGGTCTCGATCTCCTGACCTCGTGATCCGCCCGTCTCGGCCTCCCAAAGTGCTGGGATTACAGGCTTGAGCCACTGCGCCCGGCCTGTTTAGTTTTATTAGAGGATTTAATATATTTATACATTTATTTATACACATAGGACATTTTGTCACCCAAAACTCTTAAGTGGGAAGAAGCGTAGAGTAATTTGGATATATTCTTTTTTAAAAAAATGAGTGAGTATTAACTTTATGGTCAGTTTTCCTTCCCCACCCCCCTGACCCCCCACCCATTTTTCTGCATACCTGTAACAATTTATTGACTGGCATTTGAGAAGATTGGCTTAGTGGAGAAAATATTGAATTGAGACCTGTGGAAGAAGTAAAAGGGAATTTAATGAGTTCTTACTACATGTCTACATTGTTTCTTTTAATCTTCACAAGAACTACGTAAGACAAATATTATCCTTCATTTAAAGTTGAGGAAACAGCCTTAATGGTTAAGTAACTTACCCAACTCATTCAACTAGTAATTAGTAGAGCCTCAATTTTAATCTTAGGATTTTTTTTCCCCTTCAGAAGCCCATGGGTTTTGCATTACCTTACTAGTTCGGCTACTTATTGGGAGCTCTATGATTTTATGCAGAACAGTTTACCTGTGGGTCATTTTTTCCATCTGCAAATTTGATCAGATACTTACTAAGGTTTCTTCACTGAGTATAAGTCTCCCTTGATTAAATTAAAGCATTGTCTGAGTGAGTAGACAAAGTAAAAATGTATTTGGGTGAATAATATTGGTGTTTTTGTTATGCCATTTTCTTATCTATTTTTGAATGTGCTGTATTGTCTTTAAGTGACATACCACTTTTGAGAATCAGTTTGAAACCAGGCTGTAATACTTGATTTATCACTGTAGAATGTCTGAGACAGAAAGTCAGTTATAGGTTGGGTGCAGTGGCTCATGCCTGTATCCCAGCACTTTGGGAGGCCAGGGCAGGTGGATCATGAAGTCAGGAGTTCAAGACCAGCCTGGCCAGAATGGTGAAACCTCGTCTCTACAAAAAATACAAAAATTAGCCTGGCGTGGTGGCGGGGTCCTGTAATCCCAGCTACACGGGAGGCTAAGACAGAATTGCTGGAATCCAGGAGGCAGAGATTGCAGCGGGCTGAGATTATGCCATTGCAATCCAACCTGGGCGACAGAGCAAGACGCTGTCTCAAAAAAAAAAAAAAAAAAAAAAAAAAAAAAAAGTCAGTTATAAATCCTTTTAAAATGTGGAAGATACCATGTTACTATTTGTTAATTATGTGTGTCCTTATATATATATAAGTTCTTTGTTGAATTTGTGAGGCATCAGAGTATATAACTTTATAGGTCATAGGAACCTTTATATTTTACTGTAGAAGAGTGCTCTTCAAAATGTGACCTGTGACCTATTAGTAGTAGGTCATAAATTTCTTCTATGGGTCAGGAACAGCATTAAAAATTTAAATGGAAAAGTAAGTATTAGAGTACATCACAGATTAGAGAGGGAAATACTGTTCCCTGAAATTTGAGTGTTTGTGATGGGTGTGAATCTGGATTGCACTATATTTCATACTAAAGGTCATGGTTAACAGTGTTTGAAAAACAGTTTTCTAGAGCAACATTTCTTAACCAAAGCACTGTTGACATTTTGAGATAGATGCGTCTTTTTTATGGGGGCTGCCCTGTGCGTTGTAGGCTGTTTAGCCACATCCTTGACTTTTATCCACTAGGTGTCAGTAGTACGTTTCCAGTGGTGACAACCAAAACTGCCTCCAGATTTTGCCTTTTATCTCTGGGGGATGGGTAGGGGGGTGGCAAAATTACTGCCTTGGTGAGAACTGTTGCTTTGGAGCAAATGTTCTAACAATTTACTCTCTTGGATCTGAAAAGATAGCTTTATTAATGGGCCTAACATTGTATCTGTAGAAAAGTCATAGATGTTAGAGTTTTAGGGACTTGGTCTTGGTTTTGTTGTTTACTAGTTGTATGATGTGGGGTAAATTTTGTTCCTGAGCCTGTTTGTTAGACTGTAAAATGAGGATTTTAATACCTACTCTTTAGATTGTTTTAATAATTAAATATATAACAACACTAGGGTAATTTCTCACACATCTTTGGCTTCAGTATGTCCCAGAAATTATTAGTGTCCAGATTTTTTTCCTCTATAAAGTCTATATGTGAAGGCAAACAATTTTAAAAACTATTCATATAAATAGATGTCAAAAAAGTTAAATTGTGTATATTCTGGTATATTCTGGTTCTTTTTTTTTTGAGACGTAGTCTTGCCCTGTCTCCAGGCTGGAGTGTGGTGGTGTGATCTTGGCTCACTGCAACCTCTGCCTGCCAGGTTCAAGCCATTCTTCTGTCTCAGCCTCTCGAGTACCTGGGACTACAGGCGTGTGCCACCATGCCCAGCTAATTTTTGTAGTTTTAGTAGAGATTAGTAGAGATGGGGTTTCACCATGTTGGCCTAGATCTCTTGACTTCGTGATCCACACGCCTTGGCTTTCCAAAGTGCTGGGATTATAGGTGTTAACCACAGTGCCGGCCCTGGTTATTCTTTTAACTGCTAAATTGACTAACTTTAGGTACCAGGTTAAAAACATTTGCACTTTTCATGTGGAGAAAAACTGAGTTGGGTAATATCTTTAAGGACTTTTCTGTCTGTTTTTTTTTTTTTTTTTGGCTTTGTTTTCACTTCATCAAATCAACAAACATGTTGAGGATTTAATGTAGATAAAAATCTTATTTCCTCAACCTGTTGTACAAAATATTTTATATTCTCCACCAATAATTTAACTTGATCTGTTAATTTGTTGATTATTTTTTCCCAGCTTTATTGAGGTATAATTGACAAATAAAAATTGTATATATTGAAGGTGTACAATGTGATGGTTTGATATACATGTACATCGTATAATGATTACCAAAATCAAATTAACACATCCATCACCACAAATAATTACCCTTTGTATGGGAGTGGTAAGGACACAGAAGATGTACTCTCAGCAAATTTCAAGTACATGATACAGTATTATTAGCTATAGTCATTGTACTGTACCTTATATCCCCAGAATATACTCATCTTAGAACTGAAAGTGTTCTTTGTTCGGCATCCCCCATTTTCTCCATCCCCTGCTCCCTGACAACCACCTTTCATACTCTCTGCTTCTATGAGTTCTACTTTAGATTCCATATATAGTGAGATCATACATTATTTATCTCTCCGTATCTGGCTTATTTCACTTAGCTGTTTTCCAGGTTCATCTATGTTGTTGCAAATGACAGGATTTCCTTTTTTATGACTGAATAATATTTTGTTATATGTATCACATTTTCTTTACCCATTCGTGGTCAAGCACTCCGGTTGGCTCCATATCTTGGCTATTATGAATAATACTGCATTGAACATAGGAGTGCAGATATCTCTTAGAGATCCTGATTTTATTTACTTTGAACATATACTCAGGAATGGGATTGCTGGAACTTATGAAAATTACATTTTTGATTTTTTGAGGAATTTCCATACTGTTTTCCATAATGGCTGTACCAATTTCTTTCTAATGATATTTTATTTTAGTCTGAATACAGAATTAATAACAGAAAAGCCTACTAAGTAAGGCTTGCAGATGCCTAGGTAGTGTTTATATTCTGTGTTCTTTATATTAACTTATTAAATTATCACAGGTAGCCAGGTGCAGTGGCTTGTGCCTATAATCTCAGCAACTCAGGATGCTGAGCCAGGAGGATCACTTAAAGCCAGGACTTTTAAGACCAGCTTGGGCAACATAGTGAGACTCCATCTCTAAAAAATAAAAAAGTAACTGGGTGTGGTGCACACCACACCTGCAGTTCCAGCTATTCGGGAGGCTGAGGCCAGCAGGAGGATCACTTGAGCCCAGGAGTTTGAGGTTGCAGTGAGTTATGATCATACCACTGCACTGCAGCCTGGGCAACAGAGCAAGACCCTGTCTCAAAAAAATTCTCACAAGAACTCTGTGAGGTAGTTAATTATTAGCCCTGTTTTACAGATGAAGAAACTAAGGTACAAAGAAATGTAATGACTTGCTGGCAGAATGGATTTACACCTAGGCAATCTTGCCCCAGAGTCAGTGCTTTTAACTACTGTGCTAGATTAGCTGGATATAGATTCTATATATAATTTAGAATCTCTTTATATAGTTACCATAGTTAATTTGGCTGTCAGTTTGTGGCATGAAACTAATCTTTACCTTAATGTGTTATTAGATCTAAAAGAATTTCTAATAGTCTAATGAGAATATATGCAAAATTCCCTGTATGTCTTTTAAGATATTGTTTTTCTTAACTCATGTTAGGGCCTTACAGTCTTCCTTTGATATCCTCCTATTTTGTGGGAGATTGTTTTCAGGACACCCATGGATACCAAACTCCATGGATGCTCAAGTCCCTTATATAAAATAACATAGTGCTTACATGTAACTTACACGTCTTCCCGTATGCTTTAAATCATCTTTAGATTACTTATAATACATAATACAGTGAAAATCCTATGTAATATAGTTGTTATATTGTTTTTTATTGTTATTTTTACTTTTTATTTTTTTCAATATTTTCTTTTCTCTTTTTTTTTTGAGAAGGAGTCTTGCTTTGTTGCCTGGGCTGGAGTGCAGTGGCATAATCTCGGTTCACTGCAACCTCTGCCTCCTGGGTTCAAGTGATTCTCCTGTCTCAGCCTCCTGAGTAGCTGGGACTACAGGCATACATCACTACTCCCTGCTAATTTTTGTGTTTTTAGTAGAAACAGGGTTTTACCATGTTGGTCAGGCTGGTCTCGAACTCCTGACCTCAGGAAATCCACTCACCTCAGCCTCTGAAAGTGCTGGGATTACAGGTGTGAGACACCATGCCCCCAGCCTTTTTCAATCCACAGTTGGTTGAACCTGTGGTTTCTGTATCCCCATGGAGGCTGACTGTGTTTACTTTTTGCCATTAAAAAAATAATATCTAGCGTTAATTGTTTCTTTTGATTTGTGTCCTGCTTCTACTAAGGCTATTTTAAGTTTGCTTTTTTTTCCCCAAAAAATGATACATGATAATATTTGCAGACATTAGCCACTAATGGATTTTATTGTAATCTTGTGGGGCATTTCTTATGATTTAAAAAAAATCTATAATATATATTTAACCAAATCTGTCTTACCTGTGTTTTTTGTGTGGCTTAAGAACCAAGCATCACTTTTACATTTTTAAATAGTTGGAAAAAAGCAAAAGAAGAGTAGTATTTTGTGACATGTGAAAAACATATAATTTGGAATTTCAGTGTTTACAAAGTTTTATGAAAATACAGCTACAGTCATTCATTTACATATTGTCTATGACTACTTTTGTGCTACAACTGCTGAGTTAAATAATTGCTACAGACCACATGGCTTGCAAAAGTTAAAACATTTGTTATCTGTCCTTTTATAGAAAAGTTGCCAATTCTTGCTCTAGATGATTTACTTATGTATTGCAGTTAACTGTTCATTGTCTTATTTGCCTTCACTGTAATGGAAACTCCATAAAGGCAAGAAATCTTTGTTTTGTTCATTGATATATCCCAAGTACCAAAGAACAGTGCTTACGTCATAATAGCTACTCAGTAAATATTTGTATACAGTAAAAAATGTATGACTTTATAAAAAATGAATATTTAATTTTCAAAATGATAATAGATAATGTTTATTGAGTGCCAACAACCATGTGAAATACAGATGTTTTATTATACCCATTTAACATCAAGGTTAAACTAACACATTAATAAAAGTAGGCTGGGCGTGGTGGCTCCTGCCTGTAATCCAGCACTTTTGGAGGCCGAGGCGGGTGGATCATGGGGTCAGGAGTTCAAGACCAGCCTGGCCAAGATGGTTAAACCCTGTCTCTACTAAAAAATACAAAAATTAGCCAGTCGCGGTGGTGGGCACCTGTAATCCCAGCTACTTGGGAGGCTGAGGCAGGAGAATCGCTTGAACCCAGGAGGCGGAGTCTGCAGTGAGCCGAGAACATACCACTGCATTCTAGCCTGGGCGACAGAGCAAGACTCCGTCTCAAAAAAAAAAAAAAAAAAAAAAAAAAAAAAAGAAAGAAAAGTAACTTACCCAGGGTTAGTTACACAGTTAAATAATGGTAGAACCGGTATCCCATCCTAGAGAATCTGACTTTAGAACTGGTTCACTGTAAGTGACTCTTAAAATGCATAATCCACACTACCTTTTATAGAAGATAGTTAATTCTGTTATGTATAGTAGGAATAATTTTGTTTTAGGAGCTTGTATGTCATCTGTTTTGATGCTCTGTCATCAGACTGTCATTCCAGCTGATGACAGGCAATAAGACAGCTTAGATTATGTTCCATTTTAGGAATACTAGATACTTTAGAAAGCAAGTCTAGGAGGTATGGTGTTAGTAGCTTTTCCCCTTTCATCTATCTGTCTGTTGTATTTAACCAAATCAAGTTTCCCTCTTTAAAATTTCTGCCTGCCTGTATTTAGCATACATATAGAGTAATGAAATTTTAGGTTTAGAAGGGGTGTGTTTTAATCTCTTCTATTTAAAGAAACGATGATTTGTGCATGTATCGTTTTTCTGTATCACCAAGCCCTCCAGAATGCAAACCAACATCTTCCTGGACTAGTGCACTTTTTATTATACTATTATAACTTGTTAATTTATGAATTTCCTTTATTTGTACTTTAACCAAGTGTAAGGGAAGTATCATGCTGTGTGCAAAAGTGAATAGGGATGTATTTGAATATTTTTTATTTGTGCATATTTGCATGTATTTATTATACTTTTCTTTTTAAATTTTTATTCAGCTTTCTAAAACCAATTTTTCCAACAACAACGATTTCCGTGCTCTTCTGCAGTCTTTGTATGCTACTTTCAAGGAGTTCAAAATGCATGAGCAGATTGAAAATGAATACATTATTGGTTTGCTTCAACAACGCAGCCAGACCATTTATAATGTACATTCTGACAATAAACTCTCTGAGATGCTTAGCCTCTTTGAAAAGGGACTGAAGAATGTTAAGGTAAGTTTGCAAAAATGGATATTTAACTGTCAAAACTCGTGCCATCTTCTGGTATGTCATTGGCAAAACTTGTCACTGTTTTATAGTAAATGATGTAATGTTAAAAAAAATTATTGCTGGGCGCGGTGGCTCACGCCTGTAATCCCAGCACTTTGGGAGGCTGAGGTGTGCAGATCACGAGGTCAGGAGATCGCGACCATCCTGGATCCTGGCTAACATGGTGAAACCCCGTCTCTACTAAAAATGCAAAAAATTAGCCGGGCATGGTGGTGGCAGGTGCCTGTAGTCCCAGCTACTCGGGAGGCTGAGGCAGGAGAATGGCGTGAACCCGGGAGGCGGAGCTTGCAATGAGCCAAGATTGCGCCACTGTACTCCAGCCTGGGCGATAGAGCGAGACTCCGTCTCAAAAAAAAAAAAATATTTTGTCACTTGTTAAAGATGGCAAGGAAGACTATTTAAAAAGAACTACTGCAGTGGGGAGTTTGCAGTAGTGGAGAGAGAGATCAGGCCCAACATTGAATACAGTAAGGACAAGTAGGGATTTATATCCAAGTGGCAAAGTGGGAAGAGTGGGTGGAAAACTACTGAGGAAACATCAAGGCCAAGGGGATTCTTGCTAGACTAACTATAAAATTCTTGTTGAAGGCAGGAGGATAATATATTGAAGGATGAGTAGTTTGATCAGATGTAGAAAGTGATCAGATACTAAGACTGAGAGATTTTCACTAAACCAATTCAGCAGGATTTTTGCTAATACTGGACTAAGCAGGACAAGAACAGAGTATAAGGTCAGGCCTAAGTTGAGAAGAGGGCCCAGAGGAGCCTGATTCAGGTTTGATGAGAGTCTTCATCAGTTACCTCTTTATTACTGTTTAATAAAATTTTATAATGAATACTACTCACCAAGTCTTAAAGCTGTTTTGTAAGTTGAAGTTTAAATTATAAAATTTTTACATTCTGTTAACATTTGCTGAATTATTAAAGGAAAGCTATCAATCCAGTTAATGGTGACCAAAGGTATAATTATTACTTAGAATGAATAAACACTTTAATTTTATACATTGTACTTGTTTTAGAATTGAATCCCAGCCAGGTGCAGTGTGCAGTGGCTCACACCTGTAGTCCCAGCACTTTGGGAGGCCGAGGCTAGTGGATCACTTGAGGTCAGGAGTTCTAGACCAGCTTGGCCAACATAGTGAAAACCGTTCTCTCCTAAAAATATAAAAATTAGCCAGACATAGTGGCAGGTGCCTGTAATCCCAGCTGAGGCAGGAGAATTGCTTGAACCTGGGAGGTGGAGGTTGCAGTGAGCTAAAGATGTTACTGGGTATAGTTTAGGATAATGATGTAGAGAGACTTTCTTCTTAATTACATTTATATATTATAGAATTTTGAAATTTGATCTTAGTTTATTTCCCTTCTGGCTTGGTGAAGCGTAAGCTTAAGTTACAACTCTTTTAAGCCACCATATACTCTTCGCCTAGAGATTTATGTTCCGGAAAGGCTGTTCTGCACCTTAGGGAGGATGGATTAAAGATAAAAGACTAAAGGAGGAAGACCATTATTAAACATTATTCTAATAGTTTCTGGAAGAATACTCAGTAGCTACTTGGTGGGGAGGTGTGGGAGGTTTGGTAGGCGTAGGGTACTAGATAGTAATATTAATAGAAGGGAGGTTTACTTTTTTATTGAATGTTCTTTTATATTCTTCAAATTTTGTATCATATTATGTATTGCCACATGAATACACCTTCAATAAGATCTGAACTAAAGTCATGACTAGTGGAAATAAAGGGAGGGGATCAGACTTGAGAGTTATGTAGGAAATAAAATTGATAGAATGTAGTGATTTTACTTAAAGGGAGGAGGAAAGAAAAGAAAAGAAATAAAAATGAGGATTCAGCCTGACTTTCTAGAGTATATAGAAGAGGGTCAGGAAATAAAAAAATTCATTCTTGACATATTAGGTTTGAACTGCTTGTGTATCCAGATGGGCATTTATTAATAGGAGGTGATAAAGATGGATTTCATGGTCAGAAGAGTGACCCAGTATGAAAAATCAAATTTAATAGTTATTATCAACATATAAGTAGGAATGGAAGCCATGTGGAAATGCTTAGGGAAAATGTGTAAAGGCATAAGAGAATAAGACATTGGATTGAATATTGGGAAGCAGTTGAATAAATTAGTACTGGAAAAAGAGACCAGAGAGGACTTAACAGAGATGAAATATTTTCATATTTTAAGTTTTCATAGGCTGGACGTGGTGGCTCATCCCTGTAATTCCAGCACTTTGGGAGGCTGAGGCGTGCAGATCACTTGAGGTCAGGAGGTGGAGACCAGCCTGGCCAACGTGATGAAACCCCATCTCTACTAAAAATACCAAAAAAATTAGCTGGGAGTTGTGCACCTGTAGTCCCAGCCACTCAGGAGGCTAGATGGGAGAATAGGTTGAACCTCAGGTTGCAGCAAACTGAGATTGCGCCACCGCATTCTAGCCTGGGCGACAGAGCAAGACTTGTCCCCCCAAAAAAAGTTTTCATTATTTTGTTAATTTCCTACATGCTTTGAGCGGGCTGATACAGAAGTGGGAAAACGTAATTTTAGGTTATGAGGAAGAACTTTATAGTTCCTTAGAATTGCCCAGAATTAGAATGATTTACTTCAAGATATAGTGAGCACCTTGCCTTTAGAAGTGTTGATATTGATATATATGACCTTACATCAAGTAATTTTTTTTTTTTTTGAGACAGAGTCTTGCTGTGTCACCCATGCTAAGATGCAGTGGTGCAATCTCGGCTCATGGCAACCTCCTCCTCTCAGGTTCAAGCAATTCTCCCTGCCTCAGCCTCCTGGGTAGCTGGGATTACAGGTGCCCATCATTATACCCAGCTAATTTTTGTATTTTTTAGTAGAGATGGGTTTCGCTGCATTGGGCAGGCTGGTCTTGAACTCCTGACATCAGGTGATCCACCTGCCTCTGCCTCCCAAAGTGTTGGGATTACAGGTGTGACCCACCGTGCCCAGCAGTATAATGTTAACAGGTACAGTTGACCGTTGAACAACATGGGGATTAGGGTTGCCAACACCCTGTGCTGTTAAAAATCCATGTATAACTTTTGAATCTCTCAAAACTTGACTTATAGCCTGCTACTGTTGACGGAAGCCTTACCAGTAACATAAAACGATTAACAATTATTTCATATATCGTATGTAATATATATATACTGGATTCTTACAATAAGGTAAGCTAGAGAAAAGAAAATGTTACTAAGAACATCATATGAAAGAAAAAAATATATTCACTATTTATTAAGTGGAAGTGGATCATCATAAATGTCTTTATCCTCATTGTCCTCACATTGAGTAGGCTGAGGAGGAAGAAGAGGTGGGGTTGGTCTTGCTGTTGCAGGGGTGGGAGAGGCAGAAGAAAATTGGTATTTAAGTGAACCCGCACAGTTCAAACCTGTGTTGTTGAAGGGTCAACTATATTCTGAATTTTTTAGTGGAGGAGACACTAGATGACCATAAAGAGATTCTGTAATGATACAGTTCATTAGGCTTGGAGATACATTAAGACAACTGACATTTAGAAATTATATAAATATATAATTAGAAATCAGATCAATAGAAGTTATGGGCAGATACTTGCTATTTTAGACTTTTATGATATTTTAAAAATATGGGGTTGCATACATTACTAAAGTAATCCAAAGCTTACTGTTTTATGGACATCTTTTATGCTAAAAGTACAGAAACCACTTTGCAATTTCTCTATTTTTTTTTCCGGAGGTTTTATGTCACATTTTAAACTGCCTTCCTGGGACCAAACATAATTAATGAAGCAACACTTTTATAATTATAAAAGTGTATTTTTTTTTTGGTTTCCAGAATGAATATGAACAGTTAAATTATGCAAAACAGCTGAAAGAGAGATTGGAGGCTTTTACAAGAGATTTTCTTCCTCACATGAAAGAGGAAGAGGAGGTAAGCATACTTTTTACCTCTTGTGATTTAGATTTATAACATTCTTAAAATACTATTTTGCTTTAGAGCATCTTCAAAATAATGCATAGGAAGATGAAGATGTGTCTGGTTGATGGAGAGAAAAGAACCCAGTTCCTTTTTGGGAACTGGAAGAAAACCAATCAAGGGAAAAAAAAAAAAAACCATTTGTTTTTGGTTTTCTCAGAAAAGTTGTTGCTTTTCATTGAATAGATGATTTAATTAATTTACTCAGGAAATAATTTTCTTTTTTGTAAATGGCTTTGTCTTAAATGTTAATAACTTATGCTACCCTAATGTCTTTTCGGAATCTTTAGAGGTTTCTTTAAACTTCTAAATTTTTTTTTACATTTTCATGCTGTGTTTAAAGATTTTTTTAAGTTTTTTTTTTTTTTTTCTAGCAGTGTACTTTAGTGTTTAAATGGTGGTTTTAAATTTATTAGCCTTGGCTGGACATGGTGGTTCACATCTATAATCCCAGCACTTTGGGAAGCTGAGGCGGGAGGGAAGATTGCTTGAGCTCATGAGTTCAAGACCAGCCTGGGAAAAATAGCGAGACCTCATCTCTGCTAAAAATTAGAAAAATCAGCTGGGCATGGTGGCATGTGCCTGTCTTCCCAGCTACTTGGGAGCTTGAGGTGAGAGGATTGCTTGAGCCCAGGAGGTTGAGACTGCAATGAGCCGTGATCGCACCATAGTACTTCAGCCTGGGTGATAGAGCAAGACCATGTCTCCAAACAAACAAAGACATTTATTAGTCTTAAGCCTACTATACATGTATTAGGGTATCATTGAATGAATGGGCAAAACGTTTTCCCTTTTTCTTCTATCTCTAATTTGGGATGAATATCAGAGTTAGAAATAGATAAATGATTTTATGAGGAACTGAATACCTGTTCAACTGTAAATCAATTATTGTAGAGATTCTCAACTATAGCTTCACCTTATAATCAAATTGATGTTTAAACAAACAAACAAAAGAAACCCCAACAGTATTTTAAGCCCTTTCCAGACAAATTACATCAGAGTTAGATCAGAGGACATGCATTGACTTGGGTATTTTTCAGGGCCCCCCAACTCATTGTAATATACAGCCAGTGTTGAAACCACTGAATTTTAGTAGACCAGTGTTTTTTAACTGTATGATACCCATCACAATTATCTGTGGAAGTGAAAACAAAACAAAAAAAGCCTTGTTTCCAACCTCTAAAGATTCTAATTCTGTAAATTGGAGGTTGGGACTAAGCATCTGTTTAGCAGAAGAAATCTCCATGGATAATTCTTACAGGAACCACTGTTGTAAAATAATGATTTGAGGGAACATTTCTAAAATCCAGAAACAGTATTGAAAAGTTAAGTGTTTCAGTAGAGTTCTGACTTTTATGGTTCCAATACGCTGGGAACCATTCTCACGTGAGGCAGAGGCCCAGTTTGGGTAGAATTCAGTTACTGTAGTACCAGAAGGCAGTTAACTGACCTAAACATCTAACAGAATGATTAAGAGTGTTTGACAGATTCTATAAAGGGAAAGCCTTCTGGTCCTCATGCTTTAAAATTGTTTTGGGATTGATTTATTAACTGGAGAAACCATAACAAGAGGGATTTATTTTATTTATTTTCTTTGAGATGGAGTTTTGCTCTTGTTGCCCAGGCTGGAGTGCAATGGCACGATATCAGCTCGCCGCAACCTCTGCCTCCCGGGTTCAAGCGATTGTCCTGCCTCAGCCTCTCGAGTAGCTGGGATTATAGGCATGCGCCACCACGCCCGGCTAATTTTGTATTTTTAGTAGAGACAGGGTTTCTCTGTGTTGGTCAGGTTGGTCTCGAACTCCTGACCTCAGGGGACCTACCCGCCTTGGCTTCCCAAAGTGCTGGGATTACAGGCGTGAGCCATCGTGCCTGGCCAGGATCTTCTTGATGTACTTTGCAGTTTTTAGATAAACTAACTCAGTGGTAACAACTAAAATTTTTATCTTTTTGAGATACATGATCATAATACGACATTCGAGCCGTTAATAATTTAAAAGGGTGTAGAGTGAAACAACACGAATTAAGCATCTTTCCTCATGAATATTTTGTTTAATTTAGGTTTTTCAGCCCATGTTAATGGAATATTTTACCTATGAAGAGCTTAAGGATATTAAAAAGAAAGTGATTGCACAACACTGCTCTCAGAAGGATACTGCAGAACTCCTTAGAGGTCTTAGCCTATGGAATCATGCTGAAGAGCGACAGAAATATTTTAAATATTCCGTGGATGAAAAGTCAGATAAAGGTGAGATTCATATATATAGATAAACAACAATTTATTAGTTATAAGGTCATTGACATCTTACTGATATGAATTGTAGATTTCGGTTGAGGAATAATTTAAGTTAGGCCTGTACTGTGGTCAGTTAAAGGCGTTATTTTCATGTATCAATTTAATTGAAGACAAAGGTTCTCATTTTAGAATTCAGTGTTGTGTATGGTAATTTAACATATACTTGGGACATATTCAGTGTAGTGTTTCTTGAATGAATTTATATATGAGTGAATCACAATTATTGAAAACTACCAGTACAGAGCACTGGCCTGCTCAAAACTGATCAGTCAAAATTGTTGAAAACTACCATTACACAGAGCACTTTTGTGGTTATCATCCTGCTTCCTGAGCTTTATTGACCATAGTGGCTGCTTTTCTCTTTCCTTGTGTTTTTTTCATTGGTTTTCAAAATCAGTTATATTTATAATTTATTTTCATCCTTTCCTATGTATCATTTTTTCAGCTTGTATCCAGTAATATTCAGAGGAACAAGTACTAGAGGCAGAGTTTTTCTGTATTGTTACTCTGAGAATACAAATGAGAAATGCAAATAAAACATGCTGCCTTTTTTAAAAAATTAACTACTTCCTCAGTAATTATTTATGTTCACGTCTTCAAGATTGGTGGCAGCAATGGGATTTCTGTTAAAATAGCTTGGAGTTTTTTGAAATTAGTCCTTTTATTTTTATTTAACAAAGTAGATGAAATGCATGTTGAAACAAACTATTTTACAAGTTAAGCTATAATTAATCCCATAAAGCTTGTATGCCTTACTCTGAAATATAGCTTGTGCTTTAGTTACCAAGCTAAGACTTGTTGTGTCTGGTTTAATTGTAATTATAACATGGGATTTAAAAGCATCACACGACGTTTTATTTTCCCACTCCTTCAAAGCAAATTGTAGCTGTATTATGTTTAAAATATTTGGCCTTTTAAAAGTGGTAGTTTAAAGAATGTGATCATAGCATTTCTATATTTAAGTTGCTTTGTGAAACAAATCAGATATATAAAGTACTCAAATTCTTCATATGACTTTAATGATGAATCTGTTATATTTTTTATGGTAACACCTCATTTTCTTTCTTTCTTTTTTTTTTTTTTGAGACAGAGTCTCGTTCTGTCACCCAGGCTGGAGTGCAGTGGCCGGATCTTGGCTCACTGCAAGCTCTGCCTCCCGGGTTCACGCCATTCTCCTGCCTCAGCCTCCCGAGTAGCTGGGACTACAGGCGCCCGCCACCTCGCCCGGCTAGTTTATTGTATTTTTTAGTAGAGACGGGGTTTCACTGTGTTAGCCAGGATGGTCTCGATCTCCTGACCTCGTGATCCGCCCATCTCGGCCTCCCAAAGTGCTGGGATTACAGGCTTGAGCCACCGCGCCCGGCTGACACCTCATTTTCATTTTTATTTTGGAAATTATTACTGAAATAATAGGTTTATACATCCATAAGTACTTCCTGCAGTAGTTGCTGATGAAAGATTCCTTATCAATGTGAAACAACATCAGAAATATTTGCATTTTGTCGTTTCACCTGCGACATAAATAATTGAAGTAGTTTAAAGCACCTCTAGGTTAAGGCAGTCAGATTTCGCGGACCTCTTGTATGAAATGTGAAAATCAAAGAGGGAATACAAGAAAGATTATTGACAGGAGTCATAATGCATAAATGGAAAAGGTCATGAGATTTGTGTGTGTCATTAAAAATGCCTTGGAGATCTCATAATCTGGCTGACTCTATACTTGTTGATTTAAAGCTGTATAACCTGTTTGGTTCCTTTTTCAAGTGATGCTACTTAATGCTACAAAGTGAATATTGTTTTTTCTGTGATGCCTTTGTAAGAGGAAGTTAATTCTGTGTTCGTTATTGTAGCTCCCACTGATGAAGTATGATTTGGGCCATGATAGTTTAACCCTACTGGTTCTTAACAAGTTTAACATCCCCATGTTACCTCTAATACATGTTATTTCATTTTCACATCTTGCAAGCAGGAAGGAATTGACTTCAGGCACTGGATTTTGTTTATAGAAATGTGATTGTAATTTCTTATTGCATTTGCTCTTTAGCCTTTACTGGTAAAGTTTTTCTTTTTTATTTCAGAAGCTGAAGTGTCAGAACACTCCACAGGTATAACCCATCTTCCTCCTGAGGTAATGCTGTCAATTTTCAGCTATCTTAATCCTCAAGAGTTATGTCGATGCAGTCAAGTAAGCATGAAATGGTCTCAGCTAACAAAAGCTGGATCGCTTTGGAAGCATCTGTACCCTGTTCATTGGGCCAGAGGTAGGTAAATGGGTTTTAACAATATTTTCATGTATTTTTGTAGATGAATATTTATTTACATTAATCAGCAACACCAGGGAGGGAAACTCTGAGAGATTCATCAAAAAGTAGATTTTATAGTTAGATGATGTGTTTTGGTATATATGTTTTGGGAAACTAGCAGTGCTGAAATTCATGGCTAAATTATAATGGTGTCTGTAATTAAAAAAAATTAGGAAAATATATTTGTGGCAGGGGATGCAAAAAGATTGACAAAATGATAATTATTGAAGATAGGTGATAGATACAGGGGATTCGTTATGCTAGTTCTTTCTGCTTTTGACTGTTTTTCAGAATTAAAAGTTAAAATAAAATTAGTAAGCTTTCAAAACTGCTTTAAATAATTATGTTTAATAATAATTATATGAATATTTTAAAAATACAGAATAAATTCTATAAAATTTAAGGGTGATATACCATTATGGCTCTATTTTGGTGATGGCTCAAAATAATTGTGAATCTGTTTCTGTCTTTGACCTATCTTTATTTGATTGGTAATGCCACATTCTCTGAATCACGGTTTCACATAATATCATTATAGTAAATTACTTTCACTTGTGAACAGTTAAAGAAAATTTTCTTTTCATCAACATATAATGCAGTTATGGGTTAAATACAACTAATATAGCATACATTTTTTCTGTCACTGAATTACACAATTTCTGCTAGGTGATTTTTTTTTTTTTGAGGCAGAGTTTCGCTTGTGTTGCCCAGGCAAGAGTGCAATGGCGCAATCTTGGTTCACTGCAACCTCTGACTCCCAGGTTCAAGCGATTCTCTGCCTCAGCCTTCCAAGTAGCTGGGATTATAGGCATGTACCACCAAACCTGGCTAATTTTGTATTTTTAGTAGAGATGGAGTTTCACCATGTTGATCAGGCTGGTCGCAAACTCCTGACCTCAAGTGATCCACCTGCGTCGGCCTCCCAAAGTGCTGTAATTGCAGCCATGAGCCACCGTACCCAGCCCAGGGGAATATTAGCTTCCAAATTCACATAATTTTTAAAAATTGTTTTCTGTTTATGACTTTATGTCTGATTTAAATTATGAGTCTGATTTAAAAGCAATTTTATTCATTACAGTAACATATAGCACTTTTTTTTTTTTTGAGACGGAGTTTTACTCTTGCCTGGTGGAACTCAGTGGCACGATCTCGGGATCACTGCAACCTCTACCTCGCAGGTTCAAGCGATTCTCCTGCCTCAGCCTCCCGAGAGCTGCGATTACAGGTGCCCGTCACCATGACTGGCAAATTTTTTTGTATTTTTACTAGAGACGGGGGTTTCACCGTGTTGGTCAGGCTGGTCTTGAACTTCTGACCTCAGGTGATCCACTCTCCCAAAGTGATGGGATTATAGGCTTGAGCCACTGTGCCCAGCCACGTATAGCACTTTTAAAATAAGCTGTCAGATTTTTTTTTGAATGAAGCTATTTGGAATATTAGGTAGACTTATATCATCTAAATAATTTAGAGTTGTTATGTGGGATAATTTTTTCTGTTAGTTGTAAGATAATGAAATATTTAGTAAAACGTCAAGGCAAACATGGATGCAGAAAATATTTTCTCTAGCTATTCTTAATTCTTAAGAATTCTTAAGAATTATGTCATGATTTGATATGAATGTCAAATGTGATAATGCTGTGCTAACTTTCATGAATTCACCTAAATCTCAAATATGCTGCTTTTTTCTGTTTTTAATATGTTTAAACAAAAAATTCCAATAAGCCTGGGCTCTACTAAAAAAATAAAAAAAATGCCTGGGCACAGTGGCTCACACCTGTAATCCCAGCACTTTGGGAGATTGAGGTGGGCGGATCACCTGAGGTCAGGAGTTCGAGACCAGCCTGGCCAACATGGTGAAACCCTGTCTCTCCTAAAAATACAAAAATTAGCCAGGCGTGGTAGCAGGCACCTGTAATCCCAGCAACTCAGGAGGCTGAGGCAGGGAGAATTGCTTGAACCCGGGAGGCTGAGGTTGCGGTGAGCTGAGATGTGCCATTGCACTCCAGCCTGGGCAACAGAGTGAGACTCCGTCTCAAAAAAAAAATTTAACAAAAATAAAAAAAATTCGCCAGACATGGTGGTACATGCCTGTAATCCCAGTTACTTGAGAGGCTGAGGTGGGAGGGAGGATCATTTGAGCATGGGAAGTCAAGGCTGCAGTGAACCATGATCACGCAATCTGGGTGACAGAGGGAAGACTCTGTCTTAAAAAACAAAAAACAAACAAACCAGTAGAAATCGGATTTTATTTATTTCTAGTATGTGCTTTGAGTGGTTCTCAATCAAATTGATTTTTCCCCCTTCCAGGGGATATTTAAAATATGTGGAAGCATTTTTGTTTGCCCCATCTTTGGGTATCATACTAGCATCTACTGGGTAGAGGCCAGGGTTGTTGCTAAGCACCCTGTAATCCACAGGACAGCTTCCAAAAACAATTACCCAGCCCAAAATGTCAGTAGTGTCAAGGTTGAGAAACTTTAATTTAGATATAAAGAGTTCAGTAAATTGGCTGGGCATGGTGGCTCATGCCTGTAATCTCCTAGCACTTTGGCAGGCCAAGGCAGGCAGATTGCCTGAGCTCAGGAGTTCGAGACCAACCTGGGCAACAACAAGGTGAAACCCAGTGTCTATTAAAATACAAAAAAAAAAAAACACAGGTGTGGAAGTGTATTCCTGTTATCCCAGCTACTTGGGAGGCTGAGGCACAAGAATCACTTGAGTCCAGTAGGCAGAGGTTGCAGTGAGCCGAGACTGTGCCATTGCACTCCAGCCTGGGCAACAGAGTGAGACTCTGTCTCCAAAAAAATGAGTTCAGTAAATTGATTCTGCATAATCTGTCATTTCATGATCATATAATTTAGTTGCAGTACATTCTCCAGGATCTATAAATTTATAGTTTAGCTTTACATTAATCTTTCCCTTTGCTTCTGTTCCCATCTACTTCTGACTACTGGTTGACTACAGAGTAGACAGTCCTGCTTCCTTTTATTTATTAGCTGTTATCATAATGAGGCTATTGTAGGAACCAGTGTGAAACAACAGCAGGGGAGAGTGTTTGCTCCTTGTGATTTCTAAAATTTTATGCAAGACTTGATAATCATTAAGCTTATTTCTGTAAAAGATAAAATTGAAAAACTTCTGTATAGAGAGTAGGATACATAGCAGGTACATAGCAGACTCTATACATTTTTGTAGTTATTGTTCTGTTTCCATAGTTCGAAAGAGAAGGATTTACTTCAGGAAAATATGAACTATTGGTTAATTGATTATTATTGTTAATTGAAGCCACCTGTCATAGTTCTTTTCAGTATGTCTGAAATGGAATCCTTTGCTTATTTCAGTGTAACTTTTTTTTAACCATAATTAAATATTTTTAAAAAATTGCCCATTGCCTGGGCAAAAATTGGAAGCATTCCCTTTGAAAACCGGCACAAGACAAGGAAGCCCTCTCTCACCACTGCTATTCAACTTAGTGTTGGAAGTTCCGGCCAAGGCAATCAGGCAAGAGAAAGAAATAAAGGGTATTCATTTAGGAAAGGAGGAAGTCAGATTGTCTCTGTTTGTAGGTGACATGATTGTTTATTTAGAAAACCCCATCGCCTCAACCCAAAATCTCCTTAAACAGATAAGCAACTTCAGCAAAATCTCAGGATACAAAATCAATGTGCAGAAATCACAAGCATTCCTGTATACCAATAACGGACAAACAGAGAACCAAATCATGAGTGAACTCTCATTCATAATTGCTACACAGAGAATAAAATACCTAGGAATAAAACTTAAAAGGACCTCTTCAAGGAGAACTACAAACCACTGCTCAACAAAATAAAAGAGGACACAAACAAATGGAAGAACATTCCATGCCCATGGATGGGAAGAATCAATATTGTGAAAATGGCCATACTGCCCAAGGTAATTTATAGATTCAGTGCCGTTGCCATCAAGCTACCAATGGCTTTCTTCACAGAATTGGAAAAAACTACGTTAAAGTTCATGTGGAACCAAAAAAGAGCCTGCATTGCCAAGACAATCCTAAGCAAAAAGAACAAAGCTGGAGGCATCATGCTACCTGACTTCAAACTATACTACAAGGCTACAATAACCAAAATAGCATGGTACTGGCAGCAAAACAGAGATATAGACCAATGGAACAGAACAGAGGCCTCAGAAATAACACTACACATCTACAACCATCTGATCTTTGACAAACCTGAGAAAAACAAGAAACAGGGAAAGGATNCCTAAAACCATAAAAACCCTAGAAGAAAACCTAAGCAGTACCATTCAGGACATTGGCATGGGCAAGAACTTCATGTCTAAAACACCGAAAGCAATGGCAACAAAAGCCAAAATAGACAAATGGGATCTAATTAAACTAAAGCCTTCTGCATGGCAAAGAAACTACCATCAGGGTGAACGGGCAACCTACAGAATGGGAGAAAATTTTTGCCATCTACCCATCTGACAAAGGGCTGATATCCAGAATCTACAAAGAACTTAAACAAATGCACAAGAAAAGATCCCGTCAAAAAGTGGGCAAAGGATATGAACAGACACTTCTCAAAAGAAGACATTTATGCAGCCAGCAGACACATGAGAAAATGCTCATCACTGGTCATCAGAGAAATGCAAATCAAAACTTCAATGAGATACCATTTCACACCAGTTAGAATGGCGATCATTAAAAAGTCAGGAAACAACAGATGCTGGAGAGGATGTGGAGAAATAGGAACGCTTTTACACTGTTGGTGGGAGTGTAAATTAGTTCAACTTGTGGAAGATAGTATGGCGATTCCTCAAGGATCTAGAACTAGAAATACCGTTTGACCCAGCGATCCCATTATTGGGTATATACCCAAAAGATTATAAATCATGCTACTATAAAGACGTATGTTTATTGTGGCCCTATTCACAATAGCAAAGACTTGGAACCAATCCAAATGTCTATCAGTGATAGACTGGATTAAGAAACTGTGGCACACATACACCATGGAATACTGTGCAGCCATAGAAAAGGATGAGTTCATATTCTTTGCAGAGACATGGACGAAGCTGGAAACCGTCAGTCTTAGCAAACTATCACAAGGACAGAAAACCAAACAGTGCATGTTCTCACTCATAAGTGGGAATTGAACAAAGAGAACACTTGGACACAGGGCGGGGAATGTCATGTACTAGGTCCTTTTGGGGGGTGGGGGGCTGGGGGAGGGATAGCATTAGGAGAAATACCTAATGTAAATGATGAGTTGATGGGTGCAGCAAACCAGCATGGCACATATATACCTATGTAACAAACCTGCACGTTGTGCACATGTGCTGTAGAACTTAAAGTATTAAAAAAAAAATTGCTTATTGCCTAGGGCTCAGATATTGTCTCTGTGTAGAGATTTTTATTGTAAATAGCTTAGTTTTCCATTATTGCAGGCAATCTGATATTATTTTGATCCTTTTACTTGTTTATTCATCATGTAGGTGACTGGTATAGTGGTCCTGCAACTGAACTTGATACTGAACCTGATGAAGAATGGGTGAAAAATAGGAAAGATGAAAGTCGTGCTTTTCATGAGTGGGATGAAGATGCTGACATAGATGAATCTGGTAAGCTTGTTTGAAATTAAAATTATTACATAGTGTTTTAATAATTATATATTAAGTATTTATAGTTAATAAGTACTAATAATTAGGTATTAGATTTATGTATTTTGTGTTTTCTAAAGAAACTGGTGTTTCTACGCCTACTACTTTTAAAATTTGAAGGAATAATAATAACATTTTAAATTTAATTGTTTGAAGTACTTTAAAGAGTGCATAGGATTATTTCTCTTGTTTTTATATTAAAATAAAAAACCAGAAGATGGTACCTTTTTTTCTTACAGAAATAATGTACATTTATTATAGTGCTTTATAGTTTACAATGTGATTTTAGCGCCACTTTAAGTGATCAGTTGTGCAGCATTTATTGAGTCATATGTGGCTTGAGGGAAATAGGATGAAACTGTTGAGTTGACTTACTCATTTGTAAATAGTCTTAATATTTGCCTAATAAGGTTATTGTAGAATTAAGAGGTAATATACATAAATATTCTTTGTAAATGGTAAGGGATTACAAAAACTAATGTAGCCGTTCGTTAAACACTGTGGGAGAGTTCAAGGGTGAATAAGACTTAATCGCCACTCCTGAGAATTCACAAAGGAGAGAGGATTTAGAAAACATACAATTTTTAATTTAAGGTACGTGATAGAAAAATGCTGTCATACTTGTGCAGAGAGATGCTATTTGAAAGTGTGAGGAGGAAGACAAATTCTGTCTTGGATATTCTAGATAATAATTACTAAAAGATGGTAAAATAGTAAAAAATGAACAGATGAGACATTCTTCTAGTTGGTAAAACTGAAACTATAGGAAATTTTATTTATAAAGTTACCTGCTTAAAGTAATTTGGTCTGGCAAAAGAACTAAATGTGGAAAAAAGAAACATGGAAAGTAACAGTGTAAGTATAAAGATTGTTATATCAGTAGCTAAAGTAGTTTATTTTTATGAAAAGCAGATGCGCCACATTTTGATATAAAGATTCAGAATGTCCTATATAAGGAAAAGGTCTATTCTAGTTATGATAGATTTGTCGATGTGCTTACCTGTGGCAGGCATTGTTTTAGGTATGAAGGATCTAATGGTGAACAAAATGGAAAAAAAAGAAAAAACTGGCCCTTGTTGAGCTTAAAATTTAGAGACAGGAGGCAGACAATAAATACAGGTAAAATATATTCTGTATTAGATGGTGACAAGTGTTGTGGAGAAAAATAAAACAAGGAAAACATGCCAAGAAGAATTTAAAATTGCAGTTTTACATTGAGTGATTAGTTAAGGTCCTTTGGGAAATTTGAGTAAAGACCTGAAGGAGATGAGATATTTGCTTAGATGTCAACTTAAGGAAGTCTCAGTTTATTCATTCTAGAAAATTAATTCATAATACCTGTGGTAAGAATTTTGAAGGTTCTAACAAATTCAGTATATTTGTCTCAATACTTGAAGACAGAGCAAAGACTGTCGATTTCCTTGATATCAAAAAGGAAAAGTTAAGGGTATAAAGATTGAGCCTTTTTAGATAATATATCTGTTGATTATTAAAGACTAAACTGCTATTTACTTCAGTGCTTTTTTCAGTTTAGCTGCCTTGTCTTTATTTATCCTAAGAAGTTACTGTTTTTCATTGAATGTTTTAACTTTCCTAAAAAAGATTTCACAGTTCCAATTACCTTGATTTGATCATCACACATTGTATACAGGTACCAAAGTATCACATGTACCCCCAAAATATGTATAATTATTGTATATCAATAAAAAATTAAAAATTTAAAATTTCATAGTAAATAGTGTACATTTAGATAGTGAGGGCCGAAGTAATTTTTATCTCCTTATATTTTATCTTCCTGTGTGTGTGTTTGTGTGTGTCTGTGTCTGGCTAATGGACGAATTTAGGATAATATCTAAACAAGGAACCATGAGTAACAAATTCTTTTAGTTTATATCCTTTTGTCTGCTATACTTAGTTTCGTTTTAAATGAGACTTCCTTAACTTATTCTGTTAAATCATTTTATGTTTAAAGACATTCAAATTGGTCTTTAGGTAAGAATAATAACAACAGGATCCTGAGAAAGGCAATACAATACAGTTATTCATTATTTTTAGTGTAGTGTGTTTTTTCCTTTTTTCGAATTGGAGTTTATAGTGTTTTCATGGTGGATGTTATAGTAGTACATTCTGTTGTAAACATCCAAGCTTTACAGAAGTTAAGTAAAACCAAAAGCCATGTCATTTTTAACTTCTTAGAAATTCTAAACTACCTTCTTTTGCTTGATTCATTATGATCAGGCTAATTGAGTTGAGTTTCAAATCTTTTCTAGCTTTGTGTCCTTTTAGTTATGTGGAATCAATGATAGTACGTTTTACTATGGATCATTTTCTTTTGATATCATATTTTCTTTTCTTTTGAAAACTTTTACTGTTCTTTTGGTTTTCACATTTTTTTCCGAAACTTTCTCATTGCCTAAAATGGGATTATTTACATAAGAAAGTATAAGGATAGCACAAAGTATTTCATATTTAACAATTTGGTGAGTCCTTGAGTAGCTTAATTATTATCAGTTTATCAAGTTCTTAGACTTTTTAATTCATGTTACAGAAGAGTCTCCGGAGGAATCGATTGCTATCAGCATTGCACAAATGGAAAAACGTTTACTCCATGGCTTAATTCATAACGTTCTACCATATGTTGGTACTTCTGTAAAAACCTTAGTATTAGCATACAGCTCTGCAGTTTCCAGCAAAATGGTATGTTTAAATTAACACTAGTTTGGGTATTAAGAAAAATTGCATGATAAGACTTTGGTTTGCTCATTCCTGAGTTTAATTAAGGACAAACAAACCCCAAAAATGATTATCGAGTGCCTTCCTATGGGTAGGCATACACTGCTAGGTTACTTATTATTTCATTGCAGTTCTCACAACAATCTTTGTAGCATAATTATCATTACCTATATGTTATAGATGAGGAAACCGACCAGAAGAGGTTAAACATTTTATTCAGTTTCACAGATGTTAAGTGATAAAGCCGTTTTATGTGATTTTTTTAAATAATATGTAAAACATGGTAAGATGGGCAAATGAGATGAAATCACTGTTTTATAAAAGTAGATCTTATGACTTCCTACATCAGAATCTTGAGTGTTACTTAAAAATGTAAATTTCTTGGTTTAGTCTCATAACTGCTAAAACAGATTCTTGGGCGGTTGCGGTGGCTCATGCCTGTAATCCTAGCACTTTGGAAGGCTGAGGTGGGCGGATCAAAAGGTCAGGAGTTCAAGACCAGACTGGCCAATATGGTGAAACCCCATCCCTACTAGAAATACAAAAATTAGCCGGGTGCAGTGGCGCACACCTGTAGTCTCAGCTACTCAGGAGGCTGAGGCAGAAGAATTGCTTGAACCTGGAAGGCAGAGGTTGCAGTGAGCCGAGATCCTGCCGCTGCCGTCCAGCCTGGGCGACAGAGTGAGACTCTGTCTCAAAAAAACAAACAAACAAACAAAAACCAAAAAGATTGTCAGGGATTTGAGCCCAGAATTTTTTTTTGTACTCTTATTCAAGTTTTTTTTTTTTTTTTTTTTATATTCACGAAAGTATGTGAACTAGATTATGTTTACTAATAGTCATCTGTTACTTAGCTAATTGAAGTTCTGCAGGTCTTCACGGTGACAATTTTTTCCCTCTTAGGTTAGGCAGATTTTAGAGCTTTGTCCGAACCTGGAGCATCTGGATCTTACCCAGACTGACATTTCAGATTCTGCATTTGACAGGTTAGTTATTTTAAACAATTTAAGTATAATGAAAAACTATTTTATAAAGTTTCATTTATGTAATTGCAGTTTAATCATACTATTATTTTTTACTATCAAATATCAGTCATGTCTGACTATAATTTGATAGCACCCTCCAGTTCTTTACCTCTTGTTCATAGGTCCCAGCTGATCCAAAAATTCCATCTGTATCATCTTGCAATCTGTATAGTCCTATATTTTGTCTAGGCCCTTGAGCCCTGCTGTGCAACCATGTAGATTGGTATTATATGTTTTTAAGACATTTTAGTTTTAGTTGGGCTCTAAGTGCCATTTGGCAAAGCTCCCTGTTAGATTCTTCACAGTTACTCTGAAATAGTATAACTTTCTTCAAGCCACCTCCTTCCCAGAGTATATCTCTTTGACCACCAATTCTCTGTATTCTTGCTCACTCCTTTCCCACCCAACCATTTATATCAGCACCTTTTTTCCTGCTGCAGAGGAAGAGGTATACTCTTCTCTGGTTAAAGCTAATGCTCCATCTTCCTAGAGCTTGTTTCTTAACGGATCTTCCTCATTAACCATTAGTTATTATTCTCTTTCTTTCGTGTGTTTGCACCCTTACTTCTGCTGATTACTTTTAGGGTAATAAACTTAAGTCTTCCCATCCTTACCCCCTCACATCCTACCCTTCTGTTAAGTTAGGAATACTCTGACTTCCTAATTACTCTCATTGAGGTTTTGTATCCCTAGCATTAAGAATAGTACGTTAACAATAGATATTCAGTAAATACTTAAGTGATTATATTAGATGTAAAATCTTTCTTCTAGTTTTCATCACATACAGATAGTCAAATGCTTTTGAAAAATTTAATAATAATTCATTAATAGTCTTGTCTTTTAATTATAGTTGGTCTTGGCTTGGTTGCTGCCAGAGTCTTCGGCATCTTGATCTGTCTGGTTGTGAGAAAATCACAGATGTGGCCCTAGAGAAGATTTCCAGAGCTCTTGGAATTCTGACATCTCATCAAAGTGGCTTTTTGAAAACATCTACGAGCAAAATTACTTCAACTACATGGAAAAATAAAGACATTACCATGCAGTCCACCAAGCAGTATGCCTGTTTGCACGATTTAACTAACAAGGGCATTGGAGAAGAAATAGATAATGAACACCCCTGGACTAAGCCTGTTTCTTCTGAGAATTTCACTTCTCCTTATGTGTGGATGTTAGATGCTGAAGATTTGGCTGATATTGAAGATACTGTGGAATGGAAACATAGAAATGTTGAAAGTCTTTGTGTAATGGAAACAGCATCCAACTTTAGTTGTTCCACATCTGGTTGTTATAGTAAGGACATTGTTGGACTAAGGACTAGTGTCTGTTGGCAGCAGCATTGTGCTTCTCCAGCTTTTGCGTATTGTGGTCACTCATTTTGTTGTACAGGAACAGCTTTAAGAACTATGTCAGCACTCCCAGAATCTTCTGCAATGTGTAGAAAAGCATCAAGGACTAGATTGCCTAGGGGAAAAGACTTAATTTACTTTGGGAGTGAAAAATCTGATCAAGAGACTGGACGTGTACTTCTGTTTCTCAGTTTATCTGGATGTTATCAGATCACAGACCATGGTCTCAGGTGAGTTATAAATTCCAGAAAATTAAGAAATAGATGTGTTCTCATTTCCAAATGGAATATAAAAATTTTGATCTAAGTCATTCTTTTCAGTTGATTTACTTAAGCAAAAAGGGTTAACCAAGATCTGCCCTACTTCAGTGTTGGACCAATGTAACCTCTGTTATTAGTATGAAGTTTCATTTCTGTCAGTTCAGATCCATTGTGATATATGGAAGAACATAAATTTGAAAGTTTAATAAATAGTAAATGGCTACATCATATTTTAAGGTACTTTAGTGGATGAATAAGGTACAGTTTTTACTCTCAAGAACATGTAACAAGAAAATACGCATGTTCTGTTGCTGTGTATTATTTCTGTATGTTATAGTTTTATATCAAGGGTTTTGGAAAATGTAGGCTGTCTATGGAAGTCATTTGGTCCAACTACATGGCTGTCAATTGTTTACAAAAGCCAAAGCTGAGCTACAGTTTCATATGTAGCTAGAGTTTAGAAATTTTGGTCTTTGATCATGATCAACTTACCTTCTGATGCTTTTTAAGTCATAAGGAGAACATGTGGAAGAAGTTCTGCATTTTCTTTTCTGTTTTTTTTGGTAAGCATAATCTTTAGCAGATTAAACCGACTTTTTTTGTTTGTTTTTTAACCTCCTAGAGGAAAGAAGGGCTGGAGGTGACACATATATCAGCCTAGACAGGTAGCTCTTTTCAGCAGCTAGGTTCTATATGTTTTATAGGACCCACTTCAAGATGTGTTAGGTTATGAGTTACTCTTATGCTCTGTTGGAGAAAATACCATGGTGCACTGACTTGGGAGCATGGCAGACTTGATGTAGATTGATCTTGCTTTTTTCTGTATAACTGGCTTTGTGTACAATACTTAACCTTATACTTTGAGACTTATGTAAGAGGAATACATATAAGGCATCTAACAATGATACAGAATAGATTTTCAGTAAGTGGAAGCTGATGTGCAGTAAGCGATTATCTTTGACATGAGCCTTTGGAAATTGGATACATGTTTTTCTTTGATAATGGGATGTCAAATATTTTATAATGAAAATTCTACCAGCATAAAACTTAATACCCCTACCATTATAAAATATACTTAATATGAAATTATTATAAAAGTTTTTCATAAGTCATATACAGTAACCAAAAGTGTTTTCCCTGAGGTAACTGGTATAACTGTGCTTTGACTGCTGTGAATCATTTCATTAATTTTCAGTTTTCTCAAATCCAAGTGCATATGTTGTAGTTTTTAAAAAATAAAGATAACTTTATTCTGAGTTTTATTCTTTAAAATAATTTTATTACAAGTATGTATGTATTCCTAACTGTAATATGATTTTGTTTTGAATACAACTTGATTTTAGGAAGTAAAAGCAATTTTAGTTCAATTTAGAACCTAGTAATTCATTTTTCATCGTCATTTTTTCACTACCATCATACCTTGTTAAAATTTATTTATAACTCTGTTCAGTTTGCATTTTCAATATGACCAGTTTTTGTTTTTTTTTTTTTCAAAGAATGCAGTAATACATGTGACCTCTCAGAGCCGCAATGACTTCTGACCATGTGGCAGTTTTCTTATCTTTTAGTTTTTTAGGATGTTTTAAAAAATAACGCAGAACTTATTAAAATTTTATATAATTAATTGATTTCAAGGTTTTTTTTTTGCTTTCAAAGTATTTAGAAACTCTTCTAGTATAAGGTTTTGGAAAACACTAGAAGGGAGCACACTTTTTAAAAGCAGGTGACCCCAGGGCAAACTTGTACCCTCCCTGAAGTACTGCAGCTGATGCTTTCTTGAAAGCAGCACCTCCTGGCTGGAGGCCAACCAACACACTAAACAAAACTACACACAAGGACCTTCACAGAGTCCACTTCACTCCTGTCCTATCTCCACTGGAGCAAGTGCTGGTACTCATGGCTGAGAGACCTGAAGACAGATCACATCACAGGACTTATCACAGACACTCCCCAGTACCAGCCTGGAGTCTAGCAGCTCTGCTGGGTGGCTAGACCCAGAAAAGAAATAACAATTACGGCAGTTTGGCTCTCAGGAAGCCCCATCCCTAGGGGAAGTGGGAAGAGCACCACATCAAGGGAGCACCCTTGTGGGACAAAAGAATCTGAGTAATAGCCCTTGAGCTAGATCTTCCCTCTGACATAGTCTACCCCAATGAGAAGGAACCAGAATAACAATTCTGGTAATATGACAAAACAAGGTTATTTAACACCCTCAAAGGAACACACTAGCTCACCAGCAGTGGATCCAAGTGAAGAAGAAATCTCTGAATTGCCACAAAGAGGAAATCAGAAGGTCAATTACTAAGCTACTCAAAGAGGCACCAGAGAAAGGTGAATACAAACTTAAAGAAATAAAAAAAAAAAAAAACAAAAGTTATAGGATATGAATGGAAAAATCTCCAGAGAAATTTATAGCATAAATAAAAAACAATCTCAACATCTGGAAATGAAGGACACACTTAGAGAAATGCAAAATGCACTGGAAAGTCTCAACAATAGAATTGAACAAATGAAAGAACTTCAGAAGTTGAAGAGAAGGTTTTCAAATTAACCCAACCCGACAAAGAAAAAAGAATTAAAAAAAAAAATGAGCGAAGCCTCCAAGAAGTTTGGGATTATGTTAAATGACCAAACCTAAGAATAATTGGTGCTCCCAAGGAAGAAGAGAATTCTGAAAGTTGGGAAACCATATTTGAGGGAATAATCAAGGAAAACTTCTCTGGCCTTCGTAGAGATCTGAACATCCAAATACAAGAAGCCACCTTTTAATTTTATCCTGTTTATGTAAATACTGCTTTTATTCTTTTAGGTGTGCCATTAGGTTTTATTTTTTATTGAAATGTAATTAACATACCATAACATTTACTGCTTTTTAAAAGTATACAATTAATTCAGTGATTTTTTAGTATATTTATAGGGTTGTTCAACCATCCACCACAGACTAATTCAAAACGTTTTCATCATCCCAAAAAGAACCCCATACTTATTAGTAGTCACTTCTCACTCCCCCTTTCTCCAGCCTCTGATAACCATGAATCGACTTCGTGTCTATGTGGATTTACCTATTCTAGAATGATAATATTAATGGAATCATTCAATATATGGCCTTTAGTATCTGGCTTTTTAAAATTAGGTTTATGTGTTCAAGGTTTAAGCTTGTTATACTATGTGTCAGTACTTTGTGGCTGCAGATTATTTAATTGTATGGATATATCACATTTTATTTATCCATTTATTAATTAATGGACATTTGAGTTGTTTCCACTTTCTAAGTGTTATGAATAATGCTGCTATGAACATTCATGTGCGAGTTTTTGTGTAAACGTATGGTTTTAATTCTCTTGGGTATATACCTAGGACAGGAATTGCTGGGTCATATGCTAGGTGTATCTATACTTTTTTTTTTTTAGAAACTGCCCAACTGCTCATTAGGTTTTAAGCTTCAGTAATTTTCTTGATAATTTTTACTTACTGCTACAGTTGGGTAGGAGAATGAACATTACAACTCCAGGGTTCAGTACTTCCTCTAAGAATTAAGTTACCATGATGTTCTTATAAAGAACAGTTTTATAGATTTCTTTATTGAATGTCATTAGAAAAATGTTGAACATTTTCTTAATTAAATGTATTTCTGCTTAAGGATGAGATTACTTATCAGTGTTTTGCAGGAATTCTTACATTTTCTCATTACCATATTGAAAAGTATGTATAATAGTGGTTCAGTGGACCATAGGAATACAAACGTTTTTTTAGATAAATATCTTTTAACTGTCAAATTATTTTTCTTACAGGGTTTTGACTCTGGGAGGAGGGCTGCCTTATTTGGAGCACCTTAATCTCTCTGGTTGTCTTACTATAACTGGTGCAGGCCTGCAGGATTTGGTTTCAGCATGTCCTTCTCTGAATGATGAATACTTTTACTACTGTGACAACATTAACGGTAATGCCTTTTAACAATGCAATAATTTTGAAGGAATTAATTTAAAATTTTTTAGCAGTTCTAATAATTTTTCCATTTAGTTTTCTAGATTTCTAATTACCAGACTGTCTTACTTTCAGATTTAGTTAAATTTTATAAAATTTCAAAATTACATTTTCATTAATTAATATCTTGAAAGGTAAGTTTTTCTTGCAGATGTATATTCAAAATATCCATTGTGTCAGACTTTTGAGGAGTGTAATAGTGTAATCAAAAATGGTAACTTAATAGAAGTACTAAAATTCTTGTTTAAAAGTTTTGGATATTCCTCTAGAGTTTTGTAGTGCTCACTTAGAATTTAGAACTATTTATGTTCTAGATATACTGCTTTCTTAGGGCTAACAGACTCATTTTTCTTGTAAGACGGCTTTATCAAATGTAGAAAAATGAGGACTTTAGTAATGTGGACTTCCAGAGTTTCTGGATCTGATGTCAACTCTTACTGAAGATTGAGGGGAGTTGTAGTATTGAGAAGAGGCTGAGATGCTTTAGAATGATTAGAATTCCTATAGTGTTTTGGAAATTGATTCCTGAACCTACTTTCAAAAATCACGAGAACTATTTCTTGATTTTGTTCTTTTAAACATATTCTACCCTACAGTGGGCTTATTGAACATGCTTTTCAAAGTATGTTCAGTGCCTTTTGCACATTTGATAGTCACTGATAGAGATTGAATTTCCCAGAAGTATAAAAAGCTGCTCTTCTGTTATTAATAAGCAAATCAACCTCCTGTATTTATAACTGGAGAACATTTTAAGTGGCTCAGACTACTGTGTACCTGTCTTTTTATACTACGCCCTATTGTCTTTGAGTGCCCAATTCACCTTAAGATGACAGGAAAATCAACAAAATTTTTCTCAGGCAGAACAATTGACAGGAGTCAGGAAGACCAGTGGGAGTAATGACATACCAGAAAGTGGAGAAATGAACAAATCTGCTATTTCTCGAGATTAGATTTTCCTTAAAATATATAAGAGGAAACTGAAGATTGCAGCTCTCTTACTTCTGGAATCACATTGTTATACAGGAGATGACCTCCCATGTTCTTGATATATCAACACTAAGTTGGACATTTCTTCTTTTCTGTTGCCTTCTGTGTCTAATCAAGGAATGGCCAAGGGGAATGTTATCGTAGTTGGTTAAAGTGAATGTCACCGTAGTTGCAACATGCTAAGCCTATGAAAACAAAGTGTGATTGATGCAGTGAAGCTGTTACTTTTGGGGATGCTGTGGATTTGAGATGGGAGTTTTGTTAACATAAAGTTATTTCATTGTAGGTTTAGTGCTATACTTTCTGAGACTTATAGGACGTATTATCAAGAGTAATTAATAAGCAATTTTTTTATCAGAAAAAATTTTATTTGTATGTTGCACTTGAATTTTTCATACTGATTTCAGCATAGGTTATGCTTCGGAATAAATCTCAGTATCAAATTCATCATTTATTTTTGGGTACATAGATGTTATTGGGTAGAGGGAGAGGACTGGGTTTCAGTTTGTTTTTATGCTTACTTGTTTTATGTTTGTATGTTTTAAACTTTGAAATAATTTAGATGATGGGATAAAATGAAATACTTAAAGTCTTCTGCACTTTGTCCTTATGCATTTCCTCTAAACTCGTTTTGAATATGTAGTTTCAGAGGAGCTACTATATTCCTTTTGTTGAATGTAAAAGTTTTTTTGGATAAATGATTGATTTTTTAAAATAAATGAATTGTAATGAAGATATCTGACTTTGAAAGATTTGAAAGGAAATTGCAGTGCTTGTATAATCCAATATTAACTCTCCTTTTATAGCTTATTGAAGCATGATTTGGGGGAATGGAAAGCCTTTAAAATTTACAGGGTGACTTGTTATATAACTTGTGTCTGAGTTCCACATAGGTTGTTCTTAAAGCAATGCTCTCCTATAGTCTTTTCCTTAAAAGGATATGTGGACAGCCTAGAAAGTGTTAGAATGAAGTTGTGTTGTATCCAGTTTTGCAAGATGACACTTGTTCCAGTATCTTTCAAAACAGCTCAGCATGTATAGTAGATATCTAGTGAATGCTCAGGGTCCTCCTTGTTACTATTTTTATTATTTCTGAAAGTAGTCAGTGTGTTTTAATACGTGGTATTAGAGCAATGGAGAAATGTATTTAGGTGACAAATTATATTTCCAATATTTGAAAGTAACATTTAACTAAAAATACATTTTTTAAAAGAAAATGTATATAGTTAACTATCAGATTACTAAATATAAAAGAAGTAAATACTAATAAACATTAGTCATTAAGTAATACATGATAAGTAAAGCAGAATGCACTAGCAGAGATTTTGGAGATGATAAGTTAGTTATCATATATTCAAGCAGTAACTACCTTGAGCAAGACACTGTACATAAAGTGTCTTGATATAAAATGCAAATCTAGATTCTTCTGAATGATTCTTTATGACTTTTAAATTTATTTGATAAGATTTGAATATAAAAGTCTTCTTAGCCATAACATTAAAATTTTTTTTTAACATTTAAGAAGTGTTAAATGGAATAGCATAGTTGTAGAGCTGTGAAGAACATATGAACAATGACACAAACTTTTTTACTGATTTGCATTTCAATGTGTGTATAATTTATAAATTAAGATAGATTAGCTCATAGTTTTGGAGGTGACACAGTTTCAGATGATGTGCTCTTTTATGTTTCTAATTTAAGTTAAAGAGGAATTAAAGGTAAGTGAAGGTAAGTGCAGATATACAGCATAAGTAATATACTTAGAACCCAGTGAAAACAAGTTATTCAGTAATAAAATCTGGAGAAATAATAGCTAACCTTATACTTCCTATCATCTGATACTTAAAAATGCTTTCTTATAAGATTATTCCTTACCATGCATTTAAATATTTTAATGATTATTCAATTATATTTTTCTATTTTCTTTATTATTCTTTAATGTAATTTAGGCTTTATATATCTTAACCATTTGGGTTCTCTATCCTACAGTGAGATGGAAGTTTGCTGGTGATAAGTCAAATATTTAAAGGGAACTACCTTGTGAATTGTCTTTGTCTATTAAAGCATAGTTGTCTACCTGGCAATCCATCATATCTTAGTCATATTTCTTTCTAATGCTCCCTCACCTTTTCTGTTGTCCATTTATTCTGTTGTCCATTTATTCACTTTTCTGAACAGTCCTGTGTTACTTTAAGGATTTTATTGTTGATGTTGCTTGTACTTCCCATGCTTTGGAAGGTGCTAGTCTCCTGTTTCTACAATGTGATACTGAATTTAAAACAGTACTTGTCTTCATTTTTGTTTTGACTCAGGCCTTCAGCAAATCCTTTAATGGATACAGTCACTTTTACGATTATTGGAATCAAATACCAGTAACTACTCTGTTATTAACCTTATCAAAGGATTGTAGTTTTGAGTCATTTAATATTACAGTTACTGATTAAGTTCCTATAGGCTTCTTTAAACAGATTCCGCTTTCAAATTTGAAAACAATATATTAATTCTCTCTCTTTACTCTGTACACTTAGAATCTCACTGAAACTCAATTCTAGTGAACTTAGAATGTATTCAGAGTTCTTGCTTATATTCATGTAAAATGTGCCTACTCAGTGAGTGGGCACATTTTACATGAATATAAGCAAGAGCTTTGTTTTGTGATAAATAAGGAGATACTGACAGTAGGTTTGTGCTTTTTACCTAATACAGGGTAAGAACTTTTATTCCTACATTTTTCTTCACCCATTATCTCTGCAATCATCCCTTAGACTTCAACAGCAAAATGACCCAGGTAGCTAGGGTGGAAACTGAGCATGTGGACCCTACATCTTTTGGGGAGGATGGGGAAAAACTGTGTCGTGTCAGGTTAGATCTGAATCTCTAGGAGAATAGCTTTTTTGATCTGTTTGCTCCTTTGAGTCTCCCTTTTACTTTATCCTTTGAAAACCAGTTGCATACTTCACTTCTATTGCTTGCAGGCATGGCGTATGATTTTTCTCAGGCTAGTGTTGAAATTTAGCATAATATTTCTCCTTTACCTTTCTGTCCTTTTTAAAAAAAAATAGGACTGTAGTAAGTCCTCAGTGTCGGTGATACGTTTTTGGAAACTGACTTTAAAGAAAACAACATACAGGAAGTCCTCAAATAGTGTCATTTCATTATAATGATGCAAACAAAACAACTAACTTTGTTGTACGTTATTTTGCTTAGTCGCAGTTTCTAAGAATCTATCGATGTTAAGTGAGAACTTAACGTTATAGACATTTTGAAATATTTGAGGGAGTTGCAGTTTGGAAAAATTGTATGAGAGTCTTCATGTCTCTTCTTTAAAAAAATTTAGAATGGAATTTTAATCTGATAAAATGATAATCAGATCCATTTTGGCAAAACCCAGTGAATCTGGCATTTCATGATGGACTATGGGTCAGAGCAGGGGAATGGCAGTGAGGCAGGGCTTGTGTCTTGAGGAGAGGCACTAGGTGATTGGTGGACAAAACAGCAGTATAAGGGTGAGGAAAGACAAGCGAAGAAGGGGAAAGATGGGGATTGGGTGGTGCACAGTAGGTAAAGCTGGCATTATATTCAAAGGAAAAACTTGGTTAAAGATTGGCAGTGGGAGAAGAATTTCAGATCATAGGGTTCCTTCTCAGGGCATTTTAAATAAGTATTCAATATATACTAAAACATTTTATCTTGAGTTTGTGATTAAGATGATTAACATTGTATCTTATTTTAAGGGAAAATAATTTTAACACAGTGCCGCTTTTTGAATTTTAAATATTTGACATATTTCACTTTTCATTTAAAGACTAGAACAGACTGTTATTTTGATTAAATAAAAATTGGCTTTAGTAATTCAACTTTATATTTAAAATAATTTTAAACTTCCTGTTACAGAAAAATTTAACATCGAATAATATAATGAACCCTCATGTACCATCAACTTCAGCAGTTATAAATCTGTGGCCAGTCTCTTTTCATCTATACCATTGTTCATTCCCATATCTGCTCCCTCATTAAGCTAATCACAGGTGTCACATCAACTTAAAAATTTAATATGACCAAAAGCATAAGCTGTGGTAGTTCCACATATGTGTGTAATGTTTATTAGTTTCTTTCCTAAGACTGTATGTCTTAAGAAATTTGCCCTTTGTATTTTGTATGTGCCATTTGGGGAATATAAGGAAAAGTTAAATTTCTGGAAATTAATGTGTTCTGTGTGTTTAGTTGGAAGTAATTATTATGGTGGTATTAGCCTAGTTGCTTTTTTTTTTTTTCAATTGAGTGCTGTTTTAGAAAACAAAAGTAAATTTAAAATGCGTTTTGAGTTAAACCTAGATATCACCCCAGAGTACTGTGATTTTTCAGTTACAATCCATTTGATATATTCTGTAGTAAAATTATATTTCATGTACAGTTTTCATTTTGTATTGTTCCTTATATCACAATTGCAAGTATTTTGGGTGTTCTTGTTGATATGTAAAGAACTAATTAACTATTCCTTATTTGTTCATGGTGCAGACATACTGAAAGACTTCAATATAGTTGAAAGAATCTTTCCCACATGTGCCTGCTTTTATAAAAATATTCATTCAGAGTACTTGACATTTGAATATGTGCTATGAAACTTCTTCTTTGATACTTTCTAATTCTCAGCTATGTTTCCTAATGGATCTTGTATCTAGTGCCTGGGTAGCATAGTGTGACTGGGATAAAATGTCAGTTATTCCACAAATGTTTTCTTATTCTTTGTAAGTGAATGATAATTTTTACTATGTCTTAGATAAAGTTTAATTGATCACTCATTATATATTTAACTTTGGAAAATAATTTCATTTAACCCTGCCATATATAGATATTTTGGCTACAAATACTAAATAAAATATGGCAAATATATTAAGCCTTTGTCCATATAGTTTATTTTGCTTTAAAATTTGAATGTACTATTTATTGTAATTGCTCAATACTGAATTCTTTAGCTGATCAATTAGTTAGGGCTGTTTTTTTGCCTTTATTACATTTCTAGGGAGGATGTTCAGATTATAAGAATCTTTTTATAAGTTAGCTTTGCAATCTTCTGTGGATTGTCTCCTTTCCATTTTGGATTTTTATATTGTAAAGTTGTTGCTAAAAATTATTTTTTTCCCTTCCACTTACCTTTTGGACCGTGAAGGATATATTAATTAAAGTCAAGCTGCTATTGGTTTTTGTGTCTGAATAATTTCTTATACACTCATCATGAGATTTACTTCTGTGATATAAGTACTGCTAGTAAAACCAATGAATATTTTGGCTCCTTCATAAGCAAAATTTTTTTTATGTGATCTCTTAAGAAATTCCTCCTTTCACATTTTTCTGTTTTCATACAGGTCCTCATGCTGATACCGCCAGTGGATGCCAGAATTTGCAGTGTGGTTTTCGAGCCTGCTGCCGCTCTGGCGAATGACCCTTGACTTCTGACCTTTGTCTACTTCATTTAGCTGAGCAGGCTTTCTTTCATGCACTTTACTCATAGCACATTTCTTGTGTTAACCATCCCTTTTTGAGCGTGACTTCTTTTGGCCCCATTTCTTACAACCTCAGAAATCTTAATTTACCAGTGAATTGTAATGTTGTTTCTCTTGCAAATTATACTTTTGTTTTAGAAACGGATTAGGTCTTTTCAAAAGGGTGAGAACAGCCTTACCAGTTTTCTTTTATATGAAATGCTTTAAAGAATGTTGGTAATGCCATGTCATTTAAAGTATTTCATAGATTATTTTGAGTTTTAAAGTCCATGGAGGCGATTGGTTCTCTTTATACATTAACACTGTACCAAGCTTTGCAGATCTTTTCCGACATACATGTCTGAAGAGTTATTTTCAAAGACAGCACATTTTTGGAAACTAATCTGTTTTCTGTAATATTTCCTTTATTTCAGCAATTCTCGGAAGGCCAATTCAAACAAACCCACATTTAAGATTCTTTAGGATTATAGAAAAAATTGGCTTCTGGGTGTTAGCTCAGTGAGCTAGGAAAGCACCAATCCGTATTTGTTTCCGTTAAGGATACCTTGTTCTCACCACTGTCCCTATATCATCAAATTTGGGAGAGATTTTTTAAACTACCACAATCATTTGAAGAAATGTATAAATAAAATCTACTTTGAGGACTTTACCAAGTAATACTGTTGTGTTGTGATTTTTATTATAAATCTCAATCCAGGTTTACTTTAGTATAGAATAGGACTAAATACTTTGTCTTTGGAGCTCCCATGAACTCATTACCCTGACAAATAGTTTTAGACAGATACTGAATTTTGTTGAGCTGAATTTTCTTTTTGAAATTAGTCAGTAGTCAAAATTTGAATCTGTAAGTTTATCTACTTTGCTTTGTTAAAACATCATGAGAGTGGAGGCCTGCCACCCAGAAAGGCACATACTAGTGCCTTTTAGTACAATTTTATGTCATGCAGAAGAAAATGGCTATGTTCCTCCTATTGATATAGATGTAGGCATATGTCATTTTATTGCGCTTTGCTTTATTGCACTTGGCAGATAATGCATTTTTTACAAATGGAAGGTTTATGGCAACTCTGTGTTGAGCCTGTCTATTGGTGCCATGTTTCTGATAAAACTTGTCCCTTCACGTCTCGTATATTTTGATAATTCTTGGAGTATTTCATAGTTTTTCACTGTTATTAAATCTGTTATGGTAATCTTTGGCCAGTGATTGTTGTTACTATTGTAATTGCTTTGGAATGCCATGAACTGCGCCCTAATAAGACAGATAACTTAACTGATAAATATTATATATGTTCTGATTGCTCCACCGACCAGCGGTTCCTGTCTCTCTCCTCAGACCTCCCTCTTCCTAGAGACACAACAATATTGAAATTAGGCCCCAGCTAATAACCTTGCAGTGGCCTTTAAGTATTGAAGTGAAAGGAAGAGTCATGTCTCTCACTTTAAATCAAAAGCTAGAATTGATTAGACTTAGTGAGCAAGGCATGTTGAAAACTTAGGCCCAAATCTACACTTCTTGTGCCATACAGCGAAGTTGTGAATGCAACAGGAAAGTTCGTGAAGGAAATTAAAAGTGCTACTCCAGTGAACACCCAATGATAAGAAAGTGAAACAGCTTTATTACTGATATGGAGAAAGTTTTAGTGGTCTGGATAGATGAAACTAGCCATAAAATTCCCTTAAGCCAAAGCCTAGTTCAGAGTAAGACCCTAACTCTCTTCAATTCTATGAAGGGTGAGAGATGTGAGGAAGCTTCAGAAAAGGCTGAAACTAGCAGAGGTTGATTCATGAGGTTTAAGGAAAGAAACCTTCTCTATAACATAAAAATACAAGGTGAAGTACCAAGTGCTAATATAGAAGCTGCAACAAGTTATTCAGAAGATCTAGCTAAGGTCATTGATTTGAAAGTGGCTACACTAAATATCAGATTTTTAGTGCATAGACAAAACAACCTTCTATTGGACGAAGATGCCACCTAAATCTTTCATAGAGAGGAGAAATCAGTGCCTGGCTGAAAAGGGCAGGTGGACTCATGTTAAGAGATTGGTGCAGCTAGTGACTTTGTTGAGAATGCTCATTTGCCATTCTGAAAAACCTAAGGCCCTTAAGAATTAATGCTAAATCTACTCTGTGCTCTATAAATGGAACAAAGCAGCCAGTATGACAGTACATCTGTGTACAGCATGGTTTGCTGAATATTGTAGGCCCACTGTTGAGACCTGCTCAGAAAATTTCTTTCAAAACGTTAACTGCTTATTGACAAGGCTCTTGGTCACCCAAGAGCTCTGATGGAGATGTACAAGGAGATTAATGTTTTCATGCCTGTTAACATCTATTCTGCAGCTCCATGCAGAATTACTCCATGGATCAAGGAATAATTTTGATTTTCAAGTCTTATTAAGAAGTACATTTGGTAAGGCTATAGTTGCCATAGATAGTGATTCCTCTGATGGATCAGGGCAAAGTGAATTGAAAATATTCTGGAAAGGATTCAGTTAGAAAGATTCACCATTCTAGATGCCATTAAGAATATTCCTGATTCATTGGAGGAGGTCAGAATATCAACATTAACAAGAGTTTGGATGAAGTTGATTCCAACTCAATGGATGTCTTTGTAGGGTTCCAGACTTTAGTGGAGGAAGTCACTGCAGATGTGGTAAAAATAGTAAGAGGACCAAAATTAGAAATAGAACCTGAAGATGTGATTAAATTGCTGCAATCTCATGATAAAACTTGAATGGATATAGAGTTGCTTCTTACAGATAAGTAAAGAACATTTGTTTCTTGGTCAGGCGCGGTGGCTCACTCTTGTAATCCCAGCATTTTGGGAGGCTGAGGCAGGAAGATTGCTTGTGTCCAGGAGCTCAAGACCAGCCTAGACAACATAGTGAGACCCTGTCTCTACAAAAAATAAAAAATTAGCTGGGTGTGGTGGCGTGTACCTGTAGTCCCAGCTACTTGAGAGACTGAAGTGGGAGGATTGCTTGAGCCTAGGAGGTTGAGGCTGCAGTGAGCCATAATCACACCACTGTACTCTGCCTGGATGACAGAGCAAGTACCCTGTCTCAAAAAAGGTTTTTGAGATGGCCTCTACTCCTGGTGAAGATGCTGTGAACATTGTTCAACTGACAACAAAGGATTTAGAATATGACATAAACTTAATTGATAAAGCAGTAAGGGAGTTTGAGAAGATTGACTCCAGTTTTGAAAGACATTCTGTGGGTAAGATGCTGTCAGCATTTCATGCTACAGAGAAATCTTTCATGAAAGGAAGAGTCAGTCAGTGCAACAAACTTGATTGTCTTATTTTAAGAAATTCTCACAGCCACCCCAACCATCGGCAACATCGAGGCAAGACCCTCAATCAGCAAAAAATTACAACTTACTGAAGGCTCAGATGGTCATTAGCACTTTTGAATAGTGAAGTATTTTAAAATTAAGGTATGTACATCTTTGAGATAATGCTTTTGCACAGTGAATATACTATAATATAGTGTTAACATAACTTTGCACTGGGAAACCAAAAAAATCGGTGTGACTCATTTTATTGCAATATTCACTTTATTGCAGTGGTCTGGAACCAAGTGCACAGTATCTCCGAGGTATGCCTGTACATGCAAACCTGTGGAAGATGAAGTAATCTTGCAGTCTTGGATATTTATTTGTTTTATTTGGAGAGAGGAGGAGGAGTAGCAATAAAAATGGGTAAACATTCAGTTCAGGCAAAGTGTCTTAGTGTTGTCTAAAGATAAAGGAAGAATCATTTGATGGAATATAAATAACTCATTACTGCTTTTTATTTCTACTAACATTTGAATTAAACACGGCAAAGGAGGAGGAACTCTAAAGGCTCTAATGATGCTTTCTTTAAAGCTTTACCTTGCTCTGAGGTAAAACTCGGTAAGTTTCTCTCACTTTCATTCCATTGCTGTTAATATTTGCCCAAGCAAAAGGTAAGTAAGTACAAAGGAATAGAGGCAGGAAGCTCATAATGTACTCTACTGTGGGTAGTCTCAATTGAATTTCAGGGTCAAGTAGCCGAGACAAGGCAGACTACTAAACAAAACACTTTGCACAGTTTGAAAACAGATGATAATTTTATTATTTGCCAATAATATGTTCTTCTGATGTGATGCATATAATTTTAAATTTTCTCATATCCTGTGTAATTTTACATGATACAAAAGTACAGTGAAAAAAATTACCTGTTGCGTGTAAGAGAGGCAACATAGATCCAAACAGACAAAACATTTTTGGGGTATGGGTGTATGTATACAGCTAAAGCAAATTCAACATTAGGAACATCAATATTATGTACTCCAGTACTATACACAGCGTCAATTAAAGGCTTCACTTCAGAATAAGGCATGTGAAGAGGAAATCCAGAGAACTGAAGGGAAAAAACATTTGTAGTCATTAGTGAAGTCTGAAGATCTAATACATTGTTTCCTATGTAAATGTATGAAATTAATTTAATAAGTCTTCTAGATCTCAGTTATTTGCTTGTGTTTTTCTACTCAGCTATTTATTAGCAATACAGAAAATGGAGAGTTGCTTAATACCCATTTTGTTTTCCTTGCTAGCATATAGGTGTCAGTCACCCCATCAGTGTTCCCTTTTTGAAAGTACCTAGTACGCATAGTAACCATTGTAATTCCAGAAACAGGTTAAACTAACAAATACATTTCTTTTTTCTTTCTTTCTTTTTTTTTTTTTTTGAGACAGGTCTCACTGTCGTCCATGCTAGAGTGCAGTGGCATGATCATGGCTCACTGCAGCCTTGGCATCCTGCTGGGCTCAGATGGTCCCCCCACTTTAGCCTCCTGAGTAGCTGGGACTACAGGCAAGTGCCGCCACGCCTGGCTACTTTTTGTATTTTTTGTAGAGATGGGGGTTTGCCATGCTGCCAAGGCTGATCTTGAACTCCAGGGCTCAAGCAATCTGCCCACCTCAGCCTCCCAAAGTGCTGGGTTTACAGGTGTGAGCCATGGTGCCCGACAATAATTTTCGTCCCCTTGGCTACAATGATTGATCCATAGGGATGGGCAAGTGATCAAAGGGAGTCTCAGAGGGGATCTCGGGAAACTTGTTAGGAATAATGGCACACGACGTTCTCCTGCTTTGGGTAGTATGTGAGCAGATGTGAATTCTGTAAGTGTTCCAGCATTTGCTAACATGAGGAAACCCAGTCTCAGGATGATGCCATCATAGAGAGGAGGAGGGCAGAATGGGAGGACTTGAAGGAGAGTGGGAAAACCCTGATAGCTACCCTCTAAGCTTTACTTAAGCTGGTGAATTCTCTATTGCTCAAGCCTGTTTGAGTTTTCTGACACTTGAACTGAAAATATCCTGACTGAGAACCTGCCTTATAAGTTAAAGGATAAATTTTACTCTGTGAGTGATCTAATTTGACCTGTTTAGCTAATAAGGCTTACTGTTAAGTCTTAGTTACAAGTCTGCTTTCTAGGTTTTATTATCCAGCTATAGCATGTGAACACAGTACTACAAGCAGGCAGTAGAGAGGGTATATCGTCTGTTAATAACCACCTTTCTTAGCAATGAAAAGCAATCAGTGTAAAACCTTATATCCTTAAAAAAAACTGTTCTAGAGTGTTTTGATTCTTATGCACAGTTGAGTCTAACATGATTTAGCCAGATGTTTTCATTTTATTTGATACGTAAATGTATTTCATAAAAGGTATTTTTCATGGGATACTTACATGAAAAATGGTGGTATTTTGCTATTTAGTGATTATTGAGGTTTAAAACTTATAATCACAGTTTTTAGTTTATGCTGCTTTAAATATGTACTTCTGGGAGCAATGTGGGTCTTTTGATTCCAGAAACCTGTTATTGGCTAATTTCCAATTTGAAACAAGGAAATCCACAGTCAGTTTAGGATCCATTTGTAACTTACCCTGTAGTCTCCCAGCTGCTTTAGCAGTTCTGCTCTGTGGTCATCTTCTACATCTTCTCCTTGACTTTTTTCTAACAGAGGCAAGAAGTGACGCAGAGTAGAGGTACAATATCTATTCCACCGAGTCAGATGGCGTGGCCTCCAGTCCATGATTTTTTCTTTTAGTATTTTTTCAATCCTGGTCACAAAACATAAACTCCATTTTTTGGTGACTCACTTTTCCCTTGTTAAAAAATGTATGTTGTATGTAGTGGGGATTCAGATGATTGTGTAACTACATTTTTGTTGATGGAGTTGTGATCCTCCAGGCATAATTAATGTCTAATGGCTACTCCCTGGAGGTTCAGAATTAACATACAGTCCTGTCCTTAAGGGTTGTATATGAGTTGAGATGGGAAATAGGCCTATAAATAGAAAGCATGTGTATCCTAAGAGCTATAACAGATGCTTGAAATGTAACACAGAAGCACAGAAGAGGGAGTTCTGAATGACTTGGGGATAGCAAAATTCAATATATGCAGCAAAAGTTTATTATTATTAATTTTTTTTAAAGGCAGGATCTTGCTCTCTTGCAGGCTGGAGTGTAGTGGTACAATCACAGCTCACTGCAGCCTCAACTCTCGGGCTCAAGTGATCCTCCCACCTCAGCCTCCTTGGTAGCTGGGACCACAGGTGCATGCCACTATGCCTGGCTATTTTTTTTCTTTTTTGGTAGAGACAAGGTCTTGCTATGTTGCCCAGGCTGGTCTCAAATTCTTGGGCTCAAGCGATCCTCCAGCCTTGGCCTCCCAAAGTGTTGAGATTACAGGTGTGAGCCACTGCACGTGGCCATGAAATGTTTTTTGAAATGTTGTACTGTACGACTATACTTATTGGTAGCATATGTGCAGACAGATGAAGTAGACACAGGCATAAGAAGTAGGGCTTATGTTGAAAGCCTCAAGTGTTTGTGGGGCTGTTAGTGTCTTGTGATTTATTCATATCATGAATAGTGAATTCTATTCATGATGATGGATTTTTTTTTCTAAATTGCCTTAAAACTGCCTTTAAAATACCAACATCATGGAAACTTTATTTGTGATAAGTACAGGTATTGGGTTCATAGGGTGTGAAGTTTAAGCATAGAATGAAGGAAAATAGCTACTATTTATTGAGCCATTATTTACTAGATACTGCACGAAGTGCTCTTTGTAGATTTTTATTTAATCTCACTAATAACCTTATGAGGTAGGGATATTGTCCTGATTTTACAGATGAGAGGACAGTTTGAGGCAGGATAAGTGATTTGACTAAGGCAAAGGAGCTGGGATTCAAAGCCTCTTGTACATTCCCTAACTAATTGCATGGGTTTAGAGACCTAGATAGCTTCTCGTTGTTCAGTAGTCATAGGGATCATTTCTTTTTTGGCACTTAATACATCTTTGTTTTGGGTTTCAAGACGGTCTGCACAAGAAAGTATGGACGAATTGTCAGGCATTTTAATATTGGAGAAATAAATGACTTGGGTCCAATCAATAGCATGTTGAAGCTATCAGAAAAAAACAAAATGTTTGGGGATTAGTTGTCCTAGTTGGGGATCTTGAATAAGGCATTATGGAGAAATTGAGAGTAAATGAGAGTAAACCAATATTTTCTAGTAATAATGCCTCAAGAGGAGTCACACAGCTTCAGTAGAAACAGTACACATGCCTTGAAATCAGAAAGGTTGGGCTGGGCTCAGAAGCCCCCTTTAACACTTAAACAAGTATGTGGACCTCTCTGACCCTCAATTTTCACACTGTGAAACCAGGAGAATAATTTCTATTTTACAGGGTTATAAGAATTATGGAGACTCACATAGGCTCTTACTGATCTTCTCCATGTGTTAGGTCCATAAACTAGCTGCAGTTCAATAGGACCAAAGAGGTATATTTAAGCTAAGGATTATGATGTACCTCAACAACACCTATAACATGATGTTAAACTCATGTTTCACTCAAAGTGAAGTCTCTGTAGAAGTATGTATTACTGGTGTTCCACTCTGGTTGGTTCCACAGCATGGTGATGCTAAAGGTTCCTTTTGAGTCATGGGATTTAGAGATCACATCTGTGTTTGGAATCTATAAACATGAATTAAAGTTAAGTTGCCTAAATTGTTTCACATTCATTCAGGCTGACAGTGGTTTAAAGTTTGGTATTATACTCCTAGTGACAGATTACATGTGGATTTATGGATGTTACGTTACCTGTCTTGTAGCTCAGCTGCAGCCGCTTTGTCTGAGCGCTGGTAAATTAGCTCTTCAGGCTATAGAAGAGAAAATAGTTCAGAAAGTATAAAAATCACCTACAGTTAATTTGAACAGCTGTCCATTTTAAAAATCTTTCAAAAAATCAATGAAATCTCAGACATCAAGATATAGAAAATAATATAATGCATGCTGCTGATGGACACATGAACCACCATAAGTAAAACATCATAATATAGTGCTCTGTAGTTCTTTCTCAGTTTCATTTTTCTTCTCTCTTAACACAGAAGTAGCCATGACCTGAATTTGTTTTAGCACCCCTTCATTCAACAAGTACTGATTACCTGCTGTGTGCTAGGCACTTTCATAGGTGAGAGGGATAGGGATTTGGCTATGAATAAAAATTCCTGTCTTCATTAATACAATGTGTTTATGTTTTTATTACAGATACATGTACCCCTAAACATTTTATTGTTTTGTATGTTTCTAAACTTTATCTAATTGTTTTATGAACATGCAACTTGTGCTTTCTCCCTTAACTTTATATTTAACGGCAGCAACAAACATATTTTTAGAGGGCTTATTACTAAGATTCATTAATGCTGATTGTTCTAACTGCTGTAAAATATTCCATCATGTAACATAATTTTTCTCTTCTGTCATTCCAACTCTTTTGCTATTTCAAGCAATGCTTCTATTTAAAATGTTGTATATATACATCACCTTATACACATACGGGAGAATTTCTCTAGGGTCAAAGCATTTTCTGAAAGGTAGATTCAGAGCATAAAATACATTTTATTACAAACCTAGTACACACATACATATATCTATCGAATGAAAAAAAGTTTTAGTAAACTGCTTATGCTTACTACTTACAATCTACTACTGGTCAGGACCCTGTAAGTTAATTTTATGAGCCCCTAGTGGATCACACCCTGCAGTTTAACTTGATGTTTCATTGAAAATCATGAAATCTATTTAGTAAATTGAGATGAGCATTTAAAAAATTTAGATGGAATACATTTTGTGGTACTTTTATGTCATGAAACTTTTATATCAAAACTTCCACATATGTGTAAGATGTATATACTGGTCCTTTCACATATATGTACACATATATATACGTTTCTTGTTGTGAGCTGAGCTCAGATGCATTTGATAAATACTGTTCTAGACTACCCAGGAGTAAAAAATATCTTGTAAGCCAGTAAAAGATTTCCTGTCTTTTACTTTGTCTACATTTAATTGTTAATAAAAGATTTATACCTGAACACTGGAAAGGCCAGGATATGGAAGGCTTCTTGAAAAGAAAGATTTCCATAGCTTGGGCTTGGTGACATCAAAATTTATCCTTAGTGGAGAATCATATCGTTGAATATTAAACCAAATCTAAGAAATACAAGACTATATTAGCGTATATGTTAGTATATATACATACACATGTATGTGTGCATGGATGTATGTGTGGCAGAGGCAGCAGAGAGACAGCAAGTGTTCATACAGGCTGCACACTTTTTGTCATTTTTTGATTACAAAAATTGTGTGCATTTTATAATCAGTGGCATACAGTTGTCATTGGCCATTTTCCACGTTTTTTATCTGAAGTTGGGGGTGGACCTTAGTGTTGACTATAGATTTGATAAGGTGAAGTGGTTTTTTGTTATAAAAACCAAGGCCACTTCTTTCTTAGGCTAACCTTAACTGACCCTTCTTTTCCTAGCCTCCTAATTGAATTGAGTGTTCATCTCTTTGCATCCACAGCAACCTGCAGTCTCTGAGATAGCCCTTGTCTTGGTGAGGCAGCGTAGCATGTTGGTTCTGGAACCAGACCACTTGCGTTTTAATTTTGGCTCCAACATTTACTAATTGTGTGACCTTGGATGATTTATGTCACTTCTGTATGCCTCAGTTTCCTTCTCTGTAACAGTGGGATAATAAATAGTATCTACCTCATAAGGTTGAGTTGATTCAGTGAGTTAATCTGTACCTCAGAAAAATGCCTGGTATGTAGTAAATGCTCAATAATTGTTAGCTACTTTTAAATTATTATTAGTTAACATTGTTTATAATTGGCTGTCTATTCATGTCCACACTAGGCTGTTAGACTTTTGTCCTGAGGACTTTCACTATGTGCCGTATTTACCATTGTATCTTTAGCACCTAGCATAGCTCCTGGCATACAGTAGTCATACTGAAAAGCTATGTACATGAATCTGTCCATTCAGTATATTTAATCAGCTACCTACTATGTTGAGGCTCAGTTCTAATTACTGGGGATAAAGCAGTGAATGAAATAGATTTTTTACCCTCATGGAGTATCTAGTAAGAGAAGATAGCAAACAAATAAGCAAACAGGCAGGCACTGAGGCTCACACTCATAATCCCAGCAGTTTGGGAGGCCAAAGTGGGAGGATCACTTGAGGCCAGGGGTTCAAGACTAGTTTGGACAACATAGTGAGACCCCCATCTCTAAAAAAATGTGTTTTTTTTTTTTTGTTTTTTTTTTTTTGAGAAGTAGCCAGGTGTGGTGGTGTGTTCCTATAGTTGTAGATGCTTGAGAGGCTGAAGTGGGAGGATTGCTTGAGCCCAAGATTTCGAGGCTCCAGTGAACTGTGGTCACACCACTGCACTCCAGCCTAGATGACAGAGCAAGATCTTGTCTAAAGCAACAACAACAACAAAAACCAAGTAAACACATGGGATATCAGATGATGTTGCATGATGTGGCAAATTGTATCGTTAGCCCCAATTCTGCACTCCTTTCCATATGCGTACCCTTTCTCACGTTACTTTCCAGTTCCTCCCACTAAAAGAGAAGAAGTATACTTTTGCATTCCTTGACTTTTGGCCAGTGGACTGGGACAGAAGTCAGTGCATGGCTTCTGAGTCTACGCTTAAGAAGCTTTGTGTGTTTCTGCTTGTCCTTTTGTGCCTCTGCCATTGTCATTGCACTGCATGCCAGAATAAACACACATGAAGCTGAGCTCTCCCAGTTGACTCACAGATCTACTGTAAGAAGCAGAGCTTGTCTTGCTACCAAAACTTGCAGCAGAGTTGCCCAGCCTCAATTAGCAGAACCTCCCCAGCTGACTCAGATCCCTGAGAATAAATGTTTGAAGCCATTTAGTTTGGGGGTGGGTTTTTACTGTCTTTATTGTGGCAATAGTTAATTGTGCAAGGGCTATGGAGGAAACAAAAATGGAACATTTTAAGGCAGGCAGGGAAGTTCTAACTGGAAAAATGACTTTTCATCAGAAATGCAAGAAGTGAGGGAGAAATCTATGACGATATCCAGTAAGGGGGCAGTGGTCATTTATGCCTAGGAAACAGCAAATGTAAAGTGTGCTTTGTTATGTTTGAGGAATAGCAAGGAATATGAAGTGGTTTTAAAGAATGAGCAAGCTGGAGACAGCAAGTAAGAAATGACATTATCAGATGAAGGGGGAGAGAGGTGGGTAGGGTGGGTATCAGATCATGGAGGCCCCGTGGGCCATTTTGAAGATTGAGGCTTTGACTCTTAAGTGAGATAGGAAGTCACTGGAGTATTTGGGTAGAGGAGTGACATAATTTGCCTGTTATTTTAACAGGAATTTTCTTTGCTGTTTTGAGATTAGACAAATGAAGGAGGGTCAAATCGTGAAACCTTAGGATGCTTATTTTGAATAATCTGGGTAAAAGCTACAGTGACTTGAATGAACATGCTAGCAGTAAAAGTGGAGAGATGTGGTTGAACTCTGGGTGTACTGTGAAGGTAGAACCAGCAGGATTTGGTTTGGATGTAGGAGAGAGAGGAATCAAAGATGACTCCAAGGATTTTGGCCTAAATAACTGGACTGATGGAATTGACATTTATTGAGATGGGAAAGACTGCAAAGGGGAATCAGGAGTTCAAGTTTGGGCATCTTAAGTTTGAGTTATCTGTCTGACATCCAAATGAGGATGCTGAGTAGGTGATTAGATATTTGAGTCTGAAGTTCTGGGGAGCTAGGTGAGCTGGAGATATAAACTTGGGAATCATTGGCATATAGTGTTTCCTGGGAGGAAGTATAGATAGAAAAGAGGTTTGATGAACTTTGAGGATCTCTAATGTTTCAAGTTTGGAGAATACAGAAAAAGTAGCAAAGGACATAGAGAAGTAGAAGCCAATAAGGTAGGAGGCCTTGACTTGGAATCCAAATCAGAAAATTGGCTTAAGACAAGATCTTTAAGAACTACAATTTGGCTATAGAGTAGGGAATGTTCAGAAAAGTAGTGAGAAATTGCACTGCATACATGGGGCTTTGAAATCCAAGGTGTAAAGTTTACTCTTAAATCTGTATGCAGTGAAGTTCCCCTAGTACTTTCTGAGCCAGAAAGTGATGAAAGCTTAATCAGGTATCAGTGTATCAAAAAGTGAACTCAATTGGGGATACTATTTAGTTAGTCATTTATAGAAATGTAGGGCAAAACCATAATGGCATGACCTTGGAAATAGCAGAGATGGCATCTATAAGATTTGTCCTCTATAATTAGGATTGAAGTAGAATGAAGTAAGGGAGAGGGAAAATCAGGAATAATTCTAGGGTTTGAATCAGGATAAGTGATATCCATAGAAATAGAAAGCCAGGAAGGGACCTGGTTTTGGGGGAAATGATTTGAGTTTTGCATGTGCTGTGTTTGAGATTTTGATAAGGCACCTGGGTATCTAGCAAACAGTTGAAAATTCAAGAGAAAGGTTCTGGGGCTGGTTACAGAATTATGACTTCTCTACCAGGATAAACTAGATAGAGCCACAATTAATAATAATAGGTGTGGTCCTAGAAGAATCTAAATACAGAATCTTTAGGAACTTCTATTTTTAAGGGGTGGGAAGAAAAGCCAGTGAAAGAAACAATTGCAGAGTAATGAAGACCAAACTATCCTTTATTAGTAAACTACGGAGGGGGAAAGTGTTTTTTCATGAAGAAAGTTAGCGATTTTAATGTTAAATGACAGAAAAGGAGAGGAGTGAAAATGAGAAGCAGCTATTGGATTTATTTATTCATTAGTAAGACAATGGTGCTTCTCAGTTTAATTTCTGCAATATGGTCAGGAAGGAAGAGCTAGATTATAGTAAGTTAAGGTCTGAGTGTGCTTATAAAGTGAAAGCAAGGGATATAACTCGTATTTGAAGAACTTGGGGAGGAGAGGAAAGAAAGGCAATGCAGTTTTGGGTGTATAGCCAGGTTGGGAAAAGGGTATTAGAATTGTTGGACCCCTGAGCATATCAATAGATAGAGAAGGAGAGAGAAAAAATAGAGGAGCTAGTTGGATGGAATAGTGGAGCATGGAATGGGAATGGAAACAAGCACAATTGAAAGGGAAGAGACTTATTCCTTGGAAAAGGGATGAAAGGAGGAGAAAGACTGACATCCAAAGAAGTGTGGTGGAGTAGAGGGCAGTTGAGGTTTTAGAGTGTCAGGCCAACAAAGCCAGGAGGAGGTCCTCTGCTGAGTGGCCAAGACTTAGAGCAGGTTTAGAAGAGCTACAATGGGGGATGCATAACATCATAAGCTACTATTACCCATCTCAGAGAAGAGGAGAAAATAACATTCTTTCTTCCTCACAAAACCTTAGCTTTATGAGAATTAGTCAACTATACAATAATTGTTTTGAGAGCTGGTAATAATTTTGACAGATAACAGAGTTATTTGAAGGCTTTTTCAGTGCCTGTTAACCCTGCTTGATTACTAATGACCTTAAAATGATCCCCTAAATGTAGATGAGGCTTAGCAGATCACTTTTGATTATGATAATGGCTTTAATTAAAAATAATAACGTGAGAACAGTGTTCCACTGTGCTCTTTACATTTGTAATTAATGCTGTAGTTGCTATTTGCTGAACACTTATCAAGGACAGATATTTTACTGGGTGCTTGGCATATATTATCTCTAATTTTAGCAGTAACGCTTAAAAAAATAGGCTGATGGGACCGGGCACGGTGGCTCACACCTATAATCCCAGCACTTTGGGAGGCTGAGACAGGCAGATTACCTGAGGTCGGGAGCTCAAGACCAGCCTGACCAACATGGAGAAACCCCGTTTCTATTAAAAATACAAAATTAACTGGGTGTGGTGGTGCATGCCTGTAATCCCAGCTACTCAGAAGGCTGAGGCAGGAGAATTGCTTGAACCCGAGAGACGGAGGTTGCGGTGAGCCGAGATCTCTCCGTTGCACTCCAGCCTGGGCAACAAGAGCGAAACTCCGTCTAAAAAAAGAAAAAAAATAGACTGATGGTCTTCAGAGAAGGGTGCATACCTCAGGAGGATGGGAAGAAAAAATTACATTTTCTAATTATTTCTTTTATGTTTAAAATAGTTTTGGTATATTGATCCAAAATATATATAATTCATAAAATATGCATGTTGGAATGGATGTGCAAACAGTTTTTATAGACAGAAGCACATAAAAACCATCATTCAATAATTTGCCGGGTGCGGTGGCTCATGCCTGTAATCTTAGCACTTTGGGAGGCTGAGGAAGCCGGGAGTTTGAGATGACCCTGGTCAACATGGTGAGACCTCATGTCCACTAAATTAGCCAGGCAAGGTGGCACATGCCCGTGGTCCCAGCTACTCGGGAGACTGAGGCAGGAGAATCGCTTGAATGCGGGATATGGAGATTGCAGTGAGCTGAGATGGCACCACTGGACTCCAACCTAGGTGACAGAGCGACACTCTGTCTCAGAAAAAAAAAATTAAAAAAAATAATTAAAAGAGTTGTTACTCTGTCAGGTGTTTAATATTAATTGTCTCATTCACTTCTCACAACTACTCTATAAAGTAATGACCATACATTTCTAAAGTAATGACTTTAATATTACCTCCATTTTACCAACGAAGAAGCTGAAGCTATGAGAGATTGACTTTCCCAAGCTCACACAACTAGTAAATGATAAAATTGGAGTTTAAACTGAGGCAGTCTGATCCCATAACTCATTTTTCTTTGAGGCAGAGTCTTGCTCTGTTGCCCAGGATGGAATGCACTGGCTCCATCTCAGCTCATTGCAACCTCCGCCTCCCGGGTTCAAGCAATTCTCCTGCCTCAGCCTCCCAAGTAGCTGGGATTACAGTGGCACACCACAATGCCGAGCTAATTTTTGTATTTTCATTAGAGACGGGGTTTCACCATGTTGACCAGGCTGGTCTCAAACTCCTGACCTTAGGTGATCCACCCGCCTTGGCCTCCCAAAGTGCTGGGATTACAGGCATGAGCCACAGCGCCCAGCTCTATAACTTATATTTTTAATCGCTACTTTATTTAATACCCTTAACAATAAAATCACGCAGCCCTTAAAACTGGCTGCAACCAGAATTACCTGGGGATATTGCAGGTCAGGTGAGACCTGGGACTCTCCCTTGAAAATAGAAAGAGAGAGAGAGACAGAGAAACCCAATCTGCTCAGGTGACAAATTTGCCTCAGTTCTTAAAACACTATGAGTTAGAAATTGTAAACTCTGTTTTGGATGAGAAAACTAAGGCAGACCCAACACAAACTCAGGTCCTCTGAATCTAAATCCTGTATTCCTTTGTTATTCTGCTTTGTCATTCTGCTTCTCAGGCAGGTCAGGTGACTAATTGAACCAAAAGTTTTATTCAGCACAGTTCCACCACTGTGTTTGACACTGCATTTCTTTAACTGGTGTGTGTGTGTGTGTGTGTGTGTGTGTGTGTGTGTGTGTATATATATTCATTTATATAAATATTTTGGTACACAAAATATTTAAATCGATAGGTCAGTTATTTAAAAGAAACAACAGCTAACCATATTTAAGAAGAAATATTAATACTTACATTATCAGGACCTATTAAACAGCCCACATTTTTCAAGGGACAGAATGTATCAAATTGTCCATAAAAATGTCCACTGCAGGGATTCCATATTAAATAATGACCTTGCTCCCAAGTTAGCACATAGGCAGTTGGACCCTGAAAGAAAATGGCCCTTAAAACTAGTTTTCAACTATTTATGCAATGAAGGCCAATAGTAGTTTGCACAGACAATTCAGTATTTTACTTGGACCCCTAATTTCTGAAATTTCATGGTTAATGGTGAAAACTACTTTGAAGTTCTAGGTTATGCTGAATTTAAAAGTAAAGTTGAATGCTTAGTTTTGCAACATTCTTGCATCTGTACTAGTACAATGACCAAAAAAGGATAGTCATCATCTTACTCAACCAATATATCTTAAGATTGGCTGAAGAACTGTCACTAGTGGAAATAAGCAGTCACTGGCGTTTTCTTCCTAGAGTCAGTAAGACTGCCATTTAAGTCTATAGAAGGCTGATTATGTCTGAATAGAAATATTTTTATTTCTAATATAGTAACTTACACTTGGTAAACATTTGTAACTATGTAAATGCATAGTAGATTTTAAAGGATATGTACCACACAGTTAAGAATGACTGTACCTGGAGAGGGGAGTGGAATTGAGGGTTGGGGAAGTAGAAGTCTTGTTAAGGTATTCTGGGTCTTCTGACAAGGGACTTCTACTTTTTACACAGAATACTTATGTATTGTTAGATTCTATTTTTACAATGATAATTTATTCATTTATTCCCCGTGTATGATTTCACTTGATGCTTACAACAGTTTTCTGGGGAAGGCAGGGCAGAAATTATCCCAGTTTCCTATAAAACCCAGAGTTGTTGAGTGACCTACTTAGTGTCACACAGCTAATGAGGAATGGGCACAGAATCTTGAACTTCAGCCTCGTGACTTCCAAGCCCAGTGTTCTTTTGGGACCAGACTATCTGGGAGATAATAATGGAGAATGAATTTGAATATGAATATGGTACTACTTTATTACCTGCCTTGCAGCAACTCATGCTATCGAATTTCCAAGGATTCCTAGAGCCTTGTGGCCTCTTTGGATAAACTGCTTTAAGCCATGTGAATTTTCTAAACTTACCTATTTGTATCCCAAATGTAGGGATATTTGTGGTGGGCTTGGGAAAAATTCTAATAGTCTCCAATCTAATAAAAATAACAATGTTAATATAAAAATAAAGCTGCTAATGTTCTTTTCATTCCTCCTTATCTGGCTTATTCCTCTTTGCATGCCAGGCTAGCAGCAGATACCTATAGAAGCACTAGGCATGAAAGGAGAGATCTCTAACCTTACTACACACACTCCTTTGGATCCTCTTCATTGCAAAGCATGAAGAATACCACATCATTAAGGGAATCTGAATTCTTGGGAACATAGTTGGGAAGAGGCCCATACTAAAATGACAGAGCTAGGCGGGGGCTTTGGATGGTAAAGGGTTCGGGTTTGCCAAAAAACAATCTGAAGTGTTGCATGGGGCCCTGAGGACCACTGAAAACCATTTCATGTCTTATCACTGGTAGTTCTCTCTGCTTGTTATGGCATCTGTGGGCCACTTTCCTAGCAACCCAAAGGATTGTTATGAAAATATGTCCTGTGTGTGATCTGGAACACACAACTCGATTAGACAAGTATACTCCTCTGTTAAAGGCAGCCTACGTGGTCTTACCTCAGGAATAGCATTGCCCATCAACAGCCAGGCCTTCTTACCCAGAGACAGAAAGTAATTACACAATAGTACTGCATGTTCTTCTTCATCCCCTGCCAGGAGATCAAGAAATTGCTGACAAAAAGAAAAAATATGTCATATGACTAAATGCTTTATTCTGGATTGGTTGTGCAGGATTCTAATATGTCATAGTTGAGATTAGTGTCTTGAAGTGTAAGACCTATAATCTTGCCCCAAATTTTGATACTATGTTGATAATTCATTTTTTTAAAAAACCACTTTTAGTGGACATGGCGTTTTCTCTGACATTGATGATATGGATTTCTAGAATCAATAGTCACTATGATTGTGGTAGGGTCGGGGACACAAATTTCAAAGTTTCATTTTTATTTTTAATGTATATATAGTTCATTATGTGCTAAACAATCTTTAGAGCATATTACTTCATTAAACTTACTTAATTCTAGAACAATCCTTTGAGGGAGGTACTCCTATTTGCCTATTTTACAGACGAGCAAGTTGAAGTACAGATTAATAAGGTGACACTTAGGAAGTAGTACAGTCAGTCTAGCTCTAGAGCAAGGGTCCCCAGCCCCCTGGCTGTGGACTAGTGCCAGTCTGTGGCCTGTTAGGAACTGGGCTGCACAGCAGGAGGTGAGTAGCAGGTGAACAAGACTTACCACCGTGAGCTCTGCCTCTTCTCAGATCAGTGGTGGCATTAGATTCTCATAGGAGTGCAAACCCTATTATGAATTGCACATGCAAGGGATCTAGGTCATGCAATCCTTATGAGAATCTAATGCCTGATGATCTGAGGTGAAACAGTTTCATTCCGAAACCATCATTCCGAAACCATCCCTGAGTCTACCACTGACCCATCCATGGAAAAACTGTATTCCACAAAGCTAGTCCCTGGTGCCAAAAGGGTTGGGGACTGCTGCTCTAGAGTACACGAATTCTAGTCTTTCAGTAACTTCTTATAGATGTCTCACAGTTGTAGAAATTTTATCTCTAAAATTGTCAACATTTATGTTGCCAAAATGTATTGGGGAATAAAAAATGTAAAGTGCACTTAAATTTCTTCAATTTAGGGCTATACTTCAAAGGAAGTTGTATAATGCAGTTCAATTTTTTGCAAAAGCAGTACAACATGAGATCTAGAAGCAGAATTAATACCTGTGATAATATATGCTTGTTTCATACTACCTATGATCTATTTGAAAGATTATGCAGCATATATAGATTGTAAATTCCATGAGGGCAGAGACTATGTTTATTTCACTTATAGCCAGAATTTAGTATAGCATCTGGTATGTGGTGACCAAGAAGTACATACTGAATAAATAATAATATGCCATGCCTTACAAAGCCCACAAATTAAGGAGTATATCATTTCTAATTATAACATAGAATGTAATTTTGGTATTTTCATGAACAAAACCAAGAAATTTTACAGTAATACTGGGAGGGTAAATCAGCATTAAGACACCTGAAGTGTTATTTTTAAATTTTGTTTGAGTAATTAATTTTTTGTTAACTTCTGAACTTTGGGAAAATTGAATCAGGAAGAAAAAATACTTCAAAATTTAGCTCATATTACTAAACAACAGCCAATTAGATTTTTATGGCTAATGAATGTTAGAACTTAAAATTATGCAAGCCAGTTAGCTAATATTTCATTAAGTCAGCTCAAGTTAGTAAATCTGTGAAGAAGAACTACTTACATCAGATGTGCTCCAGAGGTCACAGATACCACCAAATGAGACAGTGTCAGGCAAGAAGGGAATCAAGGACACGTATCGAGCCACCAGTTCCTGTATAATCAAAATGATCTTTACAAAAATAATTTCTAATAAAACAAAATGCTGCATCCCCTACCTCATTTCTTAAATCTCAGGTATTACAAACATTTACATGTACAAAATGAAACGAATGCTCACTAAATGCTTACTAAATACTGTATTAATATCATCTCCATCCTCACCAAACATCCTATATGGAAGGTTATTGTTGTTACCCATCCTTTACAGATGAAGAAACTGTGTCCCTTTGACAAGTCTTTTTTTTTCTCTTTCATTTTGCAGTACTTTACTTTCTGATGTAACAAAACTCTCTAGAATCATCTTGAATTTTCACTTGGCCCAGTCTTGAAAGCAGTCACTTCTCTAAGGAGCCCTGGTTGAGAGGATGATAGTACTTGGGAACCAAGACATGTGGTTCCCAATAGTATTTGGGAACCAAAACAGTGTGACGTTTCAATGCGCTTATACATTCATTGTATAATGTTGAAATCAGGGTAATTGGCATATCCATCACTTTAAACATTTATCATTTCTTTGTGGTGATAATATTCAAAATCCTCTCTTCTAGTTAGCTGGAAATACACTATACATTATTATTAACTATAGTCATCATACTGTGTAATAGAACACCAGAACTCATTCTTCCTAACTGAAACTTTGTACCTGTTGAACATCCTCTCTCCATCCCCACTCCTGCCTTCCCTCCCCAGCCTCCAGTAAACACTATTCTACTCTCTACTTTGAGATTCCACATATGCGTGAGATCATGTTGTGCCTGTCTTTCTGTGCCTGGTTTATTTCACTTAACACACCCACCAGGTTCACCCATGTTGTCGCAAATGACAGAATTTCATTCTGTTTTGTGGATGATTGGCATTCCATTGTGTATATATACCACATTTTCTTTGTTCATTCATCCATAGATGGGTACTTTGCTTGATTCCATATCTTGGCTATTGTGAATAGCACTACAATACATGTGTGAGTGCAGATACTTCTTTGATATACTGATTTCATTTCCTTTGGATATATACCTAGTAATGGGATTGCCAGATCACATTGTCGTTCTGATTTTAATTTGTGAGGACCCTCTATACTATTTATCAGTATTGACTGTATTAATTTGCATTCCTACCAACTGTGTATAAGAGTTCCTCTTTCTTCAGACCCTTGCCAGCATTTGTCATTTTTTGTCTTTCTGAAAAGAGCCATTTTAACTGGAGTGAGGTGGTATCTCATGGTTTTGATTTGCATTTCTCTGATGATTAGTGATATTGAACATTTTTTTCATATGTTTGTTGGACATTTGTATGTCTTCTTTTGAGAAATATCAATTCAGCTCTTTTGCTAATTTGTAAATCAAACTATTTGGGGTTTTCTGCTATTGAGTTGCCTCAGTTCCTTACATTTTCTAGATTTTAACCCCTTGTTAGACACAGTTTGCAAATATTATCTCCTACAGGTTGTCTCTTGACTCTACTGATTGTTTCCTTTGCTGTGCAGAAGCTTTTTAGATTGATGTAATCTCATTTGTCTGTTTTTGCTTTTGTTGCCTGTGCTTTTGAGGTCTTACTAAAAAAATCCTCCCCAGATTTCATGAAGTATTTCCCTTGTTTTGTTTTTTAATAGTTTTGTAGTTTCAGTTCTTACATTTAATTCATTAATCCTTTTAGAGTTGATTTTTGTGTATGGTGAGAGATGGGGGGCTCTCGTTTTATTCTTCTGCCCATGGATATCATTTTTCCAGCACCATTTATTGACCAGACTGTCCTTTTTTTCAATGTGTGTTCTTGGTGCCTGAGTCAAAAAATCAGTTGGCTGTAAATGCATGGATTTATTTCTGGGTTTGCTATCCTCTTCCATTGGCCTATATGTGTTTTTAGACCAGTGCCATGCTGTTTTAATTACTGCAGTAGTATATTTTGAAGTCAGGTAGTGTGATACGTCCAGTTCTTTGTTCTTTTAATCAAGGTTACATTGGCTATTTGGGATCTTTTGTCATTTCCATATGAATTTTAAGATTTTTTTTTTTTCTATTTCTGTGAAGAATGTCTTGGTATTTTGAATCTGTAGATTGCTTTGGGTAATATGGATATATTAACAATATTAATTATTCCAATCCATGAACACAGGATATCTTTCCATTTATTTGTGCCTTCCTCAATTTCTTTCATCAGTGTTTGTAATTTTCTTTTTTTTTTTTTTTTTTGAGACGGAGTCTCGCTCTGTCACCCAGGCTGGAGTGCAGTGGCACGATCCTGGCTCACTGCAAGCTCTGCCTCCCGGGTTCACACCATTCTCCTGCCTCAGCCTCCTGAGTAGCTGGGACTACAGGCGCCCGCCACCAAGCCCGGCTAATTTTTTGTATTTTTAGTAGAGACAGGGTTACACCGTGTTAGCCAGTACGGTCTAGATCTCCTGACCTCGTGATCTGCCCGCCTTGGCCTCCCAAAGTGCTGGGATTACAGGCACGAGCCACCACGCCCGGCCCAGTGTTTGTAATTTTCATTGCAGAGATCTTTCACCTCATAGGTTAAGTGTATCGCTAGGTATCTTACAAATTTTTGTAGCTACTGTATATGGGATTGCTTCTTGATTTTTTAAAGCTAGTTTATTATTGGTGTATAGAAGCACTACTAAATTTTATATGTTGATTTTGTTTCCTGCAACTTTACTAAACTTATTTATTAGTTCTAACAGTTTCTTGATGGGGTCTTTAGGGTTTTCTAAATTTATGATCACGTCACCTGCAAATGAGAGCAACTTGACTTCCTCCTTTCCAATCTGGATGCCCTTTATTTATTTCTCTTGCCTAATTGCTCTAGCTACAGCTTTCAGTACTATGTTGAATAGAGTTGTAGAAAGTGGGCATCCTTGTCTTGTTCCAGATCTTAGAAGAATACTTTTCAACTTTTCACTGTTCAGTATGATGTTAGCTGTGGGTTTGTCATATATGACCTTTATTGTGTTGAAATATGTTCCTTCTATACACAATTTGTTGAGTTTTTATCATGAGGGATGTTGAATTCCATTGAATTCTTTTTTACCATCTGTTGAAATGATTAAGTGGTTTTTGTCCTTGATTCTATAAATGTGATGCATCACACTTACTGATTTGCCTGTGTTGAACCATCCTTGCATCCCTGGGATGAGTCCCACTTGACCATGTTGCATGATTTTTAAAAATATATTATTGAATTTTGTTTGGCAGTATTTTGTTGAGGATTTTTAGAGCTGTGTTTATCCTAGAATATAAGCCTATAGTTTTGTTGTTGTTATGCCTCTGGTTTTGGTATCAGGATAATGTTGCCCCATAAAATGACTTTAACAGAGTTCCCTCTTCTTTAATTTTTTTTGGAATAGTTTGAGCAGAATTGATGTTAGTCCTTATTTAAATATTTGGTGGAATTCAGCAGTGAAACCATCAGGTCCTAGACTTTTCTTTGATAGGAGACTTTTCATTACTGCTTCAATCTCATTACTTGTTATTGTTCTGTTCAGGTATATTTCTTCATGATTCAGTCTTGTTAAGGTGTATATTTTCATAGATTTATTTGTTTCTTCCAAGTTTTATAATTTGGTGTGTAGTTGTTCAAATAAGTCTCTTATAATCATTTGCATTTCTGTGGTATCAGTTGCAGTGTCTCATTTTTTATTTCTGATTTTATGTAACTCATCTCTCTTTTTTCTTATTCCAGCTAAAGGTTTGTTGATTTTGTTTATCTTTTCTAAAAATCAGCTCTTTGTTGCATTGATCTTTTGCATTTTTACGTCTTTACTTTGTTTATTTCTGCTCTTATTTTTATAATTTCTTCCCTTCTACTTAATTTGGGTTTAGATTCTCTGTGCTATATTCCAAGTAATTTCTTTGCATGTGTATTCCAGTTCAATAATTCTCTCTGTATTTAACTGTATGTAATTTACCTCTTATTTAACTGTATTCAATGTTTTGTTTAACCTGTTTAATTCCTAATTTTAACTATTATATCTTTTATTGTTATAAGTTCCATTTCGTACTTTAAAAAATCTGCCTGTCAATTACAATGCTCTATTGTTTTTTAATTATACTTTAAATTCCCCAAATTTCTTAAACATATTAAACATGTCTATTTTATATTTTATATCCAATAATTCTCCTGTCTGAAGTTACTAGGGCCTGATTCTTCAGTTTGCTGTTTTTGTGAGTGAACTCTTACCTTCTTTATGGTGACTTACTTCTTCATTGATGATCTTTCATTGTATGTTCATGTTGCTTGGAATTTTTTTCTGTGGAATTTTTTTGAGGCTGAGTTAAAGGGGCATTCTTCTAGGAATATTTGTGGTATTTGTGTTTGCTTTTGACAGGGATCTAGGGGCATTACCAACAGGAAATACTTTCAACTAGATTTTCAGTTGAGGTTTTTTTTGGGTTATACAGGTGGTATAAATTCCAGTCTCAAATGTGAGTAAATACAGAGTGGGGGTTAGAAAATTTTCTTTTTTTCTCTTCCATCCAAAGTCAAGACTGAGACAGGCAGGGTTTCTTCTGAAGACAGGGCATTTCCTAGTTTATCCATTGACGGTATTATCCTGAAGAGTCCCAACTGTGTATTTGAGTCTCTAATTCAATCTTCCAGGCTGCTGTAGCCTCATGCATTATCCCTGTCTTCCACAGTCTTGTGGCTCATTGAAACCCAGCTATAGTCATTAGGAATTATCAGATGACCTGAGAGCAAACACTGTTTAAAGCTTTCATCCTTGTAGAATCTTGCTTTCTTATTTCTTGTCTCTTATATTTTCCCTTTCACTTTACTTTCATTTCAGCCATGACTTATTAGATATTTTATTCATCACTCTTAAGTGTTCTCTACTGGGAGACGTTTTCTGTACGTTTACTATGCTAGGTAGACTAGAAGTTCCTATTATTGTTTTCTATAAAAATTGAGTAATATAAAAAGCAAATGAAATGTAGAACACAAAGTGGGGTTTTTTGATACATCTATATCTACAATATATCATTACCTTGTTTCTAAATTACTATATTAGTGACTATTAGTAGCAATAACTCCCTATATTATCGACTCTCCAAAGGCAGTTATGGGTTATGGTATCCATGTAAAATTAGCCTGGTTAACATATGGCTTCTGATTCACACAAGTTTGTGATGGGTATGGTGCTCTGAAGCCAGAGAATGGTGCATACATATTTAATGGCCCAGTGTGGAAGTACTTTGGAATAATGGTCTAAATGCTGAAAATACTTAAATATTTGAAATAATTTTTGCTTAATTTGAACTCAGTGTATATATAGCATTAGGCATAATACTGAATAGTTATCTTAATACAGTTGAATGTGTATAACTTCTGAAGTCAGAGGTATCAGTTCAAATCGTAACAGAGTTATTGAGACTACACAATGAAAACATGTTTATGTAATACATTTTGGAAATGTGAAGTATTTTCCATATGTTACTTTTCCAACATATGGAAACATAGTTCCAGGGACACAGTAAGCACTCAATAATTTTTTGTTGAAACAGTGAACTAAGGATTATTATCATCCCTGGTACCTTTAGACTTTTTTTTTTTTTTTTTTTTTTTTTTGAGACAGAGTCTTGCTCTGTCGTCCAGGCTGGAGTGCAATGACATGATTTTGGCTCACTGAAACCTCTGCCTCCTGGGTTCAAGCTATTTTTAGGCCTCAGCCTCCCAAGGAGGTGGGACTACAGGCATGCACCACCACACCAGGCTAATTTTTGTATTTCCAGTAGAGACGAGGTTTCGCCATGTTGGCCAGGCTAGTGTCAAACTCCTGGCCTCAAGTGATCTGCCTGCCTTGGCCTCCCAAAGTGCTGGGATTATAGGCATGAGCCACTGCCCGGCTGCCTTCAGACTTTTCTAAAGGAAGAAAACCTCATGTTAATAAAAATGTTTTAGTCATTACTTTTATCGTTAATGATCTTGATATAGTTAATATCTTAAGCACTATGAAATATGGTAATTAAAATGGCAATATATTGAAATGTGAAAACAGTTTTAGCACAGCACTTATTGACTATGAAATACTTACTGCAGTTGCCTGTAGATTATTGGGGTAGACATTAAGGAGCTCCTGAGGAGGGTTTAAAGGTTTGAGGTAACGTGTGATAAAAACAGTTTTTCCACTTATATCAATTACTGTTGTAAGACACTGACGATTTGGAAACTTTAAGGCACATTCAGCTTGAAATTTCTCAGTTGCTTGAAGTAATTTCTCATCTTCCTGAGACTCAAACTTCAAAAAGAAAGACTTCATGGAGTTTATATATGATTACAAGAGAGAAAGTACGTGTTCAGATTCCACAGTCAACATGCATGAAATGTATGGTTTGGGAATATGACTGACTCCTTACAAAGCTGTCATGTCCTGGTGTCCCTGCAGCTTTATTTAAATTAAATTTGTAGTTTGAAAATTAGACCGACTTATTAAAATACTTAAAATATATTTGACAGGATTGAAAGAAAGTAGTCAACAAGTAAGCAATAATATGGAAACTACTACATTAATGAAATAATCTGTGAAAATTAAACTGTGATGTACTAATTCCGATTGATGAGGCTAGAATTAGGCAATAGAGTTGTGTGTGTATTTTGGTGGTGGTTTTAAGTGTGCAGGCTGGGGGGTGGCCTCAGAAAATCTAACATCTCAAATGCAAATCTTAAGCAACTCACGTTAAATGGGCAGCAAATTTATGGATCTATATTGATGTGTTAAAATGTTTCAAGTTCATAAGCACTGTAATAACTAGTAGTAGTGGATCTCAAAGGAAAAAAGAGGCTCTGAGAACCAAGATGAGCAAATAATTCCCAGACTTTTTTTTTTTTTTTTTTGAGACAGGGTCTTATTCTGTCACCTAGGTTGCAGTGCTGTGGCACAAATACAGCTTACTGTACCCTCAAACTCCTGGGCTCAAGTGATTCTCCCACTTTGGCCTCCTAAAGCAGTGGGATTACAGGCGTGAGCCACTACATCTAGCCACCAATTCCCAGACTTTTAAAAAGTAACTCAAAGCAGATAAAACAGAATGAATGTAAATTTCCTTTACACACATATTGTCATTTCCCCTGCTAAAGCTGCTACTGACAAAAATAACATGAAAAGGAGTGGGTATTTAAATATTTTAAAATGATTTTTTTGTATAAAATATTTGCATAGTTGGTTACATTTTAAGGGATTTCAGAACAAACTGAAAATTTTATTTTAAAAATTAATTTTTGGGGCTGGGTACAGTGTCTCGCACCTGTAATCCCAGCACTTTGAGAGGCCAACACAGGAGGATCACCTGAGCCCAGGAGTTTGAGACCAGCCTGGGCAACATAGTGGGACCCTGTCTCTATAAAACAAACAAACAAACAAACAAAAAAACAGCCAGGTGTAGTGATGCGTGCTTGTAGTTCCAGTTACTTGGTAGGCGAAGGTAGGGGGCTCACTTGAGTCTGGGAGGCGGAGGTTCCAGTGAGCTGAGATTGAGCCATTGCACTCCAACCTGGGCAACAGAGTGAGACTCTGTTAAAAAAAAAATAATGATTTTAAAATAGAATTTAGAGGCAGTGCTTGAAAATGTTTTTGACATTGTGGTATATTTGTTTTCTCAGTCTTTCTCACAAAGTAAGATTCCTGACTTTTAAGGGATTTTGTTTTTTTATCTCCAGTATGGAGAATACTACTTGGCACATAGTAAGTGTTTAACAAATGAGTGAATGAATGAGGCAATGGAAAACATTTCATTACTTTTTATGACCTCAAATAGAATCTAGATTATCCCAATTGTTCTTGTCTGCCCCTTATATTGGGGCTGAACTGTGGCTTCTATTTCAAATTTGATTACTATACCCTAAGAAGTTGGAGTAGTGGTTGTAGGGGTTATTTAGGATGGAGACATCTCCAGAAGCCTCCTATATATTCTCATAAAATGTTCCTTGACGTCTAAATCTTAACATCATCACAATCATAACTGCCTACTGCTGAGCATAGTGCCAAGATACAGTAGCTACCTAATAAAAGTTACGACAAATATATAACTAAGTGAAAGAGGTAAGCTCATACAGCTTTGGTGTAGGTGTATCACAGATTTCTAATGTAGAATGGTCAATCCAGAAGTAACTGTAATTCTGGAAATATGGAGAATTATAAAACAAGCATGATGTGCAAGAAAGCACACAGTTGAATTCATCCCTATTCCTCTAACCTATTTCATTTACTCATTCATCCAAGTTTTGAAAAATGTTTGTTGGGAGTCTGAAAAATTCCAGCACTCTGGATAAATGAGTATGAAAGAATCCTCCAAAAGAACTTTTAGTCTACAGGGGAACATTAATAAGCAATCAGGGACTTGAGACCTACAGTGCTGTGGGAGCATTTAAGAGAGGCAGCTATAGGCACTGTCCAAAAGAACAACAACAATCTTGAATCAGTACTGATTATTGGCCTTCCAAGTTAAAAAAAAAAAAAAAAAGTGTGTCTAAAGCTTTTTCTGCCACTTTGATTGGAATGTTCTGTTGAGTCACTTGCCTCTATAAGCAGTGCTTCTTGAGGCCTGTGTTTGAATATTCCTTATATACACCTAGCATACACATGGTAAGCATTTAGTCTTCAATACTTGTCTAGGTCACCAAGATGCCATTTTATGGTGTGAAACAGGAATTTAAAGATTAGTAGTATGCTATGTTAGTGATCTAAGAAGTGCCAAGAACAAGTTAAATACTGAAAGAATTTGGGTCATTTATGATGAAAAAATTAAGGTGGAGCTGACTATTCAGTTTGATTCAACAGAAAGTTTGAAAGGTTCTTGACTGGTTCAATTCTTTGACCTCTAATGTAAACATGTATAAAAAACTGAATGGGTTTATGTTGCCTTTGAAAAGCTACACTGGCCAGGCGCAGTGGCTCACACCTGTAATCTCAGCACTTTGGGAGGCTGACGCTGGAGGATCACTTGAGCCCAAGAGTTTGAGAGCAGCCTGGGCAACAAAATGAGACCTCAACTCTACAAATAAATAAATAAATAAATAAAATTAGCTGTGCCTGGTGGCACATGCCTGTGGTCCCAGTACTTGCGAGGCTGAGGTAGGAGCATCGCTTGGGCTGAAGAGGTTGAGGCTGCAGCAAGCCGTGATTGTGCCACTGCACTCCAGCTGGGTGACAGAGCAAGACCCTCTCTCAAAAACAAAAAACAAGAACAAAAAAGAAAAGCTGTACTGAGACAGCCCCAACCCACCAGAAATAAATTCCAGAGATATACTGTAAGAAGCAACTTGTGGATTTTATAGATTTGCAAAGAGTGGAGCTAGCTCCCATTATGCAGGTGACATTCAAACTGATGACTTCTTAGATTCAAAGCTAACTAACAATCTTCCTCGTAAAATGAAATGGGCCAAAAGACAAGGCAGGACATTCCTCATGGAGCTGGAGACATCTGTAATTCAATGCCCAGGCATTACAGATACATGAGGACATAACACCTGTCCTTCAGGTGGCAGTGGACAGAAGCAGCTAATTAAAGCCTAATAACTATTGACCAATAAACAGTAAAACAAAATAGTACCTTCTTAAGCATGTTACTCATCTATCAGAGGCAAGAAAGAAAGAAAGAAAAAGAAACAAGAGGCAGGCTTTATTAACAGAAATAATCTTTTTTAAAAAACGTATTTTTAACCAAGATCATGTAAGTGATATTAAAATAAGAGTTTCAGGAGTTTCCACAATGAGATACTATCTCACACCAGTTAGAATGACAATCATTAAAAAGTCAGGAAACAACAGGTGCTGGAGAGGATGTGGAGAAATAGGAACACTTTTACACTGTTGGTGGGACGGAAACTAGTTCAACCATTGTGGAAAACAGTGTGGCGATTCCTCAAGGATCTAGAACCAGAAACACCATTTGATCCAGCCATCCCATTACTGGGTATATACCCAAAGGATTATAAATCATGCTGCTATAAAGACACATGCACACATATGTTTATTGCAGCACTATTCACAATAGCAAAGACTTGGAATCAAACCAAATATCCATCAGTGACAGACCGGATTAAGAAAATGTGGCACATATACACCATGGAATACTATGCAGCCATAAAAAAGGATGAGTTTATGTCCTTTGTAGGGATATGGATGCAGCTGGAAACCATCATTCTCAGCAAACTATCGCAAGAACAGAAAAATCCAAACACTGCATGTTCTCACTCATAGGTGGGAATTGAACAATGAGATCACTTAGACACTGGAAGGGGAACATCACATACCGGGGCCTATTGTGGGGAGGGGGAGTGGGGAGGGATAGCATTAGGAGATATACCTAATGTAAATGACGAGTTAATGGATGCAGCACACCAACATGGCACATGTATACATATGTAACAAACCTGCATGTTGTGCACATGTACCCTAGAACTTAAAGTATAATAATAAAAAGAACAACAAAACAAAGACAGAGTTTCAGGAGTTTCTACCCATCTTTAAAAATTTTCCATTAGTATNATATGGATGCAGCTGGAAACCATCATTCTCAGCAAACTATCGCAAGAACAGAAAAATCCAAACACTGCATGTTCTCACTCATAGGTGGGAATTGAACAATGAGATCACTTAGACACTGGAAGGGGAACATCACATACCGGGGCCTATTGTGGGGAGGGGAGTGGGGAGGGATAGCATTAGGAGATATACCTAATGTAAATGACGAGTTAATGGATGCAGCACACCAACATGGCACATGTATACATATGTAACAAACCTGCATGTTGTGCACATGTACCCTAGAACTTAAAGTATAATAATAAAAAGAACAACAAAACAAAGACAGAGTTTCAGGAGTTTCTACCCATCTTTAAAAATTTTCCATTAGTATATATGTTTAAAATATCCTGTGGAATGGTTCCATATAGCATGGTGGTAGAGGAGAGACTCTGATCTGCTAATCCGGGAAGTATTGCTGTAAGTGGTAAAACAATTCCAGATTGTGGACCCTATAATTTTAGGATGAGAACTTCTCTTTCCTGAATTGTCTGCAAGTGAAACACTGAGTGGTGTTTTCTGCCACTGCGTGTTTTGGACGTAAGGGTTTTGTCAATCAACATGCCTTCCTTATCAAACAGCCACAAAAAATCTGCCTTCCATAGGGGTTTTCTAAACCCTCATTTTAGAGGTCTAACAGTGCAGAGGCAGAATCTGACTGCCATTTAACAGCTTTAGGGAAGGAAGGTTGCAGGACTTGAGGACTGTGGTTCAGAGCCCTGAAGGCCTCTTAAAAGTCCTGCAGTAAGAAGTCAGGGCCCATGAGGGATGCCTAGTGTGGAGGAATCTTGGGCTTTCATCCTTTCTGCCAGGATAGACTGCTTTCATATGTTTTAGAAACACACCCCCAAGGTGGGGTCCTAGCTGACTGCCTGTTCTTCAGTTATATATACTGAATATATATGAAATAGCAAAATCATCTTTTGTCTAGAAGTATTTTTGTGTGTAAACATGTTTGTTGGTGTTCATTTGAATTTATATTATACATGAAGACAAACATTCAGAATATATTTTCCCTTTCTAAAATATTTTGAAATGCATATATCTAGAGAAGCACTGTTTTACTGACAAAATATACAATTAATTTAAATTTCAGTGCATTGCAGATGGGAGATAGTGATAATATTTTTCTCTGGGAACCAAATTGTAATACTGGAAAAAAAGGAGTATGTTTATTTTTTTCCATCTCTGTCTAAATCTTAATTATAATGGATAGACTAGAGTAAGCACAATGATCTGTACACTATAGGTTAGTAGTTAACAACTTACGCTTACATGTGAATGTAAGCTTGAAGAAATTTTTATCTCCTTTTCTAGCCTACTGTACCCCCAGTGCCTAAGAAATGTCTGTCACATAGAAGATGTGCAGTAAATATATGCTGAATATATACAGTTTAGAGTCAGACAGACTTGTGTTACCTCTGCCTATGTCACCCTGCATAAATCGAACCTTATTTTCCTCTTCTATAAGTTGGAAACCCCTTGTCCAAGACACCTATGCGTATTCAGGTGAGAACATGTATCCAAGGTTTGACGTAGTGCTGAGGACAGAGTAAGGATTCAGTACATTATGGTGGTTGTTGTAGATGTTATTACTGTATTTGTTTACATATGAATAAGAGGTCACCATCAATATATTCTCCCAAATCCAATGAGGGTAGTATGTATAAATGCTGTACAGGTATGTTAGAAGAAGACATTTATTTCTTAACACATTTATGCCTGAAGTTGCAATTTTTTGAATTTTTGCAGTCAGACCTTGGCAATGACCTTGAGAAGTAGGCTATAAATAATTCCCACATGCTTAGCGTTCCAATAATGGAAGACTAGGCATAAATGGGTTTAATGAAGGTTCGGGGACAGTTGCTAACCAGTGAAAGTTCTGGAAACTGTTTTCTAGAGCTGTTTAAAAAGCATACTTGTACATATGTTTATTTGTTTCATGAAATGAATTGAGGTGACTCATGAAGGTCATCTAGTCTTGTGATCCTGTGAATTGATTCAATGCATACCATAGCCAAGGATGTAAGATTAGACATGGAAATGTATTCTTGCCAATACTTGTCAAATAAAAGAGCAATCTGATTTTCTAGTTTGTGATATTTTATTTTCTTCACATTGAGAACAGTCTTCTAGAAGTAGAGCATGTTTATATTTGTCTTGCTTTGCCTAAAAGTCTTAAGTTTTAGGCAAAGCAAGACAAATATAAACATACTGCTGATTGACCCAATTACTGGTTCAGTGAAAGTACAAACCCACACATCTATTTTCTTACCACCATTCTGTCTAAACTGAAAGAATAATAAATGGAGATTGAAGTAAGGAAACCTTTGTGGACTACAGTCAAAGTTCATAAAAGCATAGCCTAGCAAGCACTTCTTGCATTTTATCAAGATAGACATGGGTTTCCAAATTATAAGCAGTTACCTTTTCTCGAATGGACTCTCCGGGAACCAGCTGGGGCTCAATGGTAATAAAGAGGGTAATGTAGGAGCCTTCACTTAAGCTTCGGACAGAATCAAAACCCCGCTCGAGAATCATATTTCGCTCCTTACTGTAGCCCAGAAGAACTGGGGGAATATCTATTTTAAATGTTCCATCAATCTGTGAAGAAAATATGACTTGGTAAACATCCTGATGCTCTTTCCAACAGAAGTTCAGAGGCAAGCATCAGCTCCTCATTGTCTAATAAACTGAATCAAAACTGCTCAGACTGGCATTCAAAGCCACTCCCATATTTCTGACCTCATCTCTCTAAGCACTGGCCAGAAAGGGCTCTGTACGTCATTGCCTTCTTTTCATTGTTTAGCAGAGGGTGTACTGAATATATAATTTGCTTCAGTTCAAATCTTGGTTTAAAATGCAGTTTTGGGTTCAAAACTTGGTTTACAAATGAGGAATCTGAGGCTTCCTCATTAGTAAAAAGAGACAATAATGGTATCTACTTTGTGGGGTTGTTATGAGTAGTGAGTGAATAGATATAAAACACTAAGAAAAACGGCTTACCAGCATACGGTAAGCAATCAATAAATATTGGCTACTGGCCATTCCCCATTTGTAGAATGCTCAGCTTCCCATCTCCATTTTTCAGAATTTTAATTATTTTCCAAAGCTGAGATCAAATGTTATCTAAGGATACAGGAAAACAAGAGTATAAAAACTATGGCAGGCCAGGCACAGTGGCTCACACTGGATATCCCAGCACTTTGGGAGGCCGAGGCAGGTAGAGTACTTGAGGTCACAAGTTTGAGACAAGCCTGGCCAACACGGTGAAACTCCATCTTGACCAAAAATACAAAAATTAGCCAGGTGTGGTGGCACACGCCTGTGGTCCCAGCTACGTGGGAGGCTGAGGCAGAACAATCACTTGAACCTGGTAGGCAGAGGTTGCTGTGAGCCGAGATGGCACCACTGCACTCCAGCCTGGACGACAGAACCAGACTCTGTCTCAAAAACAAAAACAAAAAACTATGGCATGGAAAGTACAGCTGCAATAACCGAGCTTGTTTATTCTGTAAAATAGATTACACAGGAGGGAATGTGTGCCATTTTTGAAGATTTGAAGTATAAGGATTTAAGACAAGGTTTCTCAGCTTGGGCACTGTGGTGGTTAAGTGTCAACATGATTGGACTGAAGGATATAAAGTATTGTTCCTGGGTGTGCTGCCAAGGGAGATTAACATTTGAGTCAGTGGACTGGGAGAGGCAGACCCACCCTCAATCAGCACCATCTAATCAGCTGCCAGCATGGGTAGGAGAAGAGTAGGCAGAAGAACGTGGAAGGACTAGACTGGCTGAGCCTTCCCCCCTTCATCTTTCTCCCATGCTGGATGCTTCCTGCCCTCAAACAGACTCCACGTTCTTCAGTTTTTGGACTCTTGGACTTACACCAGTAGTTTGCCAGGGGTTCTAGGGCCTTCAGCTACAGACTGAAGGCTGCACTGTCAGCTTCCCTACTTTTGAGGTTTTGGGACTTGGACCGGCTTCCTTGCTCCTCAGCTTGCAGATGGCCTATTGTGGGACTTCACCTTGTGATTGTGTGAGTCAATTCTCCTAATAAACTCCCTTTCATATATATATATATATCTATCCTATTAGTCCTGTTCCTTTAGAGAACCCTAATACAGGCACTGCAGATATTTGGCCAGATCATTGCTTGCTATGGAGGGCTGTCCTGTGCATTGTAGGATATTCAGCAGCATCCCTAGCCTCTGCACACTAGATGCCAGTAGCAGTACCAACTCTTACTAGTTGTGACAGCCAAAAATGTCTTTAGACATTACCAAATGTAGGTACACTTAAGAACACGCGCTTTGGAGTCAAACTTTTTAAATGACAGAAGTAATAAAGTCATTCTCCAAAATGTACTGAAACATAGAAATCAAAAAGTTCAATAGTTTTCTCTGCTTTTACCAACCTTATTTCCCAGGGATAAGCAATGATAGTATATAGAAAGCCAGTACAAGTTGAATCTCACCTCTATTGTAAACTTTGTGATTTGAGCAAGTTCCTTAACCTCTGTAGGCTTCTGTTCCTTCATTTATAAAATGTGAGGTTTAATTGAGGTGATGTATAAACTACCTAGCAATAACATATAATATGCACCCAATAAATATTGTTATTAATATTATTATTGTTGAATCAGGTTTCTACTTGTTATGTGTGGCTCCAGAGAACTGAGCCAGGACCTAAGAACAGGAATTACAGGGAAGTATATAGATTATGGCATAGTTCAAGGAAAACCTTTATGACAGAGCTATTGGGAAGAGAGCAAACTGCCTCAGAAGGTAGTGAGTTTCAGAGACACCTACACAGAGCAAGATATTACCAGAATATAGTGAAGCAAATTCACTTGTCAAGGAGTTTAGAGTAATTCTTTTTGAATACCTTCCCAAATGTGAAATTTAGCAATGCCAAACAACTATCACAGGCAGTGTGATTTGCAAAATAATGTGCTTTTGAATTTTTCTTTTTTCTGTTTAAAATCTATTCAGAGAGGGAAGTGTAAATTCTTTTGACAAACATGTCACTGCATAACCTGTAGCCAGTCCCTTTTGATTAGGGAAGATTGCATTTCCAATTGATCCTTGGAATACAAACCAATTCAAGCCTCTCAGACTTGAGTTTTGGTCTTGGTCTTTTTTTTTTTAGACGGAGTCTCGGTCTGTTGCCCAGGCTGGAGTGCAGTGGCGTGATCTCGGCTCACTGCAAGCTCCGCCTCCCGGGTTCACGCCATTGGTCTTGGTCTTAATGGAGAGTTTGTGGTCCAGACAGCATTTACCCTGTGTGGACATCATAGTGATTCAAAGCCTCCTGTTGCCATGGACTTAATACTGGTATGTTAAAGCGATTTCAGAATCTTTAACTGTCCTAGATTAGAGCTACTAAGTCGTTCAAGAGTTGTCAACTTAATGGATCCCCTTAATCAAAACCATTAACTCTGCAGAAGGGTGTCTTTGTTAAGCATGTCTCTGCACTTTTCATGTTTTAAATAGTGAGTACTTGTAGAAATATTAATGGAAAGCACTTGATTGAATGGGCTTTCAACTGACCTGATTGTTTTCTTCAAGTTACTTTCAGGCATCTATCCATTCCACCTTTGTTGTTTTGACAAGTTTCCACTTTATTCTACCTTATTCTTTACTTGTATTTAATATTTAAAAATTCTCAGATTTGAAAAGTCATACATTTAACTACTAATTCTAAGGAACATAGATACTTAATGCAAATGTGACAGAATATCAATGGTTTCAGAGGTTTGTTTCTTTTGAGCCTTCTATGGGCTTTGCATGTATATTCTTCCAGTGTTGAGGATGTACCACACAAAGGAAGTTTTTTCTTTTTTTTCTTTTCGACATGGAGTCTTGTTCTCTTGCCCAGGCTGGAGTGCAATGGGGCGATCTCGGCCCTCTGCAACCTCTGCCTCCCTGGTTCAGGCTATTCTGCCTCAGCCTCCCGAGTAGCTGGGATTACAGGTGCACACCACCATGCCCAGCTAATTTTTTGTATCTTTAGTAGAGATGGTGTTTCACCATGTTGGCCAGGCTCGTCTCCAACTCCTGACCTCAGGTGATCTGCCCTCCTTGGCCTCCCAAAGTGCTGGGATTACAGGCCTGAGCCACCGTGCCAGGCCACAAAGAATGTTTTAATAGGAAAAATGTATAGAGAAATTCCGTGCTGTCGTAGACTTCTGACTTTGATACTTACCCTTGCTTGGAAATATATTGTGCTAAATGGAATTTTCACACATCCCAGCCAGTGTCTCTCAATACGGGTATGGATTCCACTTCCTCTTTCACGGTCATCCTAAAGGAAGGGTGGGAAGTAATAGTGGCTTAAGAACTCCAGGAACTCATTTAATTAATCTGGCAGCAGGAAAGCAGCAAGATTTTAGCTGAAAGCATGTGAACTTACATTAGACGGACCTAATCAAATTCTGGTACAGATACGTAATGGCTTTGTGGCCCTAGGAAAGTCATTTGACCTCTCTGAACCTCAGTTTTCTCATCAATAAACTAGAGATTTAACAATCTATAGGATTATTTAGAATAAAATCAGACAATGTGTGTAAAGCACCTAGTACAATTCCTGGCACAGAGCAGATACTCAAGTGAAAATAAAAAATCTACCTCCTTTTCCCTCTCCCCTTTCCTCATTTATACATGTCAAGTTTCAAATATTTCAAACACAAGAAAGATGGAAAATGTTATCAGAGGTGTTTGAACCAAAGCGACTCCATCTTGAGTAAGGGCTAGGAAACATGAGGCTGGGACTTGCTGGGCTTTCGCAGAAAGTTAGGCATTCCTGGCCTCTAGATATTTACAGTTAAGGGAACAGACTGATAACATTTACTAAACAGGCCCAGACTTAGGAATGTCCTGATATCCTGATATCTTGAGAACAGAAGCATTCCTAATTTTGCTTTAAATATAATAATATAGATTCTTGCAAAATACAGTAATTTAGAAAATTAATACTTTATCACAAACTCTTGTAGCAGAGCACATCTTCCCGTGATCTTTTTTTTATCCTATATCTAAACAAGGGTTCACCCAGGGTGAATGCATTCTTCCTCTTACTTTCGAGACCACCCTATTCTGTCTATGGAGTAGCTGTTCTTTCACCACTTTACTTTCCTAATAAACTTGCTTTTGCTTTGCACTGTGGACTTGCTCTGAATTCTTTCTTGTGTGAGATCCAAGAATCCTCTCTTGGGGTCTAGATCGGGACCCCTTTGTGTAACAATGTGATTGGAACTTATGTAGTGGGTAGATGATACGAAAATGAGTACAAGTGTCTTTCTTAAAACTGAGAACTTACCTCTAAGACATCATGCAGTACTTCATCAAAAATGTTAATGAACACAGTGTCTTTCACTGACTGCAGACTGGCTGTGCTATAATCTCCATTAGGAGCCCTGCAAGACAGCACATGACCAGGGACTGTGAAAATAGGCAACATAGAAATTATGAGCATTCAAATGTCAGCATTTGAAAAATACCCAAATATGAGCATAGATGTTAGAATTAAAAGCATTGCCTTCATTTCTAGGATTTCTCTTGTACAGGGATACTATAATACCTACATTCAAATAGACAGAGCATTAGATTAGAGAGTGCAGAGACAAACCCTTTGCTGGCTTGTCCTGGTGAGTCTCATATTCCCCCACACCCTTGTGGTAAGCTTTTCAAGGAGGCAGCTTGCCAGGACTGAGCTGGCTCAGTGGACAGGCTACAAGGTGTCCAGCTGACACTGGAGCTAGTATATGGACTTTCTAAGCAACTGGACCCCAGAAGGGTGCTTCTCCAGCAAGACCACTCTCCAGTGATAAACCTCCTACTGGCTGGTTAGTTGCATGGTCCCTGCCTCACACTCACTTTTTCTGTATATAAGTAAAGCAATACAGGGGTGAGGTCTCCTGTAACATAACCCAATCTGAGTCTAGCTAAGCCTGGAGCAACCATGCCTCTGCATGGCAGGGCTGGTGACCGGGGTACTAGGTGTATTTTGTTGAACATTTGCCTTTATGTTTTCTTGTTCTTTTTGCTTGTTCTGTGCATAATAGTGGTAGATGTTATGCCCAGCTTCTGACTTAACTAGTTCTTATTTATTTATTTATTTGAGACAGAATCTCGCTCTCTCACTAAGGCTGGAGTGCAGTGGCATGATCTTGGCTCACTGCAACTTCCACCTCCCGAGTTCCAGTCATTCTCCTGCCTCAGCCTCCAAGTAGCTGGGCTTACAGGCATGTGCCCTGGCCTCAAGTGATCTGCCTGCCTTGGCCTCCCAAACTGCTGGGATTACAAGCATGAACCACCATGCTCGGACTGACTTAAGTAGTTCTAATCCTTGCTCTGTCTCTAATTTACTGTGTGGCTTTAAGTAAGTCACCTTCCCTTTTTGGGTTTTAGTTTCTTCTCCATAAAGGTAGAGGTTGGACTAGATAATCTCCAAGCTTGCTTCAAGTACTGAAATAATAAGAACCATTTAAATACCTAAAATCCTTTGACCAAACTTCTGAAATGCCTATTTATTTCTGGTGAGGAAGAAAGTATGACTTATGGGAACTAAGGAGTTTTAGATTTACTTGAGGGGACAGAGGAAGAAAGGAAAGCAGTGTAGGTCATTGGGGTCAAGGGAATGAAAAACTTTGGACTTTAAGAAGTCAGAGCCTGGAGGAGCATAGGATGTCCCAACAATGAACCTGGGGTTTTAAAAGTTGAACATTTTTCCATTTTTATTCTTGAAGGGAGTCAGCTGTGGTACAAGAGGAAAAGCTTGGGACTTGGTGTCAGGACACCTGGATCTTGTTGCCACTCACTAGCTACAAAACCCTTCACCTTAGCTATTTCTCATGAGCCTGCTTTCTTCACATTTCTTCAAAATGTCCTATAGTTCTTTAAAGAGGAAAATATGCTTACCTAAATGGAAGTTCTAGTTCTTCATTCCAGCTGGGGTTTGGTCCTTCAGCCGTAGTTGTATGGCAAACTGTTCGTTGAAAAGAGACTTCTACAAAGGGACGTACTAAAACCTTAAAATCAAGAGCAAATTCTGAGTTCCCAATGGTTAGTAATTATTTTATTCTTAGCAAAAATATAGTATATTTACTAAATAGTATGTTTCCAAAGAAAATGAAGCAGAAAGCAGACTATCCATGAAGTTTACAGGCATTTTGTAAAAACGTAAGGGACAAGATGGAAAGTTGAAGTCCAGCATCTCTCACCTGGCCAAGGGGGTAGGCAGCATTGTGGGTTGGGCTATGTGTGCTTGGGGAAGCAGCACGCTTTTCACTGAACATCCTTGAAGACTTTGACGGCTGCTGGAATTTGCTAGGAGGGAAAATGTATGAAGTAAATTAATGATGGTGGAAGTCTAATTATATATTGAGAAGACGATTATTTATTTATTGAGACAGGGTCTTGCTCTGTCACCCAAGCTGAAGTGCAGTGGCATGATCTTGGCTAGTGCAATCTCAGCTCACTGTAACCTCTGTCTCCCAAGCTCAGGTGATCCTCCCACCTCAGCCTTCCAAGTAGCTGGGACTACAGGTGTGAGTCACCACACCTAGCTAATTTTTATATTTTTAGTAAATATGTGGTTTTGCCATATTGCTAAGGCTGGTCTCAAACTCCTGAGCTCAAGCAATCTGCCCACCTTGGCCTCCCAAAGTGCTGGAATCACAGGCATGAGTTACTGCACCCAGCCTTATTTTTATTTTTATTTTTTAAATTTTTTGAGATAGAGCCTTGCTCTGTTGGCCAGGCTGGAGTATAGTGGCATGATTATGGCTCACTCCAGCCTCAACCTCCCAGGCTCAAGCAATTCTCCCACTTCAGCCTCCTGAGTGGCTGGGACTACAAACACACTCCACCATGCCCAGGTAATTTTTAAAATTTTTTGTAGGGACCAGAGGTCTCAGTATGTTGCTCAGGGTGGTCTTGAACTCCTGCGTTCAAGTGATCCTCCTGTCTTAGCTGATATTACAGGTGTGAGCCACCATGCCCAGCTTGAGAAGATGCTTTTTTCCAAAGATGTATGGCCCTGGTGGCTGTGGTGACAAACATTCTCCCTTAAGCTTGTTGTCATTGCAGAAGGCTTTAGTATGCTCTGGTGCCCACCAAGTCACCTAGAGATTGCTAGAGCCTTCTCCAACTTCCATTCCCAGGCCTGTGTGCTAAGAACAAAGGAAAATGTCTCCTTTCTCCTCCCCTCTAGGGGGCGCCTGAGTGGGGGGGACCTGCCTTTCCCTCCATAGATGAGAGCCTCAATCCCTCACAGGTAGGAGATCTGAGTTACCTGACCAGCCTGCCCCATCTCCATCCAGTCCAGGTTCTCCCCACTGTATGTTCTTGGTACCTGCACCCTCCAATAACCCCAAGCTACACGTGTCAGGCAAGGAATCTCTTGGGGCCTGCCAAGCCTCATCAGGAAAGGGAGGTGCAGGGGTTCCTAGCTTGAGTTAGGATCAGCGAGTCTTATCCTCTTCTCCCTTCTCAACTGCTGTTCTAAGGAACAAATGAAGGTCAAATCCAGAGAGCCTCTTCTGGATACCTCCACCATCACCGTAACAACATACTTGCATGTTTGTATTGAACCTTATGGTTTGCCAAGTATTTCACATTCATTACTGGGCAAAATACAAATAGTCTCTTTCTATAGACTATCACCTTTCACAGCTAAGGTTTCAGACAAATGTAAGTGGAACATTTAACGCAACAGCTACCATAGAAAAGCTCTTTTCTCTTTGGAAAACCATCAGTTACTTTATTAAACAAACATTTGTGGCTGGATGCAATGGTTCATGCCTGTATTCCCAGCACTTTGGGAGGCCAAAGTGGGAGAACCGCTTAAGCCCGGGAGTTCAAGACCAGCCTGATCAACAGAATGAAACCCCATCTCTAAAAAAATAATAAATTAGCTGGGTTTGGTGGTGGGTACCTGTAGTCTTAGCTACTTGGGAGGTTGAGGCAGGAGGATCTCTTGAGCCCAGGAGTCCCAAGTCTGCAGTAAGTTATGATTGCACCACTGCACTCCAGCCTGGGTGACATAGCAAGACCCTGGCTCTAAGAAGTAAAATAAAAAAAAAACCCAAAACCAATTTTTTTATTACCTATATTTTAGGCCCCATGTTAGACTTTGGGCTTTAAGATAAAGAAGATAACACTTCAGTGCAGACTAGACTGGAAGGCAGACACATGAACAAATCATCTCAATAAAGTGAGATAGGTATTAGACTAGAGGGATGGTCAGAGGCTGTATGAGAACAGTGAGGGAGGCAAAAAAAAAAAAAAAAAAAAACCCTATGTGGATGAATGCAAAGGTAAAGGGTGAAGACTTGGGCAGGTGTAATGGAACAGTTGATGTCTGAGCTGTCTCGATGCATCTGCATTGAATGTGTAGCATGTAGGATCAACTGTGCTCCCTTAATTTAGTTGAATGAAATGATTTAACACTTAAAAATAGTCTATGGAGGTGAAAACTACAAGAAGCACCTCTATGTTCTTTAAAAAATAGTTTTTCACCCCAGTTGAGCTTTGAGGCAATCAGGGTGAAAGGGTAGGCTGTGAGCTCAGGAAAGCAATGCCACAGCAGATTCAAGAGCTTATATGGACATTTACAAGTAACAAGCATTAGGAATAGTTGATGATGGTAGATGCTTTCTAATAGGTTAAAGACTTATTAAAAAAAAAAAAAGACACACACACACACACACAAACAAATATGTAGGGGCCGGGCGCAGTGGCTCATGCCTACAGTCCCAGCACTTTGGGAGGTAGAGGCAGGAGGATCACTTGAGGCCAGGAGTCCAAGACCAGCCTGGGCAAAATTGGGACACCCTGTCTCTACAAAAAATAAAAAATTAGCCTGGCATGGTGTGGCACACCTGTAGTCCCAACTACTTGGGAAACTGAGATAGGAGGATCCCTTGAGCCCAGGAGGTCGAGGCTGCAGTGAGCTGTGATAGCACCACTGTACTCAGCCTGGGGAACAGAGTGAGACCCTGTTTCAAAATAAAAAATGTAAGGCAAAATAATGGGGTGAGAGGAAGGAAAGAGACAGAACTAAATTAAACGGTAAGAACCTAGGGAGAAAAGACACCAAGGGCTGGAACAGTGCTCCTCCAAGGAAACAGGTAGGGCTGAATGACCTTAGCCAAGTCACTTATACTCTCTTTACTTCCATTTCCCCTTTTGTGAAATGGAGATAGTAATAGCAGTAACAGTTAAACGAAATCTGTTTTTTTTTTTTTTAGACGGAGTCTCACTCTGTCGCCCAGACTGGAGTGCAGTGGCGCAGTTTCTGCTCACCACAAGCTCTGCCCCGCAGGTTCATGTCATTCTCCTGCCTCAGCCTCCGAGTAGCTGGGACTACAAGCGCTCACCAACATGCCCGGCTAATTTTTTTGTATTTTTAGTAGAGACGGGGTTTCACTGTGTTCACCAGGATGGTCTCGATCTCCTGATCTTGTGATCCGCCCACCTTGGCCTCCCAAAGTGCTGGGATTACAGGCATGAGCCACCGCACCCGGCCTCGAAATGAAATCTTACATGTGAACCTGCCTACCATGGTGCTTGAAACATGGTGAATGCATGTTAAGTGCTACTTTCTCCCATTACACTGGTAAGGGCACCACCAAAAAGAAGTTTCAGGCCAGGTGCATTGGCTCACACCAGTAATCTCAGCACTTTGGGAGGCTGAGGCAGGAGGATCGCTTGAGGCCAGGAGTTCCAGACCAGCCTGGGCAACATAGGAGGACCCTGTCTCTACAAAAAAAAGGAAGTTTTAATTTTTGGTCCTTCCTTCTGTTTCCTCAGACTCATCTTCCCTATGGCTGAAGGCTCCTTGTTGTCCCTGGTGTAGTGAATTCTAGTAGTCATAACACATTACTCAGAACAGATGAAAGGGAAGCCACATTTTTATGTTCACATGTTTCAGAACCTTGGACAGACACCTTCTGTGACTCTCCCCAGCTCATACCCACTTCTCTGAGATCTGTTCCTATCTTTGAGGCTGGTGCTTCTGACCCTGTCTCTCTGGCTATCGGCGATTAGACCATGGATCAACACCTGACCAAGTTAACGCCTTCAGATTTCTCTGGAGAAAATGACTCTTAGTTGGTGGTACTCTGGCTGCACGGGCCACTTCCATCACATGGAGAAAAATGAAGCAAACTCAGAGTGAGGCAAGTGAGAGGCCATGGGGCCTTAGGAGAACTATCTTATCCCTGTAGTCTACCATGTAGTTCAGCTATACCTCTTGTCCTTGTCCTGAGTTATTCGAGATGTTCCTAATAAATCCCCCCGTAGGCTGAATTGATGGAATCAACTCTATGACTTGCAAACAGTAGGGCCTTGGCTTTGCAATGACCCTCAGCCCCCTGCTGAACAATAACCATGTTAAGAATGAGAGTGAGTGTGCTGTAAAGGAGTGATTGACTTGGCTGGGATGCTGCACACTGCATCTCGGGCTCTTGGGAGGGCTCTCACCTCATTGCCGGCTTCCTCACTGGAATATCATAAGCTCGGACAATGTTCACCAGCAGCTTTATGTCTCCATCAGACAGGTTTTGAGCTGTCACCTTCTTCCGACCTTTTCTCCTTGGCCGCAGTGGTCGCTTTTGTTCTGCCAGCTTGAAAAGGCTTAGGCCCAAAATGCTAATGATTACAGAACAGGATCAGGACTCTAAGAAAAAGAAAGGTCTGCAAAATTGTGAGACAACTTCCTGAACTCTGCCCCACGGTCCTGCACAGACCCCTGAAAAACTCTTTGTCCTTTGAAGGTGGGTGGAAATAGTATAGAAATTCTCCCAAATGGGAGAGATCCTACTGCATGGATTGTTAAAACTTACTCTAGCTGCTGCTTATCTGAGGAAAAAAAGCCATGCTCTGGCCCCTATGTTTCCTGCCTAATCTCTACCTTGCTCACCCACCAGTTCCTCAAACATGCCTGTGGTCTCCTACCCTTCACATTTGCTTGGGCCAGTTCTGCAGAGGGAATGCCTCCCTGCATCTTCCTTGTCTGCCTAGTTGGTTGCAGTTTTACCCATCCCTTGGGGCCAGTGTCTTCACCTCCCCCAGAAACTCAGCTACACCGGCTAGAAGGGTTACCCTCTCTTTCAAACCCCTTGATCTCCTATTAGCCTGCTCTCTTCACATGACAGTGGGTGTGTACGGCTGCTTAGGCAGTTGCTGGGTTATCTCTTTCTCTCTGGAGTTAGAACTGGGTGTGAATCCTGGCTCCACTCTTTGCCCTTGGGCAAATTATTTCACCTCTTTAAGTCTCTGTTTCATCATCTGTAAAATGTGGATAATGATACTTACTTCTTTGGGTTGTTGAAGGGATTGAAGAAGAAAGTGTGTGCAAAGCACCCTGACACTGGTCTAGCGTTTAGTAGCTGTCCTAAAATGGTAACTACTGGGTTGAGGCCAGTGATTAAGGTGGAGGAATAGGAGGAGGTATAGGGAGGAGGAAGCGGGTAGGGGAGAAGCAAGAGGCTCCTTCTCTCATGTCTCTACCTTTCACATAGATGATATGCAAGAAACACTTCCTGGAAGATGAAAGCAACAGGGTCAGTGAATCATAGGAGAAAGGTTCATGGACCAAATAAATTCTGACCCAGAAACTAAACAGAAACAAAGATGTGACTTTGTATCTGGAAGCTGATGTTAATGGCTGTGTGAAACAAAGAACAAAGCCAGCTCTGCAGAGCTGGCCACAGGCTACAATGCACATGGTTCTCTGCTTCCTTTTGAGAATCAGAGCTGGCTAAGTGACCTCTTGACTGGAGCCCCTCTTTGCAAGAGGCACATGCCAGCTGAGGCTGAGGTCGCTGCAGCTCCTGTCTAGGCACTGCTGACAGCTCCTATAAGGAATCCCAAGGAAGTTCCAGGATTCCAGAAGCTATTGTTCCTGTTTGTTCTCCAAGGTTTTGCACAGAATAGCTACCATTTATAAGCACCTCCTACGTATTGAGAAGAGTGCTGGGTGCCTTACATATAACATTTCTAATGTTTACACATATGATATTTACCCCATTATTTCAGATGAAGAAATTAGAGGCTACGAGAGGTGTTACGATTTGCTGAAGGTTCCTTAGTAGTAGGAGGGAGAGCAGGGTTCAAACTCAGGTCACTGTGACTACACAGCTCATGTTTTTAATCACTCTGCCAGGACACCTACCTAACCCAAACTAGGGGGCCTCAGAGACAGAACTTTATTAGAGGTCCTAACATGACAACGCTTCCACTGTCAATGCTTCCTCCCTCCCCTGGAGGTAAGTCCTCCCTGAGACTTTGATGTCTCCATAGCAGTCAGCATGGGAGCACCATGTCAGCCAGGACCATCAAATACAGAAACATCTTAAAGCCAAGAAGGAACTGAAATTAAAAGAAGAAAGAACATACCCCGAGCCTTCAGAACTTAATGCAGAAAGTAAAGCAGAAAAAAAGGAAAAGAAAAAAAAATATGAAAAATCATCATCTATTCTAAGTGTAATTTTCATGACTTTGAAAACATTCAGTGACTGGACTGTGGGCCTGGAATAGAGAGAGAGGTTTTGCATGGATTTATGTGGGTGTAGCCTCCTTTCTATATGTGGAAAGGGGCTGCTATGGATAGCACATTTTTTTTTTTTTTTTTGTCTCCTTCCCAACTTGATGGTGGAGAGAAAGTACATGCATAGAAAAAACCTTTTTAGGAGACCAAGAGGCTTAATCACAGAAAAGGTCATGTGACCTGCACAAGACCACCAGTACGGGAAATTATCTTTCATCTTTTCTGTATCCACACCCGTAGTTGAAGCCATATGACAGTTATCCAAACTAATGAGTCAATCAAGCAAATACAGTCAATTCCCAATATCTATGTGAATATCATATCTTCCCTGCTATTCTACACTCTCACCAAGCACATGCACTAGCTCCAGCTGTGGTGCTGGAACCAGGTTTCCTCGTGTATCCCAGAAGCTTGTGGGCGGGGTTTCAGCCACGTCTACTGCCATGTGACAGGAGAGGAAGGGAATGCCTGGCACTGGGAGACTAGGAAGACAGGAGAAGTACTTGCAGGAGGGAAATGCTGTCACGTTTGGTTCAATGGGAATGAGAAAATGGCAAAGGCTAATGAAGTTGATTTGTAAGTAGGGGAGGTGAGATGGGCTTTATTGGAATGTGATGGGAGAGGCCCTAGGAAGACTTGTTCTAATAGAAATTCCTCAACTAATGTCATCATCAGGTATTAACCAGGTTTAACACATTATTCCTGGCCCAAATGCATACCATACAATGATTTTTAAAAATCTTATATGACACCTTTCATATAATAGAGTACAAATAATTTTTATAAGAAGTGATAATAATGGCTTTGATTATTTTTACCTGATATTGGGAACTTCTTCTTCTACTATCATATCAGCAAGAAGAAAATACTGTTTTGCAATTAAGAAACGATTTATCACTGATTCTCTAACCTGGGGAAAGAAATCAGCTTATTTAAAATGTTCTTATTATTTAAACTTCATAGTTCACTCTCCACACTCCAAGTTTTTACCCTAATGTCATCTCAGTGTCCCCCCTGACCCTCCAGCCCAACTGTTACTTTCCTCTGCAATGCTGGTCTCCTCTTGCTATAAACCCTCTAGCTTTCTGTACTAGACTGTAAGCTCCCTAAAGTCAGGGGTTTTCCTGTTTTGCTTATTGCAATATTGGAGTTCCTGGTAAAGTTCCCAGCATATAAGATGGCAAAATTTTGCTGAATTAATGAATTAACCATTACAAAAAATAGGGCCAGTCTCAAAACACACATACTTAAGAACTTATTCTTAAATTATTCCCTTATTCAGAATGATTCACTTCCTAATTCCAGAGGACCTCTGGCTGGGCACGGTGGCTCGGCACTTTGAATCCCAGCACTTTGAAAGGCCGAGGCGAGCGGATTGCTTGAGCTCAGGAGTTCGAGACTAGCCTGGGGCACATGGTGAAACCCCATCTCTACAAAAAATATAAAAATTAGCCAGGCATGGTGGTGTGCACCTGTAGTCCTGGCTACTCGAGAGGCTGAGGTGGGAGGATGGCTTGAGCCCAGGAGGTGGAGGTTAGAGTGAGCTGAGATCACACTACTGACTGTACTTCAGCTTGGGTGACAGAGCCAGCCAGCCCCCTGTCTCAAATATATAAAATAAAAATAAATAATAACCTCTAAATATGGTTTTTTATATGTGCCTTTTTTTTTTTTTTTTTTACAAACAATTTTTTATTTTTTTTTATAATACATTAGCCACAAGGTAGACACACTGGATAGGGAAAATGCACTGTAGTCACTGTGGCATTTGTGGCAAGTTAAGGTTATTGAAGGAAGGAAGGAAAGAAGGAAACAAAGAAGGAAAAGGACAAATGAAAGAATGTTTCAGCTTTAATTTTAGTTTTCTAGTGCATAAGGGCAGTTAGTATATGGTTTAAAACTTTTGTTTTTTTCTGATTACAAAGGTAATCATTGTAATGCAATGCAACATTCAAATATTAGAAAAAACATGACTTAGAAATTGAATCCCTTATAATTATGCCCCATTAAAAGATAACCACTGATAATAAACCAGGACATAACCTAGTGGTTTCATATATTTGAAAGGTGATGATAGTTGTCAATCAATTGTATATTTGTGTTTATGAGGAAATTTATGCCAGCTAAGTGGCTTGCATAAGCTCACACAGATATTTATGAGTAGAGGACTTTCCACCTTAGGATGCTGGCTCTTTTCTCCCTATGAAGACAGTTTTATATGATTTTTCTTACCTGCTGGAGGTACTTGGCTACTATGGCCCTATGGGTGTCTATGTGTTCCTTGGTTTCAATTACACTTCTGTCTCGTAACCGTTTCTCATAGTCCTAAAATTAAAAAGAAGCAATGATTTTAAAGCACTCTCTGGTGTTTTTTTTTAAGATCAGGGAATTATTTATCACATATGATTTAAGTTATAAACTGTGGTTCTACAACATGGCACATGTATACATATGTAACAAACCTGCACATTGTGCATATGTACTCTAGAACTTAAAGTACAATAAAAATAAATAAATAAATAAATTGTGGTTCTAAATATTTCTTCCACCTTCTTTCTAACTTTTGGTTCAGAATTGGTCTTTGATGCAGTAACCAGGATTCTGAGACAGGTAGCTGAAATGTCTTACTAGTAGAAGAGAATTCTGTACAGTAGTTACAAGTTAAAATGTTAAGTCAGGAAGAAATAGACACCACAGAGAAGCTCTTCCAAGCAACTTAAGCAAAGCCCCTGCTTAAGTTTTGCCTTTTCTATTTTAAGTAAAGTTTCAGTTAAAATATTACCATAATCATATAACATCTGGCTGTAGCTGAGTCAGGTCATCTGCTTGGAGGAGAGTGATGCATACATTTGGCTTTGTCTGCTTAGGCTTCTCCCCTTTTCTGTCAATAAAATTATGTGTGTGTCCTGGGAACTGCTATGTTCTCCTCCAGTCCCACTCCCTGGTCACAGTGGAATGCCTGGCCGTGGTACCTAACTCAGGCTTAGAGGACACATCTCTGCTGGCTGAAGATACCAGATGTGAACTTGTATGATGTTGGTGACCATGTGGCTAAGTAGAGAAAACCTGTCTGCAAAGGAGGAGCATGATGCCAACACCTCAAAGAAGCTGAGAGAGGATGGAGAAGGTTCCTGGCAGCAGGCCAGGCACAGATGCGCTCATGCCATTCACACGTTTTTAGGTATTTAATGCTATTTTGAGATTTCATCATCCAGTAAACTCCCCTTCGTACCTAAGGTAGTTCAAAATCGGCTTTTATCTCCTATGATCAAAGTCCAAACTAATACAGAGAAGAACCAAATAACCAACCATATTATTCAAGAATAGTTTTGGCATGAAAAATCTTCATGGTACTAATTCCTGATGGCTCTCCATTTACCTTGTTAAGTATTAATAAAAGTGCATGTGTCTACAGCTCATGAAAAGCAGGAAAAAAGAAAAAAAAAGTGCATGTGTCTGGTTTCACTGGCCTGCCCCACCTACACGGGCCTGTTACCTGCAATTCTTCAAAGGCTCCTCTGCCCCACGCCAGGAGATGTGATCTGCCCTCCTCTGAGTCTTTGTTCTTCCTGCTGCGCTTGACCAGGATGGATGTCCAGCCCTGTTCCTTTACCTCCTTCCTGTCCCACCCACCCCATGGCTATTCAGATCCTATCCCTCTAGTTTTCCCTGTAGTGCTTTACCAGTGTGCTGAGTACACGACACTTAGTAAATACTGCATTAAAATGGAATTGAATTCCTAAGGCATTCAAATATTATTAGCCATATTAACCCCTAAGATATTTTTCAACCCTACAATTCTAATTGTACGCAGTTCAGTTGACTCAGAATCCTGGTTACTGATTAGTTTATGTATCATTATATTGAGGCAGAGAGATTATTTAAATGGTGAATTCAAGAAAAAGCATAGAAAGGTTATGTATAAAAGTGCAATAAAAGAGAAACCGCTATTGCTAGTGACAACATAACAAACACAAAATACATATACAGTAGTATACCTAACAGCACAGCAGGTACTTTATTATTTTATTAACCCCTCTATGGCAATTTCTTACCTGGAATACCTTTTCCATAATTTCTCGGTCATAGACTGGAACTTGCTTGTAATTTCGGAATTCTGGCACCTTTTGGCTTCTAAGACGAAGAAGCCTAAATCGTTTGGATCTATTTAATTCTTGATCTGAAACAAAGTTAAATTCCTGTTGCAGCTGCTCCAGTCTAAAGAAATCAGGGACATAGGATTCACCACTGGTAGCAACCTATAAAAAACAGAAAATGCAAAACTCCAGATGACAGTCAGATCTCATCCAAAGAAACTTGGCACTGAGTGTCAAGGAACATTTAAAAGTTTTAGATTACAAGATTTGAAAGAAAAAATACTTTAAAATGTAGTAATAATGAGTCACATGCTATTATATTCATTTAGTAGCTGTGAACAATACCACAAATCATTTTTCCAAACAAAAAAAATTATGTTTCACTTTTGGTGTTCATGCTTCCCTAGTAGTGTTATTATGCAAATATACAGACTGAAAAAGAAGAGATTTGTGCCAGACTGCAGTGTATTACTAGGTGCCTACTAGAAATAAGATTACTCATATACATATTGTATATAAAATTAAATATATGACTTTTTAATGTCATGCACATATGCAGATAAAGGCCTCAGAGGCAGCTAGTCAGCTTTACTTGGCTCCACAGCCATGCTTTCCTGTCTCTGAAGAGCACCTCACAGCCTTGGTCATTGAGAAAAGTGAGCCAGAGATGGATCTAGGCCAGACAGCCTCCAAGGCCCCTGTGCATTGTTTCAAGATGGCCAGGTCCAACACCTCTGAGAAGCTGAGCAGATGGGGACTGCACCTCACCCAGGTGCTGCCCGCCCCTCTGCTTGGTGCTTTGCTGGCTATAACCTCCTGAGCAGAGGGAAAGCCAGTGCCCCAAGATGTGCTGGGGCCTTGCATGGGAAAGGCAATTCTGCTGTGAAAATCCTGGTTCATAACAAGAGACCAGTCAAGAAGGCAGTCTCTGTTTTGTTCTTTGATGGGAAAACATATAGTTAAAAATAAAATAATGAAAGTGATGTGTCTATTGAAATGTGATTTGAAAACTTTACATGGAACAGACTACATTTTAGGTAATAATGACCCACTCTTCCTAATATTTCTATTAGGCACACTAAGGTGTATCATGTTGAAGGAGAGTTCATAAAAGTCAGAATAAACCAAGGTTTGTTACGGGACTTGGAAAAACTAGAACCAAAATGAAAATGATCATACTGGCTACAATTATCCTATTGATAAACGCATACTGATAGCCATAAGGATGTGTTGCTAGGGCTACCCTCTGGATTACCTACTTGTTTATTATGGTTTTGTGTGAATAATGAAGTTGCCAATAAAACCAATTGTATTTGATACCAAGAAAAATAAACTGATGTTCCAATTTATTCATAAATTCACTGAAGACAATTCTGAATATTATGGTAGATATGAGCAATTTATCTGGTAAATACTTAAGTGAAACCTAAATAGTAACCTAATTAATCAACAACAAGAAAACAAAACAAAGTTTTCTTAAAATGCCCCATCAGTGCTTTAAGTTATGATGAAAAAAGCAAGTGTCCTGAAATCGGATCAACTTACTAGCCGTGTGACCTTGAGCAAATAACGCTGAGTTTCTGACCTCAGCTTCCTCTCTGTAGAAGGGAAAATAAAACCTTTAGGAGTTTTACAGAGGTTAGAGGTAGGAGTGACAACAACAATATTTACTGCTCACTAATTGTGTGCTCAGATAAAGGGGTTTTGTTTGTTTGTTTTTGAGATGGGAGTCTCTATTGCCCAGACTGGAGTGCAGTGGCAAGATCACAGCTTACTGAAGCCTCAACCTTGTGGACTCAATTGATCCTCCCACCTCAGCCTCCTTAGTAGCTGGGACTATAGGTGTGTGCCACCATGCCAAGCACGTTTTTACATTTTTTGCAGAGATGGGGTTTTGCCATGTTGCTCAGTCTGGTTTCGAACTCTTGGGCTCAAGTGATCCTCCTGCCTTGGCCTCCCAAAGTGCTGGAATTACAGGCATGAGCCACCATCCCTGGCCAACTTAAGTGTTTATATGCAGCTGTTCATTTCCTCATGACCACACTATGACAGCAGACAGCAGCACAGGGCTTAGAAGCACCGAATGCTTGCCTTGGTCCCGTAGCCAGGCAAGAAGCAGAGCTGGAATTCAAACTTGGCATTCAACCCAGCACCCATGTTCTTAAACAGTATTGCATAGGAGAAGATGGCGTAAAGGAAAATTGTGTAAAAGGCCAAGTCAAAAAATGGCATGTGTTCCTCCTGCTACATACCGAGATTAGCTGCATCAAAGGGGCATTGTTGGGGTCATTTGGGTCGAGCTTGGACTCTGCTGCCCACTTGGCCAACTTTTTCATGTCCGTCAGTCCTGATGTGCCAATAGATGAGATGGCATCTGCTCTCTTCAAAGCACTGAAAAGAACAGTTGATTCCATGAGACTGACTTGATCACAAAACAGTTTGCATCAGGACCTCAAATTCTAGAGATAGCATCACTTAGGGAAACTATTATCCTCCATGAGAGAAAATGTTATCGTAAGGAAGAATTTTGTCATTTTTCTTTACTTGATGATGGCTATTAAACATATGATAAGGACAATAAATAGGAATGGAAGGAGTGCAACTATGACTAATTCCTACACTCTGTCCAGTGCACAAAAGTGTCCCTCAGTCCCTGGATTCTGGCCAGTAAAGAGGAGCCTCTGTATCTGGTGCTGGAAGCCCACAAACCCTCACATCCCAGGCCACTGAGGCCCACTATAGCTGAGGACAAACCAAAAGAAAAAGAAACAAAACCAACTCTTTTTTTGAGACAGTCTTGCTCTGTCGGCTAGGCTAGAGTGCAGTGGTGCAATTTCAGCTCACTGCAACCTCCGCTTCCTAGGTTCAAGTGATTCTCATGCCTCAGTCACCCAAGTAGCTGGGATTGCAGGCATGCGCAACCACGCCCAGCTAGTTTTTTTGTTCTTGTTGTTTCAGTAGAGACGGGGTTTTGCCATGTTGGCCAAGCTGGTCTCAGACTCCTGACCTCAAGTGATCTGCCTGCCTCGGCCTCCCAAAGTACTGGGATTATAGGCGTGAGCCACCATGCCCAGCCTAAAACCAACTGTTAAACAACCAACTTAAGCACCAGCTTTGGACACACGGAAATCAAAGGAAGCCACTGTCAGCAAGGCTGAGCTGGGGCTTTATTAATAGTCCTGCATATCTTGTTAATCACATTGTGTTTTACCTTTTATCCTGAGGAGTTGAAAGCTTTACACCCCAGGAGATTTTTCTAACACTAAACACAAGTGAAATGAATGCAGACTTCTTACATTCAAAGGCATAGTCAAGCCTCCACTGGAAGTGGCTTCTGACTTAGCACAGAGCAGCATCTCCTTGTGGTTTTTATCCCATGAACATGGGTGGTCATTATGGGGATACAGAGGGCATCAGGGGAACTAAACGAGCCCCATTCTGTTTTTCCACAAGTTGAACATCACAGCCTGTGACTTGGAAAGTGTCTTCTTGATGATTACAATGAATCCTTTTATTTTAGAGGTGAGGCAACTGAGGCCTGGAATGGTGAAATGATTGACTGTAGACACATTTACTGTGGAATGACAGAGAGAGGCTCTGACAGAGGAAGACCCAGGCCACGGGCTAATACAATCCAGGCTTCAGGGACAAGCATCAAACACAGGGAGGGACCGGCCTAGGTTGAGGCCCAGAGTGCCTTTCTTCTGTTCTGAGTAGACTCAAGGATCTAGCAATCAAGGGAGGAGACTGGAGAATGGGTACTTTCATGTAAATAGCAGTTCCTACACCAATCATCATTAGCAACAAACCTTTACTAAGGGCCAAATATATACAGTTCTGTGCACCTCCCCCATCTGTAAAATAGGGGAAAGAGTACCTCCTAGAGTTACTGTGAAGATTAAGTTCTTTTCACTGTATCTAATACTGATAAACATTTAATATTTGTTAGGTTATTAATATTTTAATTTTTCTGGACTAGAGGTTGTTTTAAATGTTTTTTTGTTTTTACCTTAAGAATAAAAAACTCTTAAAATACTGGCACCTGACAATAAAGGAAAGAATATGATATTGCAAGCTTTCTTTCCCCTTCATTATCTTTAATGCTGACACTGACATTGCTCATCAATTTACTCTCACCATGTATTACCTCCGAAATCCGATGTTCTGCTGTGACAGTGGAGGAATTAAAGGTATCCCGTTTTCTCCGATGGCCCATGCCACACTATGAGACACTTTCCCTGAGGTCATCAGAATCAGCTGGTTACTGCCATCAGCTTCAAATGAGAAGGGCACTCCTAGGGAAACACCAGATTAAACAGGATGCTGTTTAGAAAGAGGAACTGAGCCTAGTCCTGGCAAGAAAGCAGATAGTAGACAAATGGAACATGGAGTGGGTGGGGGTGATGAAGATGGAGCACGTGATTCAAGCTGGTGTCACTGAATTTCTTCAGGTGATGATGCTGACAGCTGCTCAGCTCTGTCTCTGATGGCAGAGAGTAGACGTTCTCATGACGCACTCTCAAGTGGGTCCACCTGCTTCACAGCTTTGTGACCTTGGACAAGTTAGTTAACTTCTCTGAGCCTTAGTTTTCAATGTATAAATCAGGGATACTAAATCGCACCTTCTTTGCAGAGTTATTTCAAAGACATTTATTTACTTAGTCATTCAAAATACTTATTTGAGCTTCTACTTCATGCCAGGCACTATTGCAGGCACTGAAGATAGCGGTAAAGAAGCAAAACTGGTAAGAATCCCTGTTCTAAAAACTGAGAAAGAAAAGAACTTCTGTTCTCATGGAGTGTATATATGAGTCAGGGAGAGAAGCAATACTAAGAGAAATGCTTAGTATGTTAGAGACTGTATGTAAGTGTGTTGAGTGAGACTAAGGAGAAATATTTAGTAGTGTTAGGAGGGACTGGTATGTAGAGTATGTTAGTGATACTAAGGAGAAATACTTAGTATGTGGTTAGAGGGATAGTATTTGGGGCAAGTGCTAGAAACAAATTAGGGAAGGTATATAGAAAATTTGTGCTTTGGAGAGTGGAGAGGGGATAAACTTTTAGATGGGGTGGCCAGGAAAGCCTCAATGAAGGTGACTTTTGAATAAATGGCTGAAGAAAATGAGGAAATAGAGGTAGAGGTGTGTTATTTTGGGAAAGAGCATTACTGGCAGAAGGAACAAGTGCAAGCACCCTAAGATAGAAGTGAGGAACAGGAGTTAAATAAGTTAATATTTGCAAAGCACTTACACAATGCCTGGCAAATAGTGATCGCACAACACATGTTAATTATTACTAAGCTATTGTAGCTACAGTAAAGTCTCATGGATTTGGCCTCTAACAATTGGAATTTAATGGTAAAAACACTCTGGGCAGTTATTTAATCAACTAAAGGAGAAGATTTTCAAGCACTAAATGAAGTAACTCTAGATCTTTCCTTCATATTGAACATCCTATCTTGATCTTCAAAATAACCTTGTAAGACATTGAAGGAGTTATTAATAGATCCATTTTATAAATGAGGAAAATGATATGCAAAGAGGTTACATGACTACCAGAGTCTCACAGCTTGCCAATATCAGAGCTGGAACTAAAACCTGAGTCTCTAGACCTGAGGATTGGATTTGGCCTCAAATAAATAATGCAAATAAAGTTCTAGATATAAGTCACAATAAAAAAAACAACAGATACATGAGGAAGCAAGCCACCATAAACAAGTGGCAACAAAATCAGACCAGTAAGTAGATAGGTATTGGAATGATCAGATATCTAATATTTAAGAATATTTTAAATATATTTGAATAAATGAATGAATGAATGTATAAAAAGAAATGATTGAGAGTCTGAGGAAAGGAAAAAAAGCTGTCAGAACTGATAACACTGATTGGGAAAAAACCAAACATAATTTCCAGAGTTGAAATACACAGTAATTGGAAGGAGAAACAGAAAGGATTAGTTCCAATAATAAGAGACAGCCAAAAAGTGAATTCACGGCTTGCAGGACAAATTTAAAGAAATTACATAGATTGTAGCAGTGAAAGAAAAAGACATCAAATGTAATAAAGAAAGGTTAAGAAACATGGAGGAAGGAGTGAGAAGATCCATCATATGTCCAATCGGAATTATAGAAGGAGATGAGGGAATATTAATAAAAATCTCCCTATTATAATTATTTATTTCAAACTTTTTGAGCTTATGAACAACACTGTGATGTACATTTTTATGTGCAAATCTTTGTCCCCATTTCAAATTATTTTCTTAGGAAAGATTCCTAGAAATAAAAGTAAGGCACCAAAGGTCATTTTCAAGGTTCTTAACTCACACTGCCAAACTACTTAGTAGTTGCATAGTTATATGCACTTACATTGTCACCAACAGTATATAAAAAGTAACTTGGCCAAAAGTTGCATAGCATTATTGTTTGAATTTGAATTTTTGATATCAATTTTACAATTCTCTGGTTGTCTGGGAAGTGAAATAGATATATACACATTCAAATCTGACAATGAAACAGTGACCATTGAAGATACTAGCTTTCCATACCACTTCCAACTCCCTCGTGGTCCAGTGTCACATGCTGATTACTGCTAAACTCCACTTCTTCAATAGGAGCCCTTCCAGTGACAACAGTAGTCTCAGGAATAGGCAGAAACACTTCAGCTAGCAAGGTGGGACTACTGTGTCCAATAGTTTCATAGACCTGAAAACCAGAGAAGAGAAATAGCCAATAAAAACAGCAAAAGTGTGAGCTCACACTCAGATAATCAGTCCATGTTGTTAGTATTTGTGCTGGTCACTGTTCCAGCCCAAAGGACTTATCTCTGTGGAAAGTTGAGTTGTGTTACTGTGGTTTCCATGGAGACGAGCTTACACCTGTTTGTGGTCAAGTTGTTGACACCCGGCTTTCTTGTCTGAACTAATCTTCTGGGTAGGGAGGTTAATCAAAGCAGCAGGCAAGTATAATTGTTTTTATTCCGAACCAATATACAGCTTACTAGGAGAATGGGCCTCCTCCTTTTCCAGGTTCAGGTTGTATTCAGACAATAATGCCATCAGGAGGAATGGGTGGGACAGTAAGGACATGCCCCCAGATGGCTTATTATCTGTAGCAATCTCCAAGTCAGTCAGAGAAGCTCTATATGCAGAAGTACTCAAGAGTGTTACATTTTTAGTAAATCTATCAGGTTCTTCTCTTTCAGGCCTCATTTTATTTGTTAGCTGCTGAAACTCCAGATTTTTCTCAGACCTTCTCCTAGATGGAGCCAATTAGACCACCAGCAGCTCTGCTACCGATCACTGTGGTGTGTCTCATTATGATGCTATCACCATGAGGAGAAGGGCCCCACTGCAGGGCAACCATGGTTTAAGAATACACAATCCAGCCTCAGTTGAACTCTTGGCTCCATTCGATCCCCTGTATTCTTGGTACCTCACTTTTGTGACAATATGACTTAATATTCCACAGTTCTCCTGGCTTCTTTCCTGTGTTTTATTCTTTCTCTACATGAGGTCTCTGTGACTGGTTTACATTTTTTGAAAAATGCTGATTTTGCTACTTTTATTTCTACTAATTAATCTTTATATTTTTCTTCTTATGTAATAGTCCCCCACTAGTCAATATTTTCCACTTACCAATTGAATGCACAAAGATGACACCATGGATCCTTTCCGCCCGCCCTCCCTTACAGGGCATATGATCTGAACTTTTTTTTTGAGATGGGAGTCTCACTCTATCACCTAGGCTGGAGTGCAGTGCCGCGATCTTGGCTCACTGCAACCTCTGCTTCCAGGGTTCGAGTGGTTCTCCTGCCCCAGTCCCGCTAGTAGCTGGGATTACAGGCACCCACCTGGGATTACCCACCTTACAACTATTAGTAAGTTTCAAATTTCCTTGTGAGCCTCAAAAAATTCTGTAACATTTTGTTTGAATCAGGATCAAAATGTATTCCATATGTTGTAATTGACTGATATGTTCCTCAAGCCTCTATTAATTTATAAGTGACCCCTCCTCTTTTAAGAAATTTTCTCTATATTTTTATTGGTTCACAACTCTGAAGTGACAAGGAGTGTCATTTGTTGCTTGATGCAACACTCCTTAAGAGGCTATAATTCTATAATCTTAAAGAACTATAAGCTTAAAGAACATGTAGTAGTTATCATTTATTGCAGTGGAGACCTTGGTTTGACCTCTTAAATTACAAACTCATTGGCATGAAGTCTTGTCCCAAGAAAATGATATGTTTTATTTAATTTTGTTTGAAATGAAAGAAACCACATTTTAAAAAAAAATTTTTTGCCAGAATTAATTGGGACAAAAATTCATTGAGACTTCCTTTTGTAGGAAGCACAGGGACTTAAGGGGCTTTCAGTGTGGTACCCTGTTTAATTTTCACCACAATCCTATGAAAGGCTATGAAAGGTGGCTTTTATTCCTCATGGGTGTTCCCTGGGCTGGTCACCATGCCTAGTGATGACCAATAAAACATAAGTGATCACATAAAGGGTGTTTCTGAGGACATCAGTGGAAGGCGGCTTATTCCTAGTTTCTGGAGCCACATTCCTAGCTGGTGTCTAGAGAGGAACTGAATGGGGGCTCTTGGTGCCAAGTCTGTAGGCAGAGGCAATCATGGACTCTAGGGGAATGGAGGGTTTGCTAGTTGGTGTTACTGTCTTAAGAGATAATTATCAGATTTTTTTAATGAGAAAAAAATGGATTCCATCTGACAAAGCCAAAAAAAAATCCAGAATTTCCCCAATCTTTATTTCCTACTCTCTTAAGATAGCAGAAGTTATTTTATTTATTTTTATTTTATATTTTTTTGGAGATGGAATTTCACTCTTGTTACCTAGGCTGGAGTGCAATGGAGCGATCTCGGCTCACAGCAACCTCTGTCTCCTGGGTTCAAGTGATTCTCCTGCCTCAGCCTCCCGAGTAGTTGGGATTACGGGCACGCACCACCATGCCTGGCTAATTTTCTATTTTTAATAGAGACGGGATTTCTCCATGTTGGCCAGGGTGGTCTCGAACTCCCAACCTCAGGTGATCCACCCACCACACCCTCCCAAAGTGCTGGGATTACAGGCGTGAGCCACCGCACCTGGTCCAGAAGTTCTTTTAAATGCTAGGAAGAAATGCTATATTTAAAAATTAAGAAATGGGTATTTTGGGCTTTAAGTAGGCATTTATAAGTAGATCTCTCTATGATTTAGTTTCATTTTTGTTTTCTCTCAGTAGTGCTGAGGGTTCTCAGTCTCAGCATTATTGACATTCTGGGCCAGGTAATTCTTTGTTGTGGTGAGTTGTATGCTGTAGGATGCTTAGCTGCACCCTGGCCTCTCACTCATATGTGGGAGCTTAAAAAGCTGATCTTATGTAGGAAAAGAGTAGAATGATGGTTATCAAAGGCTGAGAAGGGAGGAGGGAGAGGAGGAGGATGAAGAGAGGTTCATTAATGGTATAGAAATATAGTTAGAAGGAATAAGTTCTAGTGTTTGATAGCACAGTAGGGTTACTATAGTTAACAATAATTTACTGTATGTTTCAAAATAGCTAGAAGAGAAGATTTAAAATGTTTACAACACAAATGATAAATGTTTGAGGTAATAGATATTCTAAATACCCTGATTTGATCATTATACATTCTATGAATGTATCAAAATACCACATGTACCCCATACATATATACAATTATTATGTATCAATAAAAAAGTTTTTAAAATCACAGAATATTATAAAGGAACAAAAGAAAAGTAATCACATGTTTTGTTTTTTCCATCTAAAATGATAGCATGGAACCAGCATGTTTTTTCCCTGCAGACATTTCTATACCTGTTGTTTTGTCAGAGAAATAAAGCAAGGAATATATATATTTTTTTAATGGGAATTCTCCCATTTAGTACCCGTGGTTTTCTTCAGGATAACATGAGATAACATGTAAATATTGTGGTCATGCAGTAGACACTTAGTAAACATTATTTCCTAGAGATTTCCCAGTTTCACAGGCCCTGTCTCATTCAAGCCCTCATCGTCTTACCTTTAGATGACCACACCTGTCTTCTTGCCTCATGTAACCTGTCCTCCCTGCAGCCGCCACCTGGCTTCCTACAGGCCCTCAACCACCTGACCTTTCCAACTGCACACAGCAGGGCTTTCTGGGATCAGCAATCTGACTTGCTATCATCCAGTTTAAAGCTTGGCAAGTAAGATGTATGTGAAAACATCTGTTTTGGACTTGGGTCCATAAAGAACCAACAGCAACCACAAAAGTGAGGTAGGCGAGGGTAAACAAGGACAGTTCTCCAAATATGACTGTTATTCCCCCTCCGATAGAAGAGTTATTCCTCAGATCAGCCAGAGAAATTAGGAAAGGCCCTGAGAAGAGAAAGTCGAGCCATCACCAAGTAGGTTAAAAGGAGAATTTCCCTATCTCAATCCACATGCCAGGAATATAAACGCTTAACAGGATTGACTAATAAGGAAATATGATAATGTTAAAAATGTAAAAGGTACCCAGCAATATTACACCACTGTTGCTAGTTGTTTTGGTGTTGAGAAGATTAATGTAGGATAAAGTTACATATGTGAATGACACAAAAATGAAGGCAGAGCTTTTTAAATTTCTAAGCCAAATTTCATTTATAAAACCCTACACATTTATTTTGGAAAGGCCTCCAAAGCCAAGATTTTCAAGACCTTTCTGGAAGGACTGTGGCCTGGCTCCAACTCGCCTGTCCCATGAAGTCCAATCTCATCCTTCTCTTGGGGACAATGGTTTTTTTTTTTTTTTTTTTTTTTTTTTTTTTTTTTGAGACAGGGTCTCACCCTGTCTCCCAGGCTGGAGTGCAGTGGCGTGATCATGGCTTACTGCAGCCTCAAACTCCCAGGCTTAAGCAATCCTCTTGCCTCAGCCTTCTAAGTAGCTGGGACTAGAGGTATGCACCACCATGCCCAGCTAATTTTTAAAAATTTTTGTAGAGATGGGGTCTCACTATGTTGCAAAGGCTGGTCTCAAACTTTGGGTCTTTTAGTTTAAAGTAAGACTTTTAGTTTAAAGTAAGACTTACTGCACACAAAACATTGCCTAAGCTAAGAATAAAACTTGACTGAGAAAGTAAAGAAAGAAACGCAAACTCCAGAAGCACACTTGCTGCTCCTCTGTCACCTGCCCTGAATAGAGGAGGAGCTGTAGGGGCCCACAGGAATCCCCCGCTTTCTACAGGCATCAATAGTGAAGATGTCAGTATTCAGAGTTCTGCCTCCTAGTTTGACATCCATCATCAACTCATCCTCCCTGTTCCTCCCCTACAAAGGAAAAGATGGTATCAGGAAGACCAAGATTAACATGAGAAGACCAGAGAGAGAGCTAGAAGGGAGAGCAGAAGACAGTAATGAGGCAGGCAGGAAGGAGAGGAAGTGGGCCAGGAGACACCCACTGGCAAAGTCAGAAAGAAGGGAGAGAAGGCAAGAAGGCCTCCCCTGCTGCAGGTGCCCAGCCATGCCTCCACTGATGGATGAGAGCTCAGACTACCTAGGCAGCCTGTGAAACACACTCCCACTATGGGCACTTCTGAATGTTCTGAATTACTTTAGAGGGAGAGACTATTTTCTGTCTCGCACAGCACAACAGTATTTTATTTCACATGTATTCTAAAATGTAAATAAAGTCTCCAATACTATCTCCTGCTTATTACCTTGAATATTAGCTTGCTCTGGATGTTATAGTCAAAATAATTTTTGAAAAACCAATGTGACAATACTATGAAATAAATTTTTAAACCAAAAAGCAAAGTTATCCAGAATATTATCCAGAATATATGCATAGGCAATACGCGACCAAGTGTTCCAGGCCATCAGCCTCAGCAGAAGCTCCAGAGGAGATGGAATAGAGTCCACGTGGACCCCACAGGGAGGGCAGGGACCTCACAGGGGCTCTGTCCAGCGACCACGTATCTGAAGGCTGCCCCAGCTCTCCAGTACAGAGTTGGGCAACTCTCTACTTTTACATTCAGACAAAATCACCTCATTTCATTCTCTGTGTTCATTCAGAGTTATACATCAAGGAAGAAGTAAACATTAATAGAAATTATTTTCCCCCGTTTGATATTCAGAAAGGGAATTTCCAGGCTTAAGAAAATCTCAGGTTTTCACCAAACCTCCAACTCCAATCCCCTTTCTAAAACCATTTTATACTTGCTTTCTCCTCTCACCCATATTATGTTTAAGTTAGCAGTCAAAAATTTTGTTTTTTTTCAAGTTTTAGAATACACAGACATTTAAAAAAATTAGATGGCATTTTAAAGAGTTATATGAGTAATAAGACTAAACCAAATTCTAAAGTTCTAAAATTTCAAGAAAAAAATTTCAGCTGTGCAGATATCAATCCTGTTATCAATACAGCAAAGGAATTTTGCTTGAGTCTTGATGCTTGACGCTTTGTAAATGAGGACCACCCTGCCCTCACCCACCCCCAGATCACAGATGAAAAGGTACAGGACAAAACTGCCACAGGCTCTGGAGAAATTCTAAGCCAAGGCGGTTGACCTTGGGTGTCCAGTGCCAGCCCTTTCAGGTTCTGCCTCCCATTTCTTGGCACCACCTCCTCTCTTTCCATGCAGTTCTGTGCTTCCTTCCCACTGTCAAAAGAACACATCCCAGCTGTTGCAAATGTCCTCTACAGATCGTAGAAGGTTTTTAACTACTGAGGTCTAGGCAGGGCTTGATATTCAAAATACTGAACTATACACAGTATTGAACCCACCTCCTGGGTTCATTAGAATAGCGGCCCACCACAGCTTGGGAACAGGACCCTGGAAGCACTGGCCTTGGTCAGCCACCCCCTTTAATTGGTCAACTGTGGGAAGGGCCAGGGGATCTTTGAAGTGGGGCTTATGTGGCCAGGATGGCATCTGGGAAGGTCAGGGCAGCAGCTATTTATCAGTCAGTACAGAAGTACGTAAATATTTTATTAATTATACAGCCGTGATGGTACCTGCAGACTTTGTCAGTTATACTCACTAGGAATAGGTAGTGGCTGCCTGAAGTACTGTATTGAGAAGAGTTCTAAAATTATATTCAGGCTCAGTGGGAAAACACAACAAAAATAGCACCATCAATTATTGCTTTCTGGCAAGGGTGGTGGAGGGGAGTGAGACATTTCTGCCTGAGTGAAGGATGAGGATCTGTGATTTCTGCTTGGGTGGTGGTGGGGAAACAAGGGCATGCATGCCACAAAGTTGCAATCCTTGTTAACAAGCCTGTTAGGATTATAAGAGAGACCCGTTAGCATTGTGGGAGAAGAGTCACCGAAAGAACAAGCAAGACTGAAGACACTATAATGGGTTAAATAGCATCCTCCACATATTGATGTCCACCCAGAAACTCAGAATGTGAACCTAATTTGAAAATGGAGTCTTTGCAGATGTCATTAGTTAAGGATGAAGATAAGATCATATTAGATTAGGGTGGGCCCTAAATCCAATAAGAGTGTTCTTATGAGCGACAAAAGAGGACCCACAGAGAGAGAACAGAGAAGGCTATGTGAAGATGGAAGCAGAGATTGGAGTTATGCTAACACAAACCAAGGAACTCTAAGTGCCAGGAGGAGCTGGAAGAAGCAGGGAAAGATACTCCTCTAGAGCTTTTGGAGGGAATATGGCCCTACTGACACCTCGATTTCAGACTTCAGGCCTCCAGAACTGTGAACAAACACATTTCTGTTGTTTTGAAGCCACCAAGTTAGTGGTTCCTTGTTAAGGTTTAGTTTCCCCAGGAAACTAAAATAGACTCAAATAAATATGTTGCTAATGGTGGGATTTAGGCTAGTGGGAAGATTTATTAATTTGGGGGGGGAATCCTAGCACCTGTATCTTTCGGACATTATAACCTCCCATGATTGTGGCGTAATTGATTTCTCTGTTATATGACGCTAGAGTCCCTGTAGAGGGTGATAATGAAATATGTCTTCAATGAATGAGCTGGAGATCTCCCTGTGCCCCACCCCCTTCAGCACCCTTCTCCCATCTCAAGGCAGACACTCCAGAGCACTGTGGCCAGAGTTATTCTGCCAGCATTTTCAGTAGGTGAGTTGGGGAACAGATCTCTTTCTTCTAAGACTTTAAGAACAGATGTGCCAAGGAAGAGGCTTGAGACTCTATCAAGACGTATGTATAACCCATGGATGATTTAAAATCATCTCACACCTGTAATGAACAAAAAATTATTGGGGCAGTAACTATAATAATATTAATTATTATTACTATTGTTTTGAAACAGAGTCACAGTCTGTCGCCCAGGCTAGAGTGCAGTGGCGTGATCTCAGCTCAATACAACCTACACCTCCTGGGTTCAAGAGATTCTCCTGCTTCAGCCTCCCGAGTAGCTGGGATTACAGGCGCCCGCCGCCACGCTTGGCTAATTTTTTTTTTGTATTTACAGTACAGATGTGGTTTTTGCCATGTTGGCCAGGCTGGTCTCGAACTCCTGGCCTCAAGTGATCTGCCCACCTTGGCCTCCCAAAGTACAGGCATGAGCCACAGTGCCTGGCCAGTGACTATAATTAAAATGTGTACCTGAAGTGTTAAACTCTGCGGCCAGTTGACTATTTGCAAATTGAAAATCTGCCCAAAGTGAACTCGGAAGTCTGCTCCTAGTGGCCGACTGACTGTCCTGGACACCTCCTTGTTGTTGAAGAGCACTTTTAAGTACACTGAGCGCTTCTTTACATCCTCCCTTCTCGAGACCTCCGCTCTGCAAAAGGAGACCATTCACAGTTGGAGTTAGTAATCATTCACTAAGATCACCAAAATATATGATAAATAAGAACTGAACAGAACAAGGCACACTGCAGGCAACTCTCCCAGTCATGTCAGCCCTCATTTAACCAGAGGAGCCACAGGTCTTGCAAAGTAACATGGAATTTATGGAGAAACCATTAACAGACACTGAAAAGGGCACAGAGGATTTAAGAACTAGAGTCCATTCATCGTTGTACTACAGTCTCCTCAGGTTTTTGAAGCAAGCTTTACATTTGTGTCCCAAAGTTTTAAGTTCACATATTCCTTGTTAACTGGAATAAATTTAAGACATAGGGGATAATAACGATTTATATTTGGGTGAGAAGTTTTATTCTAAAAATACAGCAGCATATTGTAGCAGTTAGATCAAGTTCACTTTTCCAAGATACCAAGTTTTTCTCAGCGTTTTCAGACAGTAAGTGAATGTTCAATGGATGCAGAGTATTAATACATGTTCCTTATTTTTAAAGATAATCTGACTCAGAAAGTTAAAAAAAAAAACAACCTGCTGGGCACGGTGGCTCACGCCTGTGATCTCAGCACTTTGGGAGGCCGTGGCAGGCGGACCACAGGGTCAGGAGATTGAGACCATCCTGGCTAACATGGTGAAACCCTGTCTCTACTAAAAATACAAAAAATTAGCCAGGTGTGGTGGCGGGCGCTTGTAGTCCCAGCTACTTGGGAGGCTGAGGCAGGAGAATGGCGTGAACATAGGAGGCGGAGCTTGCAGTGAGCTGAGGTCGTGCCACTGCACTCCAGCCTGGATGACAGAGCAAGACACCGTCTCAAAAAAAAAAAAAAAAAAAAAAAAAAAACCAACCTCACATTGGTCTTTAATTTTATTGTACATACATGTACAGACGTCCACCAAAAAATGCCAGTTATTTGTTAAGTAAATAGCAATTCAAGCTAATTAAGGAAAGCAAAAGGTTAGGACATCAAAATTTGAAATAAGCTCAGGTTTTTTTGGGGGGTGGTAGTTTACTAAAAATTGTTCCATTGTGGTAAATATATATAACATAACATAATGTTTATCACCTCAACCGTTTTTAAGTGTATGTTTCAGTGGCATTATGTACAATTACTATGTTGTGTAACCATCACCACTATCCATCTTCAGAACTTTTTCATCATTCCAAACAGAAATTATCTACTCATTAAAGGGGGTGGTAGTTTTAACTGTTTACATGTCTATAATTTAGACTTATTCTAGATGAAATAGCTCAAATTACTCCAGCATTTTTTTTAATAAAGGATACTTCACAGCAAATTTGCAAGAAGTATCCAAGACACCCTAGACTTAGACTCCACTCATAAAAGATGACCAAATCAAGCCCAAATTTTCCTTTTAGAAAGCATGCTCTGTCATCACATATTTTGAACGTTCATGTCGAAATTATAGGGTATGGTACTTGTGCCTTGAAAACAGCTTACTTAGTGCAGGGGAATAGTTTATGTATAACGTCTTAATATGTGAAGTTGAGAGAACACATGAAAATGCACAAAAAGCTATAATTTAAAAATAAACATTAGAACATTAGCAGAAGTTTGAAACCAAGACTGTGAGAAGTCTTATAATGACATCCTAATTAACTCCCACATTTTAATGAACTCAGAGGCTGACTGACTTCATTTGAATTCTCATTTTTCATGTTGGGAGACTGAAGATTCCAGTGTACAATAGTCCCTGTCTTCACAATAGATCTTCTGTTTACTAGAGAATTAAGTCTGGGATTTTGTGGTATTGATGATTTTAATGGACTCCCTTTAATTAATGATGATATACCATAACATGCATCAGAATCACTTGGAGACCTTGTGAGAACAGTTTTCTGGGCCCCACCTCAGGGTTTCAGGTTCAATAAGTCTCAGGTAGAACTTGCGAGTTTGCATTTCTTTCTTTTTTAAAATTATTTTTAAAATTTCTGTTTAGTTTGTTGCCTTTAAATAATTGTCTGGCTAGTTTTTATTAATCTTTCTTAAACACATTTATTTCAACGTGAGGTATTAAAATGTTTGGGGTATTTATTTATTTATTCAATAGAGGCAAGGTCTCATTTTGTTCCCCAGGCTGGTCTCCAACTCCTGGCCTCAAGCGATCCTCCCACCTTGGCTTCTCAAAGTGCTGAAGTTATAGGCATGAGCCACCATGCCTGGCCTGAGTTTGTGTTTCTAACAAGTCCTCAGTGATGCTGATGCTGCTGATTCCAGGGCTATACTTTGAGAACCATGGCTATACAGCGAAGGAAAGAATAAATAGGAAATATAAAAATATTTTTATTATGTTATAATTTTAAAAAAGAAGATAAACTTATAAATGTATGTTTATGGATTTATTATATGTACAAATGTATATAAATCAAGTGATGTTTCTCAAGTAAGAATGACTAGACATGTATTTTTATCAAATCTGGAGGGTATGCTTCAGATGGTCTGACTTAAACACAAACTATAGGGCATACCTACAATGTTTTGGGGGGTCTTCAAGGAGACAAGCTGATCCCTGGAGCAGCTGAAATCAAGGAAGGGGCAAGGAGAGGCATCCATGCCTCTGCCAGAAAGGTGGGACATGCTACCAGTGGACCGAAGACTCATTGAGGTTACAGATAAGGGACTCAAATCAGAAGCCACACAGCCAGCCACTGTGAAGAGCAGGCAGAGATTTGCAACTGGGATGCTTCTCCTACAGGAAGCTTTCCAGTGTGCTCCTGAGTGGCCAGTGCAGATGCATGAGGTAGGTGAATCAATGAAATCACCTAAAGTGGGCAAATGCCAGCAATTTCATGTGGTTCAACCTAATATTCATTCAGAGTTGATGATTCTCCTGATGCTAAAGTAGGTCAGTAAGTGTACACTCCCCATAGTGTGCATGTGCCCACATGAACATGTGTATCAGATGTCAGCCTCATTTATGGTCAGAGCATCCACTCACCTGGGGCACTGATCATTGGGTGTTACACTTCCCGCCAGGCTTAGCTCTGGAACCAGCGTGGGCTCCCAAGGCCTCCTCCTGCTCTGGGCTGCTCTCTCCCTCACCTCCTGCTCTATCACTGCCCGATTAGTGGGCTCCGGAGGGGTGGGCTTCACAAAGTCCTCCTCAGGGTGCGGCTCCTCAATCTCATCATCGGGATGATCTTCTGCTGCTTGTTTCCTTTTCTTCTTTTTGGCCCTCTGTTGGGTTTGAGGCAACATGACATCAAACAGGAATTTTGGAATTTCATTTAAGAGCACAGTCTTCAGAGCCAGATGGACCTGGATGCAAACCCCAGCCCCATTTCAATCAGATATGTGTAATCAGGCAGGTCACTAAGTCACCTGACCTCTCTGTGCCTCAGTTTTTTCATCTACAGAATGGAGCCCAGGAAATATCTCCCAGGGCTGTTGAAATGAGACTGTTGAAATGCCTAAAAAGCATTTATCATATAGCCTGGTCCCTAGAAAGAGCTTAAAAAATGGTAAGTATTCATGTGATCATTAATTTTGGTTTTCAAGGCTAAGGACACATCTTGAAATATTAAAATAAGGTGTGTAAGCACAATGAGCATTGCAGGTCCACCTGATCTATTATTTGTTGCCCTTGGACTCAGTTTTGTAGGGTCATGTCCATAAAGTTATATACTTTTCTGAAGGAAACTCCAAAGCATCAATCCCTACATTTAATGGAATAATGCATGTAAGATACTCAGCACAGTGCTGGACACAAGCATTAGTGATTTCTACACTATTTAAATAGTCACAGAGTGCTACCATAGCATTCTCTATGGACAAAGCTGGCTCTGGTATCAATTAGCTGGGTGGCTTTTTAAGCGAATGCATTAGCCAGTCAATTCATTCATCCTTTTATCCCTTAGCCAGGGGACAGGGGAAGAGACAGAGGGAGCCACAGGATACCCTAGTCTGCCAGTCTGGTTTCCCCACTCCTGTGCTGGAGGCTGTCCTCCCAGACCCTTCCTGGCCAGCCCTATTCCAGGCTGAGTGTTTGTTTACACACTTGCGCTTTCCTCCAGGCCTTCCACTGGTGTAACGACGTTCTGTACTCTTCCATCTTCTGTGCGTACTCCTCCGTATGCTCTTCTAACAGTTCACTTATTTCAGCTTGAATTTCTGCTTCATATGCTTCTTCATCTGCTTTCTGGTCAACTTTTTCCCTTTAAAATAATTTGTAGTCCCTTGGTTATTTCTGGAAATTAAGAGAGCAATAATAACAGCAAATACTTATATTGGACTTGCCATGTGCCAGTTCCTCTTCTAAAAATATCACACATGTAAACTCACAATCCTGTGAGGCAGATATCCGCCTCTTATACATGAGGTGACAGAGGCTCATAGAAGTTAAGTAAGTTACCCAAGAACACACAGCTGGTGAGTGGAAGGGCTGAATATGAGCCCAACCCACTGAACACTAAGCAGCCATGCCTCTCTGCGTTAAATGATCTGTGTGGTGTGCTGACACGGGGCCTGTAAGTTCTCAACTGATAGTGGTGGAAATTTCATTATTTATTTTATTACTTCTTCAAGTCTCTGAGGAACTGCTTCATTTTGTTGCTACTGAGTCCCTGAAACCACTTTTTAAAAATTTTAATTTTTTAAAATTATACTTTAAGTTCTAGGGTACATGTGCACAATGTGCAGGTTTGATACATAGGTATACATGTGCCATGCTGGTTTGCTGCACCCATCCACTCGTCATTTACATTAGGTATTTCTCTTAATGCTATCCCTCCCTCAGCCCCTCACCTGCCGACAGGCCCTGGTGTGTGATGTTCCGCGCCCTGTGTCCAAGTGTTCTCATTGTCCTGTTCCCACCTATGAGTGAGAACGTGTAGTGTTTGGTTTTCTGTCCTTGTGACAGTTTGCTGAGAACGATGGTGAAACCACTCTTTTGACTTTGGATGGAGGATTTGGGTTTTTCGCTGATGATTTTGTTTACACTCCACCAGGAGATCAGCCCCGTTCAAACCACTGTTTTCCACAGTGTGTTCTGTAGGACATTAGTTCTGTGAGATGTCCCATCAGGAAAAGATATTGTGTCCATATCAATGCTGGATTAAATAAGTGTGAAAGGTTCCTTGCTGGTCATCTTTTCAGAGCCCTTAACATGTTGATGAACAGCATGGCTCTCCTGGTGGGCGGCGGCAAATGTGCGGTGACTGTATCCATCCCACCCAGCACTTTGGAGATGGTGCCGAATACTGACTGCACTATTTTCCCCAAAGCAGTTAAGCTTCGTAATCCATTTTACAAAAACCTAGACAAGTGCATAGAGCTGACAAATATTTGCTTATGGACACATGTTTCCTGGAGTTTAAGCAGTTTACAGTCCCCCAAGCACAAGCTCTTACAGCTCTCTAGGATGACTACCAAATAAATCACTTTGGATGCACAGTGGTACCCAAAATTTATAAACATCAGGGGGAATTTGGCCTCAAAATTATGTCCCATCTCTGATATACAGAAAACCGTTCACTTTTCTCATTGCTATTCAAAAGCATGAATAAACTTGAATATTCTGTGTGTGGCCGGGGGGCGGAAAAACTATGCTTTCTCATAAGGTGGCTAGATGAATCAAGAATGTGAGAAAAGGGTTTTGGAAGATAGCTACTTATCAGGGGAAGGAGTGTTATGACCTCATGGGTAAAATGCCTGTAATTTAGTTTACCCTATAAACTCAAAAAGAAGGAGGGGAGGGATGGAGGGAGAGTTAGCAGCAGGGATGATGGGAGGGAGGGAGAGAGAAAATAATCTGGCAAGGATTTCTGTACTGCTTCTGTGGGAGGCTCAGCCTAGGAGATAGAATTCGAAAGCACAAACACTGCAATTTCTAGGAGACAGCCATTATTTTGTGAGGTAGCATATTTGAATTTGTCAACCAATATTAACTGAGCAGATACTAAGTGGCAGGTGCTCTGGTAGGGACCAGATATACAATACCAATAGGGCCCCTGCTCTCAAAGATCACACAGTCTTAAACACTTGTCCTGAAAACTGACTTCTTTTTTCAATTTTATAATTACAGCTAAAGAAAAATCACAATTTGCAGCTATCTTTGGCTGAAATATGGCTGTTTTCAAAGCAATATGTCAGATAACTGCCTAAATTTGTTACTATTGTTAACCAACATTAACTGAGCAGATACTAAGCGGCAGGTGCTCTGGCAGAAACCAGATATACAACGACAACAGGGTCTCTAGTCTCAAAGATCACACAGTCTTATGCTTGTCCTGAAAACTACCTTTTTTTTTTCCCTCGATTTTGTAATTACAGCCAAAGAAAAATCACGATTTGCAGCTATCTTTGGCTGTACTATGGCTGTTTTCAAAGCAATATGTCAGATAACTGCCCAAATTTGTTACTATTTGTGTCAGTATATAGGCACAACACTTATCCAGGTGAAACAATCAGAAAGGGACCAACACCAGCAGCATAGATGCTCTTGCATTAACACATAGAACATGGTTGTGTTGTGATAAACTGTACTCTTAAGCATATATAAAAGTCTAGTGAATTAGGTAGCAGAAATATTATCAAAGCTTACTTTCTCCACACCACAAATGAAGGTCAATTCCAAATGAATTGAAGATGAAATGTGAAAGCTAAAACTATAAAGGTTATAGGAGACAATATCATAGAATATCTACATGACTCAGGGGAAGAATTTCTTAAGAAGCACACAAAAAGCACCAACAGTAAAAGAAAAAACGAATGTATTTTATCTTTTTAAAGTCAAGAATTTCTATCCATCAAAAGCAACAAAAGAGAGTAAAAGACAACTAACGAGTAGGAGAGGATATCGGCAATACACACTACTAACAAATTCCCATGTTATATGTAGAATGCCTCCAAATTACCAAAAAAGATAACAAGGTAAATAATCCAGTCCAAAAAGTGACCAAAGCCTTGAACAGACACCTCACAAAAGTGGAAATCCAGATAGTCAGTGCATGTACAAAAAAATGCTCACCTTCATGAGTAGTCAGGAAAATATAAATTAAAACATGTCAGCAGGTCGGCAAAATGTTAGTTAACACCACCAAGTAATCGGCATGATATGGGTGATATGGACCTACGAGAACCCCTGTGAAGGCATGAATCAGCACAACTTCTGGAATGTTTGGAATCAGCAATGTAAAGTTGAAATGAAATCTTGGGCACATGTACCCTAAAAGACAAGTACAAAAATGCCTACAGAAGTGGTTTCTGTAACAGTTGAAAAATGGAATAAACTCAAATGCCCGTCAACGGAAATGGACAAGTTTGGCTATATTTGTATAATGAAGTATTATAAAGCAAAGAAATCTAACTACAGCCATGTGCTGTCAAGTAGATGAATCTCACAAACACAGTACTGAAGAAAGGAAACATGTATGTATTCACTAAAGAATACACACAACATACTTTCAGGTATGTAGAAGTCAAATACAGGCAATATTAAACTGTATATTCTTAGGGATTGCACATAGTTGGCAAAACTATAAAGACAAGAAAACAATGATCACAAAAGTCCAGGTAGTTGTTATTTTGGGGATTGAGGAGGATGCTATATGGGAGGGGCTGCTCAGGTACGAAATGTTCTATTTCTTAACCTGGGAAATGGTTATATGCATATTTATCTGTAATTACTTTTAAAACTCTATCCAAGTTTTATACATTTTTCTTGATGTGTGATATATCCCAATAAAATAATTTTTCAAAAAAGCCTACTTTCTCAAAACAAGTTTCAAGGGAGTATTTGTAAATCTCTGGAACTCTCGAAGGGATTTCATCTCTTTCCAAACTTTTATGATGGTCTTAAGCAATGTTCGATCTTTTTCTTGTTCAGCATCACGGAATTTTCTCGTTTGTCTGCAACATATAATAACACATGAGTATATATTAAAAAGTTAGGTGTGTTTGTTTGCAAAAGAAATTAATAATGCTACAGTGATTGTATATTCAATTTGATAGCTACCATATTTTGAAATAAGTACAGAAAACTAAATACAAATGCAAATGTAAAGACAACAGGATGTCAACCTGTTTTGAGAGGTTTACTTGATTTTGTTCTCTGTAGGCAGATCTGACTTTAATTAAGTACTGAAAAAATTCGTATTAAAACTATGCATCCTTCAACAAATAGTCACCTTTGAAGGTAAGAAAATAAAGGCAGTTCTCATGGACTAAATTATTGTAAACATAGCAAAGTACACTGCTGTCCTAGTTAGCAACAAATACATTTAAAATCTTTCTGTGTTAACACAAATCACAAGTTCCACACTGAGGAGATGAAGTATTGTTATTGCATGCCTTGGAGATTTTCAATATTCACTAGATTACCAATATTTTTGGTTTGATCTGAAGAGACATTATTTGAAAATTCTTTCCTCTTCATTTTATTTAATACCTTACTTTAAGTTCTCTTTATAAATGATAGCCATATTTAGATCCCAAATGCATTTTACTGCATAATGAGACAATTGTTAAATTTTTGAACAAGTGCCATGAGTCATTCCAGGGAATTTAGAAGTGTCTAAGAGACAGAAGATGTCTCTGTCCTCAGGGAGTTTATAGGTTAGCTCAGGGGACAGACACATATGTAAATGATATCAGTGTGAGGTTTGTCTAAGAAAGTATCATGAGAAACCAAGCATGTAGCATTTCACAAATTAGCACCTCATGACCTCCAGAAGGCAGGCCTAAGTCTGGAGGTTGTACGTGTGATGACTTAGTGGTACAGAGAAATAAGGGGGTCTAGGTTTCTAAGATCAACTGGTAGCTGTAGAAAAGGAAGATGGCAGAAAAGATCTGGGACTCTGGGAAGCCCTTAGAAAAGCAAAAAAGCAACAAACTAGAATAAGAAACATTCTCTTTGAGGAGCAGTAAAACATTGTGGTTAAGGGTGCAGTTGTTGCAACCAGACTACCGAGGTTTGAATCTCAGCTCTACTATTTACTAGCTGGATTGGATAAGCTCTTTCCCTTTGCTGGCTCACATCTGTAAAATGGGTATGGTAGGAGTTGACTGCACTGGGTTGTTGGGAGGAGTTAATGAGATAATCCGCATAATTGCTTAGAACCTTGCCCGATACCAAGCAAGAGGCCCACAAATGTTATCTGTCACCATCAAGGTGATCAGTTCGTCTCCTATGCCTTTAGCTGTTATCACCCCTGCTTCAGTTTTAAAAACCACAATATAAAATTATTTTACTAGGTACATGACACCTTCAGGCTTTCTGATATATTTTCTACTTTCTTTTTTAGTACCTAAAATAATAGTTTCCCAGAAATGCTAAAAGAGCTCTTAGTAAGAAAATTTGCAATGAACTAAAGAAGCAGAAAATTACAAAATAATATTTAATTAAAATTTGTGACCAGAGCTGGGGAGGAAGAGGGAAAGGCAATTTTGATTAGGGAGTTGGCAACAGTTTTCTGAAACCTGATGTAGATGGAATTTAGACCGTGCAGTGGACTCCTGCTCAGAGATGAAACTTTGGGAGCCACTGGCATCTGGATGATGTTTAAAGCCAAAAAGTGGATTCATTTCAGGAGAAAATGCAATTTTAAACAAGGTTAAAAAGAAAACAACATTAACACCTGAGACTCAGAACATGTATAAGCTGGACAGAGGAGAATGATGGTCAAAGAATGATGAGAAGGACAAATGGCTGGAGAGGGATGAGGACACCCAGGAGAGGGTGGTGTATGGAGATGCAGGATGTCCTGACAGGCAATGTGTGGGGATGGTGTCTGCGTTCAAGCACTGAGCAGGCCGAGACGTTCCATTCCACTTTCCTAGGTAGAGGTCCCCAGGGGCTGTGGCAAGATTTGCTTCAGAGGAAAGGTGGGCACAGGAATGAGACAGGATAGGTTGGAAATGGGAGAGAGTGGAGATAGTATGAATAGCAAATGTTTACCTGGTGTTTGGCCGTGAAAGGAAATATAGAGATAAAATGGTAGCTGGATGGGGACTTGGGGTCATAGAATTTTTATGTGTTCAAGACTGAGCACATCTGAGGGCAAAGACCCTACAGAGAGGTTAAGTAAAATGTTCCTATGTTGCATGACCATTCACATTTTCTTCCTTCTATATCCCGGTTCCCGTTCGGAGGACAAGGAATGTAGTCATGATGCCGCTATGGAAAATAAAATGGAAAATGCTTTATGGTGCTGGCCCGGGTTAACTGCAACCAGTGGAGGGCTCAGCAGATGCTTGAGGTGGGGAGTTCTTGGGGGTGGCTGATCAGATCCCAGGGGGCTTGAGGAAATGGATCCATGTGATGAAACATCCAGCAATAGATCATCTACTTAGAAATTGTTTTACCACCTAGTGAAAAGTCAGCAAAGGATGGAAATCTCTTTTACTGAGTCAGAAATGCTAAATCTCAAAGGCTTTCATCTCCAGGGGCACAGAATTATTGTAACAGGTCTGCTGTCCATGACTCTGCTGGGTATTGTCTCTAGATCTCACACACAGTTCTGGTGTTTTTCAAATAGTGACTAATAAATACAGTTCCATATAAAATCACATTTGCTTTCAGAATAGCTTTTGTCACTTTAAGAATCTTAAAGTATGCCAAAACAAAATTGTTCTCACAAGGAGATTGCAATATGTTTTCCTTTTAATATAAAAAATAATTTTTATTTAAAAATATACTCCATACTTATGCAATTATAGGTTACAAACTTCACTAATTTCTACTTTGCTGGAAGAATATCCAACTCATAGCTAGACTGTAAAAAGAAAAGTATACATTGAAATGCCTTCATTTATTATTTCCTGTTCTAAGGATTTGTTCTGTGGAAGTACTCATACAAATATAATATTTAGGAATTTTAATTACAGTAGAATTTAAATAATAAAAAACAGAATAGAAATGCAAATACATATCAGTTGAGAATTATACAAACTACAATAAATCTACATAATGCCAGGCTTTAAACCATGATGTAAATCTACATGCACTGTGGCAGGAAAATGTCTAAGATGGATTGTATATAAAGAAAAAAGTTGCATGATTCATGTTGATACCTTCAGATCTGATTCAGTCATTTTAACTGTGGTACAGAAATTCACTGTAAGCCTATACCAAGATGGGTTTACTCTGATACTGGGTTATTTCTAGTGGCTTCCTTTTTTTTTGTCAAGATCTCACTCTTTCACCCAGGCTGGAGTGCAGTGGTGCCATCCTAGCTCACTGCAGCCTCAAACTCTTGGGCTCAAGTGATCCTCCTTCCTCAGCCTTCGAGTGGTTGGGACTACATGCATATACTACTATACTCAGCTAATATTTAAAATTTTTTTGTACAGGCTAGTCTCAAACTACTGGCTTCAAACTGTCCTCTCACCTTGGCCTCCCAAAGTGCTGGGATTACAGGCATGAGTCACCGTGCCCAGGCTGTCTTACTTTTGAATGATGCTGTGCGTATCTTTGCACATGTCCCCATGTACATATGCACACATAGCTCCTTAAAGAACATCTTGTATCTGAATCAGAATTGCTGGGTCCAAACTGATGAGCCTCTTCAACACTTTATGAGTTAGGGCCAAGCTGCTCTCTAAAGTGGTAGCTGTAGCAGTTTTCCCTTACACCTGGGCAGAGTGACCATTTCCCTCATCCTCATTCACATTACTGGACTTCAAATACTGTGTTAATATGATAGATGTATTTCATTTTTTTATTTGGCATAATTTCACATGTATTCATTGCATTCAGAAAAGTACCTGGAAAATAAACTCTAACAAGTGCACATCTAACAGGGGGAAAAAAGTAGTTACACTTAACAAACTTTACTCACCGAATTTCAGATTTATACTCATTGATGGTTTTTTGGATGGTATCAAGGGACGAATGAGGTTTTTCTGGATCAATACCAGTCTGAACAGCATTTCTTAGAGCTTGGAGCTTAAAAAGATATGGATACAAGTTTTGAGTTACACTCTATTCCCTACTGCACTGCAAGTGGACCCAACCACTTATCCTGGGCAAAATGGTGCCAGCAGTCTGTGAATGGATGTTCAAGCATCCAGCTGTCTCCAGACTTTCACATAAATGAATTATGATGGAGAACTGTTTCATCTGTTCTTGAAGAAACTGGATTAGTAAAGAATAGTGTGTGTCCATCCTTGTTCCATAGCCCAGATAATCAAGCTGCTCATGAAAATATTATTTTTATGTGTGTATCTTAGAACCAAGTTTTCTTCCAAAGCTAGCAGTGGGTTTGCCTGGGTCCAGGACATACGATGATATTCTTGTGATACAAAGAAACTATAAAATTACAGACTCGTAAAATGAGATATTGTGAAGTTATCTCTTCTTTGGGCAGTAAGGTTTTAAAGTCAGGGCATGAGACTAAAATTGCCTATAGTCAAAATTACCCACAAAAATCCCATGGGATAGTGTCACACTGGGAATAAATCCAAATGCATAGCCATTCCTTTGACCATCAGTTGAAACAACTGACTTGTGTTTAAGTGCCATACTATGGGATAATAAATATAAAGATGAGAATGTTTCTAACGATAGATATTCTCAAGCCACCAATGGTTTCAAGTTCTGAACTCACGTAAGCAAGTAATAACCACATATCTTCTACCTAACACCCACTTCTGGTGGGTGCTGTAGTGTTTACAGAAAGCCTTCTGTTTAGGGCAAGTGTGTGCCAATAAATTTGCACACATTACATATATACCAACTCTGTTTTTCCCTTTGTCTCTAGCTGGATAATGCATCACACATCCTAGACAGAGAAAACATGTGAAAGAGGGGCATGAACATTTTGCTGTTAGAAATTTTCATTGTTTGGGCTCATTGGAAGAACCAACTCCATTGACCATCATTATGGAAGAAATCACATGTACCTTATCAGTAAGAAATTTTGCCTTGTTTCTCTGGTGTCTTGCAAGGTACTGGTCATGTAACTGGGCCAGCTTGGCTGCCAAAACATGCTCTCGGCTAAAACAGGGATGATGAGTGAAGATTAACCCCGAAATATCAATGTCCAGTTGGAAATTTCCAGGAGGGTCTCCAGATCTGATCATATGCTGACTACTGTGAACATACTTTACTGCCTGCCAAGGAGAAAAGAGTGTAGACAGAACACAGTTAAAGCACTTACTAGATAATGATTCTCTAATCCACAATGGGAAAACAGTTAGATGCAAAATACCTTCTATCCTGGACAAGTCAGGTGAAAAATGCTTGATTACCTATTTTCAGGTTTTAGAGGCCAGCTCTTTTTTGAATAGTTGAATAGCAAAATGAAAGACTGGGAGTTAGGAAAGAAACCATTTCAATCTTGCTTTCTTAAGTCTTTTAGGTTTTATTACTCGCCCAAGTTGTAGTTCTAATCCTTTTCATGCGGACTATCTTGTTTCTTGGAATCTTGGGTTTTGTAGCTGGTGACCTTGAAATTCTTTGAACGGGAGGAGCATAGATTCTAGTTCAAATCGATCATTATTTGGATCCTGGGCATACCCCATGTATTTACATTTTAAAACATGTGGAGAAGGCTTCATTTTGTAGACAGCAGCAAGAGATATTTACCTAACTTGCATCATGCTCTACTCAGTCTTCATGGGGAGGAGAGATATTGGTTTGCAAAATAAGAGTGGGGGCTGTGTAGCTGAGCCAAGCGTGTAGAAAACAAAACAGAAGTATCCAACAGGAATTTCTTGGATCATTTGCTATATAATGTATCAGATACATCTCTTTGCTTTTCTTCCATAAAATCTTCAAGATATTTACTTTGATTACTACAGCTACTGTGGGTGGGAGCTCAAGGGTGGAGAGGAGACATCTTGGATTTTGTGGCTTTATTTTTTTCTTATTATAAAGACTGACTACAGTAAGGATACGGTGGTTGAGACATCACTTGATCCTCCTTTTTGCAGAGATGAGCTATTTATCTAGAAAATGATAATGTATTTATCATTTTAAATGATAATGTGGCATAAGTAAATTATTTATAAATCATGAGCTTAAAGGAAAATTGTAAAAATTCTGATCAGAATAGAAGCTTTTATCTTCCCTAAATTATGGGTAACATGTTCAGCAACTTTTCATTTAATTATTTTGCATGGTATTATGTTAAGATGCTAGATCTGGGCTATGAGACTTGGATTCTAGGCCTGGCTCTACCTTGAACTTGCTCTGAGACTTCGGGCAAGTCACTATACATCTCTGGGCCTCTAATTTTTCATATGTAGAAATAGGAGGCTAAGGAAAAAGATTAAATTAGCATTTTGTAGATCACTAGGTATCATATCAGGCATTTCACATGCATCATCTCATTTACTCAACAAAGATTAATGGATGTGTACAGTGTGGTAGAGCCTGTCTTCAAGCAGCAATCAATTTAGAAGGGAAAACAGCCCTAGGATCTAAAAGCATGAAGTCTGGGATGTGCAGAGGGAGGTAGGGAAGCCCAGCCCAGAAGAGGGGATTCCAGCATTAAAATCTTATGTTTATAAGATTTGAACAAATTGTTTTATTTTAAAAAGGCCCTTGTAAAACTGGAATGTGTTTACTAATATTTTAGGCTCAAATCAGGATGAATTAACTATACTGCAGTACTTTATGGAATATGCTGTATTTCCCAAATCTGCATTAGCCCACATTACAATAATTGCTGGTGGTCTCTGCTTTTTGCTTAGCCCAACCAAGTAAAAAATCTTCCAGGACTCGTTGCAGCCACTGGGCTAGACTGCTCAAAAGACCACAACTCCCATACTATTAGAGAGAAAGACCTCTAGTTCCTTGTCTCTTTGTTGTATCTGTTCCCTTTCTTATATATTGAGAACTATTATGAACGCAGTAGCAACAATTTCTTTCAAGAATCTTCACTTGAATTTATAGGAGGAAAAACCACTGGGACACGGATCAGCTTCCACTGGTCTTTTGCATCTTATGAAAGCCCTGAGTGGCCTTTAAGAGATCAGATCTGGTCATTAATATACCTACACTTCAGATTGCAACAATGGACGGCCACTTTTTTTTTTTTCTCTTTCATTCAGGTAAAAGTATTCAATTATAAACTGTATTCATATTAGAAGCTTTTAATCTCCATGTGACCACTTTTATAATCCAGATTACCTGGATTAATGAAAAATTTCCACCTCACAAATATGTGTACAACTAGACTTCAAACCACAGACATAATGGAAAAGTCTTCTCTAATTGCTTTGCAGCTGCTCGTTCTTGCCTTGCCTTGCCTCTTACCTATGGGGTTCCAGAGTTATGAGATCACTCAGGGTGTGGCTCTCATACGCTTCTTGGTATGAGTAAGTAACATGGGTAGAGTGATTCTATTTACTTGTAATGTAACTTAAATCACCTGTACTTTGCACCTCCTGTCACAAATCTGCGTTAGCCTAAGTTCCAAAACCTGCTAGTGGTCTCGGCCTTAGGCTCAGCTCAACCAAGTATAATGGTGTTTCAGGACACTTAGTAGTCATTGGGCTAACCAGATCAAAAGACCCCAACTCTCTTCCTATTAGGGAGAAAGACACCTAGTTCCTTGTCCTTTTTTTTTTGTTGCATCTGTTTTCCTTTCTTATTTATTGACAACTATCATAAACACAATAGCAACAATTACTCCCAAGGAGGGATAATATTTAGAGTATATTTTAACTTTAAAATTCATTTGATTTTTTTAGTCTTCAACTGAAAACCGAAACTCTAAGAGTTGATGAGTATGGATTATCTATTGATGTTCTCAGCATGTGCAGAGATGCATACCAAAGGAGAAAAAAAATTAAAAATTGTACAGAAGACCAGGTGCAGTGGCTCACGCCTGTAATCTCAGCCCTTTGGGAGGCCAAGGCGGTGGTTCACAAGGTCAGGAGTTCAAGACCAGCCTGGCCAAGATGGTGAAACCCCGTCTCTACTAAAAATACTAAAGTTAGCTGGATGTGGTGGCAGATGCCTGTAATCCCAGCTACTCGGGAGACTGAGGCAGAGAATTGCTTGAACCCAGGAGGCAGAGGCTGCAGTGAGCTGAGATTGCGCCACTGTGCTCCAGCCTGGGCAACAGAGCGAGGCTCTGTCTCAAAACAACAACAACAAAAATGTACAGAAAATTAATAATCCTTGGTAAGTTTACAATGCAAGTTTCTACATTTGCCCTGAGAAAATAATAGCAACAAAGTCGGGGTCCACCTCAGAGCCTGCAGTAGATTCTAGAATTATTATTCTGGTCTTCCCTGGGAAGACTTCTCATTTCCCATCTTCTGGAAACATGCCATGTTTCCTGGACATGAGGTTAGTGCATAATGATCCACTTGCCACTGACTAGAGTTTATTTTTTGGTATTGATAATGTGAACCGTGGGGAGAAATATGATTCTTTCCTTCTGGAGTTGTTAAGCTTAGGCTATCAAAGGACACATCCCCTAATATGTAGAGACTTCTGTCCTACCTGCAATTGCAGAGAATGAGGCCCACCAGTATTCAAGATGAACCAGAGAAAAGAGAGGTGGAAGAGAGGCCTGCTGGCATCACATCCCTGGTCCTGGGATGTGATGAGCCACTAAGTTCCCTCTTTGCTTAAGCTAGTTTGCAATGGGTTTCTGTCATGTGCAACCAAGAGAATCCTGTGTCGAGCAGTGCTTAGAATGCAGGAGATTAACAATGCTTTGGTGAAAAACTGGTGAGAATAATGATGGGAAAGTGACACTTCTATCTAGTGGTACCTCTGCAGGAGCTTTGAATCATGACACAGTCCTCCAATGGGTATGCAGTTCTGAAAAAGGGGGGCTCCTACACGTTGCAGGGGCTTTAACACTTGTTTCCATTTCTGTCTTTCCAGCCAAGGCACAAAGTCTCTCTATGGCCAAGCTAAGGTTGCTCCCTCTGTATTCCCAGAATTTAGTACAGCTAAGAATATAGTAGACTTTTAGTTAGAGATGGAAGTAATAAAAAGGGAAGGAAGGAAGGAAGGACAAAGGAAGGAGAGAAAGAAGAGGGATGTTTGTACTGCTTTTCAACAACTTTTGTTTTTTTTGAGATGGAGTTTTGCTCTTATCACCCAGGCTGGAGTGCGAAGGCATGGTCTCTGCTCACTGCAACCTTTGCCTTCCAGGTTCAAGCAATCTCCTGCCTCAGGCTTCTGAGTAGCTGAGATTACACCCACCCACCACCCCCGCCTAATTTTTGTATTTTTAGTACAGACGGAGTTTCACCATGTTGGCCAGGCTGGTCTTGAACTCCTGATCTCAGGTGATCTGCCCACCTCCCAAAGTGCTGGGATTACAGGTGTGAGCCACTGCGCCAGGCCTACTTTTCAACAACTTTAACCCTACTTTGCTATCGTGATTAGGCAAACTGTATTTTATATTGTTTATGTTTTACCTGCAATGTCCTATCTAGCATTTTAATTTTTTACTTTTGCACTAATTACTTCTTAAGATGTGTTAAATTGTGTTCTTTCTTATTTGATGTTTAACAGTTTTTCTTTGCATGACAGCTAATTCCTTTTGCATTTTCTATCTTTAATTGTCTCATCTCAATTTAAGAACATCCTAATATTGAGACAATATTAGGAACAGAGTATTTCACTTTTAAAACTACTTGTTTCCCCTCTGTAATTAAAAAAAAAGTTCAAAAAAGCAGGGCTGAATACCAACTCCCTTCTAAATAAAACTCTTAAATTCTCTAATGGGAGGGTGCACAATCCATCATTTGAGTCAATAGCGTAGTATTCCTAACCAAAGAACAACTGGGCTTGACTCAAACGGGTGATCAGTGCTGGTTGATCCTGCTGGGTGAAGTTAGCATCAGACCCAAGCGCTCTGAGGCGTAAATTCATCAAGGCTCTGTTAAGGGCCCAAGGAAATGCCGACTTTTATTTTCTTAACATTTTTCCTTCTATGTATGTATGTATGCATGTATTTTTTAGAGACAAGGTCTCACTCTGTCAACCAAGCTGGAGTGCAGTGGTGTGATAATAGCTCACTACAACCTTGCACTCCTGGGCTCAAGTGATCCTCCTGCTTGAGCGTCTTGAGTAGCTGGGACCACAGGCCTGTGCCACCACGTCTGGCTACCTTTTTATTTTTTGTAGAGGTAGGGGGTCTCACTATGTTGTTCAGGCTGTTCTCAAATTCGTGGCCTCAAGCAATCCTCCCATGTTAACCTCGCAAGGCTTTGGGATTACAAGTGTGAGCCCCTGCTCCTTGCTGTAATCGCCAACTTTTGATTTGGCACTCAGACTTGGTTTTCCATTATGTGGATGCCAGGTCTAAACCAGAACCTAAGAAAAGCTAGTATTTTGCAGGAGAGACTGCTGAATCAGAGAGAGGCATAGAAAAAAGGAATTTCTTTTAATACACGCAGCAAAGTCATTTTAATGACATTCAATTTGCACTTTTATTGAGGCATTTCTATGTGACAGGCACACTGCTAAGTACGAGTTAAGAAGAAGACTATAACCCAGTTCTTGTCCCTAAGTCACGTTCAGCATAGCCAGAGAGGGAGAAAGAAAATGGATTAACAGTACAAGAGCAAAACAATCTTTGCCTGCCGACCTATTTCTTTGCTCTTGCATCATGCCGGAAACTCCTAGGTGGAAGGTCTGTTTGGAAGTAAGACTGAAAATAGAGGCTGTAGGCATTTAATTTTTTTTTCTTAAAGGCAAGCCTATTTCATGGAATAATGGAAAAACTGTTTTTGGCAAGAGACAGTCAGAATAAATGAAGGAAAAGGTTAAAGTAAATAAATAAAACAGTAAAAATGTTAATTGTGAAAGAAAAGCACTGTGTTTTGAATAATTGGAAGGTTATATAATTACATTTTTAAAAAAGACTGAGGTATACAACTCAACAATAAACTTAGTAGGTGACCTGTTATGGAATAACAGATATAATATCTCCTCCATTTAAGTTAATCCCCTTTGCTTCTTTCTTGTGCAGTCTAAGACTTTCTTCATGTTTTGTTGTGTTCAAAGCATAGCCCTCCAATAAATGCCCTTGGAAGATGTCAGCCCCTTTGGACTTCTTCCTTCTGTAACTTCCTTTGCTCTGTCATGCTTTATGACAAGCCCCTTTCCGTAGAACTCTTCTTTCTTGATTTTCCTATTTCTGCTCGTATGATAGGAAGATTTTGCTTCTCAAAAGTATTGAAAGGAAACCCTCTGTCCTTCTCTACCTGCCCTTCCAGCCCTACTGGCTGCTTCCCAAGAGAGAAGGAAGGACATGTCTAACTGGAGAGTCAGCTGGAACCCAAGATCCTTAGTCCAGGTTACCTGCAAAGCTAAGCAGTGGCCCCTGGCTGTCCTGTCTTAGCTGTCTACAAGGAGAGGTTGTTCACTGGCCTGCATGGTCTGCTTGGCACTCCACCTGGTAAATACACCAGAGCCGCTCAGCTTGTGTCTACATGGGGAACAAAATTCGTGAGAAATGGAACAGGAAACCATCTGGTCTCCGGTTCAAGTGGCATTCTGCCATCTGGTTGTACCCTTAGTGCGAGGGATATCTGGATCCCTCTCTGACTCCAGTGTATTTCCAAGTTGGTTTAGAATTTCAAAAGGAGACAGATGAGATCCATTGGATCCCTCATGCCCTACCCTCCATATTAATTACTCTTCTGTTTTCTAACTTTAACCCATAATTCAGTGTTCATCATATCTGTGTTTAATGGAATGGATGGGTGGATGATGATACAGACTGATGGATTATTCAGTAAATGCATAAGTTGATATTGTTTTGATCACTAATTATATCATGTATTTTTGTCATGTAACCAAATAGATGATAAATTCCTCATGGACTGGAACTTATCTTTACCCTTGTTTTGTAAATCTGCTTCCAGGATCACATTTCTGTACAAAGCAGCCATCCACTGATACTTGTCTGTAATAATATTTTATAGAAATTTATAATTTTCAAAAAGGTCATACTCATATATCATCTCAGTACTCATGATGACCTCATGAGGGAGAGAAAATGATTATTATTCCTATTTTTCAGTTAAGGAAAAATATCCAGAGGGGTAAAGGAACTTGCCCAAAGCTGCAAGCTAATTAGTTAGTAGGACAGCAGGACTGTACTCAGTCTGTGTCTGGGCCTATGTTTTCTCTGTTCATCATTCCTCTTTATAGACAAAAATGGTGATTGTTATACCCACCCCATTCTGTTTCACGTGATCAGTGCTGAATGTTACAAATTTAAAATTACACAGGTTTCTGAAGGAGGCAGTCCCAGTGATATGGTTTGGCTGTGTCCCCACCCAAAACTCATCTTGAATTGTAACTCCCACAATTCCCTCATGTCATGAGAGGAATCGGGTGGGAGGTGATTTAATTATGGGGGTGGGTCTTTCCTGTGCTGTTCTTGTGATGGTGAATGAGTCTTATGAGATCTGATTGTTCTAAAAATGGGAGTTTCCCTGCACAAGCTTTCTCTTTGCCTGCTGCCATCCATGTAAGATGTGACTTGCTCCTCCTTGTCTTCCACCATTATTGTGAGGCCTCCCCAGCCATGTGGAACTGTAAGTCCATTAAACCCCTTTCTTTTGCAAATTGCCCAGGTTCGGGTATGTCTTTATCAGCAGCATGAAAATGGACTAATACAATAAATTGGTACAAGAAGTGGGGTACTACTGAAAATATACCCAAAAATGTGGAAGCAACTTTGGAATTGGTAACAGACAGAGGCTGGAACAGTTTGGAGGGGTCAGAAGAAGACAGGAAAATGCAGGAAAGTTTGGAATTCCCTAGAGACTTGTTGATTGACTTTGACCAAAATGCTGATAATGATATGGACAATGAAATCCAGGCTGAGGTGGTCTCACATGGAGATGAGGTACTTGTTGGGAACTGGAGCAAAGGTGACTTGTTATATGTTAGCAAAGAGACTGGTGTCACTTTGCCTCTGCCCTAGAGATTTGTGGAACTTTGAACTTGAGAGAGATGATTTAGGGTATCTGGCAGAAGACATTTCTAAGCAGCAAAGCATTCAAGAGGTGACTTGGGTGCTGTTAAAGGCATTCAGTTTTATAAGGGAAACAGAGTATAAAAGTTCAGAAAATTTGCAGCCTGACAATGTAATAGAAAAGAAAATCCCATTTTCTGAGGAGAAATTCAAACCAGCTATAGAAATTTGCATAAGTAATACGGAGCTGAATGTTAATCACCAAGACAATGGGGAAAATGTCTCTGGGGCATGTCAGAGGTCTTCACAGCATCCCCTCCCATCACAGGCCTGAAGGCCTAGGAAGAAAAAAATGTTTTCTTAGACCAGGCCCAGGGTCCCCATTCTGTATGCAGTCTAGGGACTTGATGCCCGGTGTCCCAGCTGTTCCAGCCATGACTAAAAGGAGCCAAGGTACAACTCGGGCCATGGCTTTGGAGGGTGCAAGCCCAAGCCTTGGCAACTTCCACATGGTGTTGAGCCGCTACACAGAAGTCAAGAACTGAGGTTTGAGAACGTCTGCCTAGATTTCAGAGGATGTAGGGAAATGCCTGGATGCCCAGGCAGAAGTTTGCTGCAGGGGCAGGGCTCTCATGGAGAACCTCTGCTAGGGCAGTGCAGAAGGGAAATGTGGGGTTGGAGCCCCCACACAGAATTCCTACTGGAGTTATGAGTAGGAGATAGTGGAGCCTAGTGGAGATATGAGAAGAGGGACACTGTCTTCCAGACTCCAGAACGGTAGACCCACTGACAGCTCACACTGTGTACCTGGAAAAGCTGCAGACACTCGACACCAGCTCATGAAAGCAGCCAGGAGGGAGGCTGTACCCTGCAAAGCCACAGGGGTGAAGCTGCCCAAGACCATGGGAACCTACCTCTTGCATCAGCATGACCCGAATGCGAGACATATTTACCCAATGCCTGTACCTCCATTGTATCTAGGAAGTAACTGATTTGCCTTTGATTTTACAGACTCTTAGGCAGAAGGGACTTGCCTTGTCTCAGATGAGATGTTAGACTGTAGACTTTTAAGTTGATGCTGAAATGAGTTAAGACTTTGGGGGACTTGCTGGGAAGGCAATGACTGGTTTTGAAATGTGAGGACAGATTTGGGAGAGGCCAGGGGTGAAATGATATGGTTTGGCTGTGTTCCTACCCAAATCTCATCTTGAATTGTAACTCCCACAATTCCCAGGTTTCGTGGGAGGAAGTGGGTGGGAGGTGATTGAATTATGGTGGCGGATCTTTCCTGCACTATTCTCATGATAGTGAACGAGTTTCACAAGATCTGATGGTTTTATATATGGGAGTTTCCCTGCACAAGCTCTCTTTTTGCCTGCCACCATCCACATAAGACGTGACTTGCCCCTCCTTGCCTTTTGCCATGATTGTGAGGTCTCCCCAGCCATGTGGAACTGTAAGTCCATTAAACCTCTTTCTTTTGTAAATTGCCCAGTCTTGGGTAGGTCTTTATCAGCAGCATGATAACAGATTAATACATCCAGGAAAGCAAGAGCAATGTAATTAAATATGAGGGCAGGCAACTGTAATGATAGCCAGCAGTTACTAAGCTCTGTTTTAGGCACTTATGTAGATTACCTCATTCAATTTACACAGCAAGCCTAGGAGGCAGACACTGCTATCGTGCCTACATTACAGATGAAGACATTGAGGCATGAGAGACTAATGGCCAAGTTCACCCAGTGAATGGTAGAGCAAGGGCTGGAATTAGGCAGTTGGTTACCAGACTTAGGAAAATACGATATAAAGGATTTGCAAGGATAGAAAATCTCTAGTTATATAATAAAGAGACAACAAATGGGAAGTGGTCCTGCAGCAAATGTGAGATGACAAGAGAAAAGAGAGGGCAAAAGAAGAAAAATAAGGGTAGTTAACCAGGATGTGTGAAAAAAGATGCAAACTCAGTCATTCCTAGCTAGGAAACACGCTCCTTGTTTAAGAAGGGATTCATTGAGTATAATTAGACTTACTCTTACGTAATATGCCTGATGTTTGTTCTTTATGTGTAAGGTAGTGAATTATTTTAAAAAATTAAAGTGGAATGTTATAAACATAGCTATTCAAAAAGCAAAGCACTTTCAATTTCATGTAATAAAAGTGGAGAGAGGGGAGTGTCTACCTTTTTATACAGTGTTTCAAGCTCTGCCTTAATGCTCTGCTCCTGTGTTAGTACTGGCCGCCTTGAAGGAAATGGCTTGATGGGGTTTGGCAGAGCTAGGATCCTACCGTCATCTCCAAACCATCTTCTTTCCTGTAGGTGAAGCAGAGGGAATGACAACATTTTCTTCTAATTGAACAGAAAATGGTTTACAACACAAACAACGTTTCTTGAAAATTCTGTGTCAACATATATATTTCATGTACCTCCTCCCCCAACAGAACTATAAAAGTCTGTTTCCATTAGAAATCAAGTCTTCACTAACACCTCTCACAACTGATTTAAAATATACACCCTGGCTCCCTAAATAGTATTTTAAAGAACTTAAATGAATGCTTAAGAAAATTTATTTTCTATTCATTAAACATTTAAGAAAAAAAAAAACACAGGATAAAATTCAAAATTGAGACTATTCTACCTATGGATAATTTAAAATTCTGTCAAGTACGAAAAGGTTGCCAGCATCAGGTTTAGCAGGAAAAACACAGATTCGGCTAGCAAAGATGGATTTTGAGCAGTTGAGAAGTTATATTATTTGAGGATCAATAAATGTACTGAGAGAGAAAGTTAAAAAAAAAATTGAACCACTTTCTGTGGATAACCTCAAGAGGAAATGAGTACAGTGGATGCAATGACTGCCCTGTTAGGAAAATAAAAGCTATGTCTAGTGCACCCAGACCACACTTGGGAGCAGAATGTGCACACTTACGGGATCCTGCATCAGCAATCTGTTCTCCATGATGTTCTGATTGGTGTGTGCCACCTCTGGTCTTACCCCAGTGTAAAGGCCTTCATCTTCCAGGAACCTGGGCTGTACATTCTCAGGAAGCTTTTTATATGTAGGGACTAGATAGTTTATAAATAAATAAAACATTAGGGCCAATCTAAATATCTCAAACTGCAATTTGGTGAATTAATCACTGGAGATTTCATTTACATTCTTAGAAAATGCAAATTTTCCAAATTAATTTTTAAAAGCAGAACCAAGGGAAAGATGAATGTGCTCACTTATAGGAGTATGTTGTAGAATCAGGTATTTAAAGAAAATACCTAAATAATTTAATATGTAACTCATCAGTGTGGCATACTGAGAAGAAGGTAGTATTCAAATCATAGGACGAGGGACAAGTTTTAGCTTTATTACTTTTCAGCTGGGTGAATTGGGGCCAGGCACTTCTTTGAACTCTCTCCTCCTATACAAAAGAGATAATAATCTACTTAACTGGGCTTCTGGGAGAATTAAATGAGGTGAAGTATGAGGACGTGCTTTGTAAATGAACAAGTTGATTTGAGTGAACGTGATCATTACCTCATTTATTCATTCACTGCTTTATTCATTCATAGAACACATCTTTACTGAGAGCCTCCTTGTGCCAGGCACAGATGAGACTCTGGGAATCCAGGCCAGTCCCCTGCTGCCTTGGAGCTTGGATCGTAGTGGGAGTGACAGGCAGCAACAGGAAGCAAAGGTCTCTACAAGATCATGCCATAGAGTAGTAAGAAAATACACAGGGGATGGTGACTTAGGGAAGGGTGGGGATAAACTTAAGATGAAAGAAAGGCTGTTCTCATAAACTCTCAGCCCCTGTAACTGATCACTGATTTGATAAAAGGGTTCCCACAGTACTTTGGTGTATCTTCCATTAGTCTATCAATAAGTGTTTGTTGAATGGATATTTTTCCATGTTCTGTGTTTTTTGTTGTTGTTCTTGTTTGTTTGTTTGAAGATATTTCTTGATTGTTAAATCAGATTAGAAACTGGAATCAGATCTGGAGATGAGGCATCCTTATGCACTAGCCATATTTCATTACAAGGTAAGTGACGATTTCTAAACTGAACAAGAAAATAAAAAGAGCAAGTACCTGTCTGCCTACTGGGTATGAAGAGCATTTCTGTTTCCATCTGCAGCCGATCATGAATGCTTTCATAATCTGCAGGTCTGACTGCTACAAAATCGTCAGCCATGTGATCTAAGCCCAATAGGAAGTCCTCGGCATCGTCACCATTAAGCAGTTCTTCCTCATCCTGCATAATGTTAAAAAGTAACAAGAAAAAATCATGCTAAGATTCTTAGTTAAAAAATAATTAACAATACCAAACTCATGAAACTTAACATTTCCTACAACTTTATCTTTTCCTTTTAAAAAAAATAAAAGCATAGAACTATATAATCTTTCATATTTAACAAGTGGGTTTTAAAAAAATTGTTTCACACTATTCTACACACCTGGAAGATGTCAAAATCAGAGATGGCTGTTTCAGAAGAGAAGTGGTAAGCAAAACAATCAAAATCCCAACAAATCTGGCCTCCTTTGAGGGTGCTTACTTTTGGCCATTTATGTAAAGAATTGGGCTCATAATTTATGTAGCAGTTTAACCTTCCACCTGGCACTAAACCAAGGGAAAAGGCACCAAGTGTATAGATGCACAGACTACACACCCTGTTCAGACTGCCTGGGTTTAAATCCCAGCTTCACCATATACTGTCTGAGGACCTTGAAACTGCTTATTTAACCATCTGATCCTCAGTTTCCTCACTTACAAGATGGTTATAGTAATAGAGTTTACCTCTAAGCACTTTGTGGGGATAAAATTAAATGATGCACTTAAAAATTCAAAGCAAAGAGGCTATAATCACAAATGTTAGCTGACATATATTGATTTTGTTTGGATATTTTCCAAACGTCGTCTCCTCCTTCCTCTTTTCTTTCTCCTTCTTTTAAAATTTAAACCTGGTATCCATTTATGAGCAACATCTTTTAAAATCCTGTGGAGACTTTCAGGTAGCTGAAGACAACGATGGCAGTCTAGCTACTTGCCTCTTAATATTTCCTCCCCATGTACATGAAACAGTAGGAAGGAAAAAGGGAATCTATGTAGAAACCGTGCTTTTAACTTAGCTTGAAGACAGAGAATGTCAAAACATCGAACAAGTGAAAAGAGAAAGATCACCAGATGGCAGTGTGTAATCATCTTTCTCTTGCCCCACCTCTGCTTCGTGGTGAGCAAAATCACCCAGAGAAAAACTGCAGAGAAGACAGAAAAGGGAAGCTAGCAAAAGGGGCTACAGAGGATCTAAAACTTTGTTCAAAAAGACTAAATCAACCTTGACGATGAAAATACTTTAAAAGTGTCCGGGCGGAGTAGAGCATGGACTATAGGGAAGGGGCTTCAAAATGTGTGTGATTTAAAATGTGTGTGATTTAAAATGTGTGTGATTTAAAATGTGTGTGATTTAAAATGTGTGTGATTTTAGGAAAACAGCTTCTGGGGCAGTGAATAGGCAAAAGGAAGGGAGAAGTGGCCTTTGGTGGAAAGTGTCATAATTTCAGAAGATGTTCACAACTGGAGACTTCTATCAACAGGTGAAGCCCAATTCTCCTCCATTTGAGAGTGCACTATGCCTCGTGACTTGCTTCTCCTGAGTAGAACATGGCAGAAGTGACAGTATGTGGCTCCTGAGACTAGGTCATAAAGGAAGTGTGGCTTCCTTTTTGGGTTCTCTCCTAGATCATTTGCTTTTGGGAAGTTAGCTGTCATGTCAGGAGGACACTGAAGCAACATTGAATGAGCTGAATGCTGATTTGCATAACGATTGTTATAGAATAAGCTAAAATATTCCCGAGCTTCTATAAATCTAGGTAAAAGAAGTGCATTTCTGGGAGGCATTTTTCAAGGGAGGAGATTATAAGTGAAGCAGAGAATTAAGCCAATTATGTGAATACTAGAATATCCTAGGGTGTTTTTGTTATTTTAATGTGGCAAAATATATATAACATAAAGTCCACCATTTTAACCTTTTTTTTTTTTTTAGACAGAGTCTTGCTCTGTCATCTAGGCTGGAGTGCAATGGCACGATCTCGGCTCACTGCAACTTCCGCCACTCGGGTTCAAGTAATTCTCCTGCCTCAGCCTTCTGAGTAGCTGGATTACAGGTGCCTGCCACCACACCCAGCTAATTTTTGTAATTTTAGTAGAGACGGGGTTTCATCATGTTGGCCAGGCTGGTCACAAACTCCTGACCTTAGGTGATCCACCCTTCTGGGCCTCCCAAAGCTGGGATTATAGGCCACCACGCCCAGCCCATTTTAACCATTTTTAGGTGAACAGTTCAGTGGCATTAAGTAAATTCACATTGTGGTTCTACCATTACCACCATCTGTCCATCTTCCCAGACTGAAATTCTATACCCATTAAACAACAACTTTGATTCCTTCTTTCCTCTAGCCTCTGACCACCACCATTCTACTTTCTGTCTCTATGATTTTGACTATACAACGTAGCTCATATAAGTGAAAGCACACAATATTTATTCTTTTGTGACTGGCTTATTTTTCTTAGTGTAATGTCTTCAAGGTATGTCTGTGTTGTGGCATGTGTCTGAATGTCCATGCTTTCTGAGGGTGTATACTATTCCATTGTATATTTATGTTTATCTATTTATCTGCTAATGAACACTTGGGTTGCTTCTACCTTTTGGCTTTTGTGCATAATGCTGCTATGAACATTGATGCACAAGTATATGTTCAAGTTCTTGTCTTCAATGTTTTTGGATATAAACACAGAGTGAAATTGAATTGCTGGATCATATTATAATTCTGTAGTTAACTTTTGAAGAACCACCATACTGTTTTTCACAGTAGCTGCACTATTTTACATGGCTGCAAGCAATGCACCAAAGTCCAATTTCTCCATATCCTCTATGATACTTGTTTTGTTTTTGGTAAGAGCCATTCTAATGGATGTGCAGGGGTATCTCATTGTGGGTTTGATTTGCACTTCCCTTATGAGGAATGGTGTAAAGTATCTTTTTATGGACTTATTGTCTGTTTGCATGTCTTCTTTGAAGAAATGTCTGTTCAATACCTTTGCCCATTTTTAAATGGTATATTCTCCTTTTACCTCACACATACCACCCACAGTTGCAGAATTTGAGTTGTAGCCTGGGTGTGGTGTTTGGGCACAAAAAGCTGCTTACTTTGTAAAGTTGTGGTAAGAGAGAGACTGAGGTTTCATTTGCCTTGCAGAGGAACATACTTTGCACATGGAATAAATACTAATCATTATGTGGAGTCTAGCAAGAAAAATCCACAAGCCACATTATTTAATTTTTTTTTTTCACAAAAGAAAGATAAACAGGTTTAATCAAGGTTCTTCCTACTACATTGTAGGGTCTAACCCAGAGCACAGGGAGCCATGTGAATTCAGTACTTGGGATTTCAACTCATGTGGAGTGTCATTCTCCTGGTGGTGGCGGGTTTTCTCCTCAGCCACTTTCTTTCTTGCAGGTATATCACCCTTTTCCTCCCAGCCCTCCACCCACACCTCATTACCATCCTGATATTAAATACCATTTCCTTTCCTCTTCCTCGTGCAGTTGGTTCTTCTTCTTCCCCTTCCTCCTCCCCTTGATTAGTTCCCGCTCTATGTCTTGCTTTTGGCTTTTCCTCTGATTCTTCTGGTTCGTGATCAAAGTTGAAAGTAAAGAAGTTGTAGGCCTCTTCTGGAGAAGGGAAGCCAGGTGGAACCTAACGCAAAGCAAGGAGCAATCGCAATTTCCCATTTAAAGCTGTAATGAGCTCTGCACAATTAACTGACAGCTGGCTTGATGCTAATGGGATCAGGCGTATTCCAGGCCTCTGAAGCATACTGTCTTAGTTAAAGGTGTGAGATTACTGGTAATAAACTTTAATACCTGCCACAGGCAGTGGGAAGCCTCCTTTAATAGTAACTCTAATCAGTGACTTTAAAAAAACCCAGCAATTATTTACATTCCAATAAGTACATAAATATATTATTTATAGTAGTAAACACTTTAGATAAGGTTATTAAAATGACAAACAGTGGATTTATTGTTTTATCAGCTAATGCTGAGATAGTTTTGTTTTATTATGAGAAATATAGAAATTTTTAAACAAATGACCTTTTTTTGTTGTTTCTCTTTTTGAGTTAGTACTCTCCTTTTTTCCTATAATGAAAGCTGGGGCAACTTCAGAGCTGAACAAATTGTCTTATCACCAACATTTCCTGTCTTTCCATGCACCGCCTCTTCCTCAAGTCAGGCAATATTCTGATCTCTCCAGCTAGTATGAAAGTTGGAATCACTTCTCATACTTTTTTCTTGCAGACTGCATGGCAACAGCAGTCAAGTTATGTATGTAGTCATTTATTTATTTTTAATTTAGAGATGAGGTCTCACTCTGTCACCCAGACTGGAGTGCAGTGGTGCAATCATGGCTCACTGCAGCTTTGACCTCATGGGCTCAAGTGATCCTCCCATCTCAGCCTCCCAAGTAGCTGGGACCACAGGCATGTGCCATCATGCCTGGCTAATTTTTGTATTTTTTGTAGAGATGGGGTTTCGCCATGTTGTCTAGGCTGGTCTTGAACTCCTGTACTCAATCGATCTGCCTGTCTTGGCCTCCCAACGTGCTGGAATTGCAGGCATGAGCCACCACAACCGGGCTGTAGTCATTTCTCATTGGATATTTGTAAAAGCACAAACGAAAAAATGATTTAAAAGACAAGATTTCTCACCTGGGGTTTAGGCTTGATTTTTCGTGCAGAATCATGGAACTTGACTCTTGAATAACTTTGGGAATCAATTTCTTGTTGAGTCCTTTCTACCTCTTTCCCTGGCTGTATGAGTGGAAAAAAATGATGCATAAGCCATTTAAACCAAGAAACTTGGGCTGTTCTAAAATGAAGGTTAACCCCCTGCCCCAAAGGCTTATCTTCTGACTGCTATTGCATCTTATCATTCCTAAGGCACGGAATGCTGGCAAATTTAAAATGCAGTCATGCCCTCCATAGCAACAACCTACAGAACTGCATGCATGACAGAGGTCGTACAGACTATAAATATGGTATTTTTACTCTACCCTTTTTATGTTTACATAAAAAAATACTTACCATTGTGTTACATTGCTATGGTATTCAGAAAAGTAACATGCTCTTCAGGTTTGTAGCCTTGGTGTGTAGTTGGCTATGCCATCTAGGTTTGTGTAGGTACATTCACACAATGGTGTTCACACAATGACGAAAATGCTTAAGAACACATTTCTCAGGACATATCCCCATCATTAAGTGACGCATGACTGTATATTTGAAGGTTGATGTTGCTGAATATTTTCTTACTCAACTGGTCTCTCTCAAGACTAAACAAATTTAAAATTGTATACTCAACAAGCTTTAAAATGAAAACTGTTGGCCAGAGGCAGTGGCTCATACTTGAACTCCCAGCACTTTGGGAGGTCGAGGCGGGCAGATCACCTGAGGTCCGCAGTTTGAGACCAGCCTGGCAAACATAGTGAAACCCCACCTTTACTAAAAATACAAAGATTAGCCAGGCGTAGTGGCGGGCACCTGTAATCCCAGCTACTCGGGGACTGAGGCAGGAAAATCCCTTGAACCTGGGAGGCAGAGGTTGCAGTGAGCTAAGATTGCACCACTGCACTCCAGCCTGGGAGACAGAGCAAGACTACATCTCAAAAAAAAAAAAAAGTGTTATCTGATCCTATAAATTAAGATTATATACTTTACAGAGGATCGTTTCCAAATAGTCTCTAAAGAAAAACATTAATCATGTCTGATTGTAAATAAGTCCAACATACCTCCTCCAGGGCACACGGCCTGTCTTCACTCAGCCTCTGGTCCCGTTATCCACCCCGGGAAGCTGAGTCCTCTGCTTCCACTTGCTCTATGTGATAGTTATCATATGGATATTCCCTTTTGCCTCTGAAAGCTAATCTGCAAGCTGCTGTTTCCAACTTCTTACCCATCTCTCCTTCTAATCCACCCCTTTTAAAACCCAGATACTCCTCCTTTTTCATGAAGCACAATCTAAATGTCAAGCAATTGTGAGCAATTCTAAGCCATCCCAGTAGTACATATAGGTGTTCATAGCAAGAAGGAACATACTTATTCTACCTATGACAGAAACCTCACCATTATTATATGGACTGAGAATTATTTCATAGCATGGAGTAACTGTCACCCAACAACAGTAATGTAGTGTGCCATCTTCACTGGGGGCCTTCAGTATATCCTTCCCAAGTCCTACCTGTTCCTCAAGACCACACAAAACTTCCTTTCTCCATCCTAAAATTAACTCTCTTTTTGGAATCAAATTGTTTGATTCATATCAGGCACTGTCCTGTAAAGCTTGGCAATTGAAACCATCGGCTCTGAAGTCTGACTGTCTGGCTTTGAATTTTAACTCTACCACTTACAACTTAGGCCACTTGAGTAGAGCATCAAATAAGGAAATGTACATAAAATATAACCAGTTAGGTACATTAATAGTAGCTATTATTATCACATTACTAGCTTTTTTCTTACATGTCTTTTGTTTTGGTCTATAGTTTGTATGCACGTGATATGACTAAACATTTTAGTTTAGCCCATGGGAAACCAGAGCCTGTGGCAAGGGTTTTTCTATGCCTGTAGTTGACTCTGAGAAGTGACACCAAAGAACAGGAATTGGGGACTGGGAAGAATAAAGCAAGTGGAAAGTGAGTGCAGGAGAACTTGATTGAGAAGGCTACCACCGTGGGCAAGAGAGTTTAACCCACAGGGATCCTCTGAGGAGTCATGCAGACTGCTTCTCAGAATTGTCCGCCAGGGACACAGGAGAGGGGAATATTTGTCTAATGGCTTCTGTCCCCCAGGTGATTGGAGGGGCTCAGAAACAGATGGCCCAAAATAAGCTGCTTTAACATGCTGAACTGAAGAAGAAGCCTCAAGGTCTCTCTGACTTCCCCTCCCTTGGATGCCAAATTCCCTGTCTCTCCTAAAGCACAGGATGAGGTTGTTCTCTGAAGTTCCCTTAGCTGCCTGAGTCCAAACCTGCCAAAGAAGAAGACAGTGACCTTTAGTCCCTCCCTTGAGTGTTCATTAACTGTACCCATATCGCAGGAAGAAAGACTGAAGTTCATCAACACACTTGGACAGACTTTAGTCAAAAACCATTGTCTGCTCTGCGGGCCCAACAGACTTTGTCCGAGGCCACTGTTATGCTCTTCGAGCCCATAGAATTCCCCTAAAAATCATTTGCTACTCACTAAAATCACCCACACTTCTCCACCTCTGTTTCCTCTAGGATGAAGGGTACATAACTCTACTCCTTGCACATTTATAAATGTGTATGCCTTTTCTCCTATTAATCTTCCTTTTGTCAGCTGATTTTCAGTGAACTTTCAGAGGGTGACAAGGAAGTTTCCCCTTGGCCTCTACATAGTTGGTGATTGCACCAGAGGGTGTTAAGCCCCTGGTGCTTCCAGTCTCATGTATGTGTCAGAATACATGAGTGGGCCTCTGCAAGCCTTCTGGAGAGGCAGGGATACACCTGGAATGAAACCTGGAGGTACGGCTAAAGTGAGGTGCTGTTAAATTTCACTTATGTGCAGCTAGATGTCCAGTAATGGCCAGAATAACAATGAGGGTGTCAGTTGGGTATAATCTATCCTAATATTGAGTGACTATATACAGTTTCCTTTTATGTTGATTTTCTCATTTTGTAGTGTTAAGGTTAAATAGTTATATACCAACTAAATTGTATAGAAGTTGAAGCTGTGCTAATCAATACATTCCACAATGTAATGCTAAATGAAGTTATTATTTTTCTTGGTACATTTCAGTATTTTAAATGTTTTTGAGGATGAGGAAAGAAGCAGATGAGTATTACCCAATGTAAGGATTATTTTTTCTTTTTTTTTTTTTTTGAGATGGAGTCTCATTCTGTCACCCAGATTGGAGTGCAGTGGCACAATCTCGGCTCACTACAACCTCCGCCTCCCAGGTTCACGCGATTCTCCTGCCTCAGCCTCCCGAGTAACTGAGATTAAAGGCGCCTGCCACTACGCCCGGCTAATTTTTTTTGTATTTTTAGTAGAGACGAGGTTTCACTATGTTGGTCAGATTGGTCTTGAACTCCTGACCTTGTGATCCACCCACCTCAGCCTCCCAAAGTGCTGGGATTACAGGCATGAGCTACCGCACCCAGCCTAGGATTTTAAAAAACTGCAGTAGAATAAAGATCAGATTCCTGTGCTTGGTCAGGAAGGCTTTTTAAGATTCTGCCAAGTCAGGTCCTCTTGTAAAATAGGGCTAAAACTTTCTCATGCATTGTCGATGATGCCATTCTATTCCTGTCTGCTCCACCTCCTATACCACAGGAGAGAGACTGATGTGTTTGAAAACACACAAAACAAACCGAGAAGTCAACCCATGAAAGAGAAACTTGGCTCTGCATAGGCAAGCCTTGGGCTTTAGAGATCTGTGAAGATGATGATAATAAAACAGAAGACCAGGCAGAAAGCTTAACATTAGTAATCTAGAAAATAATTAGGTTAAATTCCATGTGGCAAAATATGTGGAAATTATTATTTTTGTTTCTTTCCATTGGGTTGGTATAGAAAATATGCTCAGATAATATAATTTCATTGATGTGATTTATTGCAGTATTGATGGTTTTATTGCAGTATTTATGGACTTCATAAAAAAGTATAAATGTAATTTTGTCAAAATCTTAAAAGTTTTAAAGTCAATTATATTAATACATTTAAGGCCATTAATTATACTTAAATACATTGAGCATGCTGAATTAAATTTTAAAGAGCTATAATACATTTATATAATCATAATGTAATAATTACATTGAATATCAATCCAGCAATAAAATATTGAGTGCCTATCATATGTGCACATATCCATCTAGGAATTCTTTCTCACCCTTAAATTTTTTGTATCCTACAATAAGGCTTTAGGGCCCTCTTCTAACTTGAGCTAGACCAATTCAAGTCTCACTACTTTTGTTATAGCATAATTACAAAATATAGTAGCTATAGCCCTGATCTCTCTTCTAAACCATAATCTAAACCAATTTCTTAAAAGACACCCTAATCTGATTGTCTTGTAGACCCCTCACATTTTTATATATGCTTGATACTGGTCCTGATACTAATGAAGATACATTATTTGCAAATAACTTCTCCATTTTCTGTGTTCTTCTTACCTTGTTCAACGGTCTCCTTTGAAGCACAAGTTTTAAATTTTGATGAAGTCCAATGTAGTTATTTATCCTTTTGCTACTTGTGCTTTGGGTGTCGGATCAAAGAAAGCCATGGACTAATTTTTATATAACCTGATTTTGAGGCTGGGATGAGGTGCCATGTTGTTGGGCTGCTAACAGCACCCATTACAGAGCTGAATGCCCCTATATCCCCACTGGCCGTCAACCCCACTGAGCTCCTCAAGGGTGAGATCTCACTGTCATCACTGTGTGTTCTGAGCCTATCAGACACCTGGCAGGAAGGAGTTTCTCATAAATGCTGGCTGGGTGACAGGTAGATTAGGTTCAAGGATCAGATCTTGGGTAATCTGAGACAGGGAACCAGGGCCACATGTAGAAAAATTTTGGTCATATCTAGTGGAGGCTAAGTTTTCAAGGTTCTGTGTTAATTCTACTTTGATGTTTATGTGTTCTTAGAGATTTGCATTTGTTCACGTATCACAAGTCTGCTGAGTATAAAGTGAAAGGAAATACAAAACAGATTAAGCAGTGGTTTGCGTTGGTAAATTTGGATTACTGACCAAAGTATTCCTAACTGGTTTCCCCTTTTCTCTCTGAGTATACAGCGTCTAACAGTCACTAATACTTAAATAGAGAGGGCTGACCATGTGCCTGGTACTATGTGAAACACTGTAACATGTATTCACTCCTTTAATCCTCAAAACAACACTAAGAACTAGGTTCTGGAATTACCCCTATTTTATAGAGGCGGGAAGTGGGGTCTGTAGAGTAGCTAAACGCAAAGGTCGCATCACTAGTGAGTGAGGTTGGCAGCCTTTAGCCCTGGGCAGCTGAAGTTCAGCATCTGTGCTCTTTGTGTACTATATTTTTTGACGAACAGGATATTGAACCATTTTTTAGATATTCCTTCTAGATTTGAGGTATATACATGAAGAAACGTGGTTGTGAGATGTTCTATTATGAATATGTGATGTGGTCTAAAGACAAAGCAGTTGATGTTTGCCTCAATACCATAAGAATGGTACTTAGGGAATATGGAATATTATGAACATACAAGCCAAGTCCTGATCACAAGGAGAAATAAACACCCTAGTAGCCAAGGGAGTATATTTTTACTTCTACAACTTCCAGCTTTATTTGAGATATCAGTATTTGTGGCCCATGGACTGTGACAGCTACATGAATTATGATATCTATTTTTTGAAATGATGTTGTGAAATGGTTTTTAGTCAGAAGGTATAGAAAAAGCCACATATAAAAGACCAGAACCTCCTATCACTTAGCCAACATGACTAGATGCTTAGCCTCACATGCCCATGAAAATAACCAAAGTACTTGTGTCAAGCTGATGGGATTATAGATATTTTTCTTTATTTTCCGATATTTTTAAGTTATGGCTTTTGTAGTAAGAAAATAAATGGGAATTAAAGGAAAGAAATGCTTTTTCAGTAGAATGGATCATGAAGGCGCATAACAAATAGTCATAAAGCCATTTCATTGGACTGACTAGGATTCCTACTGAAGACCACAAAACATAAGCAAGGCTGCAAGATTCCTTATAATTATGCAACTTATGACTTCTTTGGGGTGAATATAGGTAACATTTTATAACACCTCATCACAGAAAAAGAAAAGGCATCATTTAAAAAATCAGAAATATCCCTAGAGCCTGGGCTTCTTTGTCTTAATGGTTAAAACAACCCAAACCAATAAAACAACAAAAAACCAATTGGGTTGGAGTTGCAAACACCTCCTGAGCCACCTGCTGTTTTTCTTTCTGTTCTTTTTTCTGCGTCATAGCGCTTACCCCTCTGTTTTTCTTTTCCTGGCTCCCTCTCCTCCTCAAGGGCTTTAACTCTAAGGTTTTCTTCAAAGGCACTCTCAAAACTTCAACACTCACCACAGTAGAAATACTTCCTAAATCTGTTTCTCCAGGTCTAGGCCCTTCCTCTGTGTCTCTGGAGAACACATATTGAGATTCCTCACCAGCACCTCAAATGCAAACAAAATTCACTCTAGTGCATTCACACTGCCTCCCCTTCCTGTTGTCAATAGCTTTCCATGGCTTGTAGAAAACTACTGAGGCTCCTAAATGTGACATTCAAGGACCCTTAGCATCTGACTTTATTTTGTACTGCATTTTATCTCTCTCCCTGCTTTCCAGGAAGATCCATGGATCCAGCAATGCTGACCCAATGAGACAGACTGGAAATGATATAGAGCTGGGATCAAATCCCGATTCTTCCACATGCATGCTCTGTGACCCGGGGTGGTTTCACATCTACTCTGACCCTCGGTTTCCTCATCTGTTAAATGTGAATGAAAATAATAGTACCTGCCATGTAGGGATAATGAAATATGATAACATGGGACAAAGGTGGCAAAATGCCTGGCACAGAGTAGTACCTTATAAATAGTAGCTGTTGTAATTATTAATATTTTTGAAATAGGGTCTCACTGTTGCCCAGGCAGGACTGCAGTGGTGTAATCATAGCTCACTGCAGGCTTGACCTCCTGGGCCTAAGTGATCCTCCCACCTCAGCTTCCCGAGTAGCTGGGACTACAGGCATAAGCCACCATGCTCAGCTAAATTTTTTATTTTTATTTTTAGTAGGAGTGGGGACTTGCTCTGTTGCCCAGGCTGGTGTTGGACTCTTTTTTTTTTTTGGAGACGGAGTCTCATTCTGCCTCCAGGCTGGAGTGCAGTGGTGCGATCTCGGCTCACTGCAAGCTCCGCCTCCCGGGTTCACGCCATTCTCCTGCCTCAGCCTCCCGAGTAGCTGGGACTACAGGCGCCCGCCGCTACGCCCGGCTAATTTTTTTGTATTTTAGTAGAGATGGGGTTTCACTGTGTTAGCCAGGATGGTCTCGATCTCCTGACCTCGTGATCCGCCCGTCTCGGCCTCCCAAAGTGCTGGGATTACAGGCGTGAGCCACCGCGCCCCGCTGAACTCTTGGACTCAAGTGATCCTCCCACCTCAGTCTCCCAAAGTGTATTATAATTATTAATCAGCATTTAATATCATACCTCTGCTCTAAAAACTTTTGCTGGAAACTTTATATTCTGCTTTACTGGTTTTGATCACAAAGTAGAGAGGGTATTTCTCACCTCTGTGCCAAATTCGGTCTCCAGTTCTTTCTTACTGGGACTTCGTAAGCGCCTGGGCCGAGGAGTGGGGATTTCCTGCAGCAATGCACTTTCTGCTTTGGACTAAAAAGTCAAACAGAAATTTACTGCTACATGATGTCAAGAATGCTGAGAAATAATCAGTAAAATATACATGCTATCCTTTAAGGGGTAAGAACAAGGAAAATGGTTTAGAAAAGTGACATTAAATTCTGAAGCATAATTTTCATCTGTGCCAATGCAAAATAAGACATTAACATTTAAAACTTGAAAGACAAATTGAATGGTATTCAAATCCATGCAGTTTGGAGCATAAAAAGTAAGCTAGACAAGCCCTGGAAGATTGCAGTCAGCACTGAACAGAATATTCATGTGGTTCTCTCACCCTCGCAGCCTGCAATTTCTCCCTCATGCGTCCCCTCATGGAAAATTCTGCAAAGCCTGTTCTGGAAGTTGAAGGAATTGGAGGTAAGCCTAAAAAACAAAACAAAACAAAACAAAACAAAAAAGAAAAGAAAATAAGGAAAGAAAAAGGAAAATTACTTTAAAACAATTCTCTCCCCACAAAAGGGAAGATTAAATTTAAAAAGAAATAAGAGAACATAATTTTATTTGGCACATTTAGAACTTCACATAAGCTAACATGAGACCATGCTGACAACCATCCTTTTGACATAGTAAGTACATGTCTTGGCTTTTCTGAAACTGAGAGCCAAAACCTCAGTCCTGCCTGGCACTGTCATCTTGACTTAACTAAGAATGAAATGAATGACACTTGACTGTTCAAGGCACACGAATACTTACCAATTCAATTGCCACTGGGAAAAGGCTCTCACATTTGTTGATTTGAGAAACAGGCTTGTCAGGTGAATGGTTGGCTAATGAGTTTGGGGTTTCCGGGTTTAACTGTCAATTGCACTGGTATCTTTGATCAGAGAAACCTTTTCTAGAGGCCCAGACCTAGCCCTGGGCTATCATAGAGACAATATACATTTTGTATATCTTATTGAATTTACCCATAAATATAATGAACTATCAGGCAGCTATTGTGTGCCAGGTTCTGTGATACCTGCATCAAATGCATTTCTCAACAGTTTTTCTGCTGTCTTTGTGAGGAGTACCCAAGGTATTATGATCACCAAGTATCACAAAGATGAAGGCTCTGCAGCCCTGTGTGATAAATGGCTCTACAATCACACACCTAGGATGTGGAATTCTTGGGATTTGGTCCCAGTCCCACATTCCCCAATTCTCTAAACCATTACAAAAGAGGTGGAAGTAAAATGGAGTCTTTGGGGAACAGAATGTTAGCATGGGTGGAGCAGAGTGTCTCTACTAGGATGAAGAAGGACTCAAGATTACAAAAGGATTTTGGGGTCAAGTTAGGGAAAGCTTCTGATGTCACATTAAGGTGTCTCGGGTATATTCCCTAAGCAGTGTGGATGTCGTGAAGAATGTGCAGGGAGGAGGACGTGAATGCAAGCAGTGTTTTCAGAAGCTGCACCACAGGATGGTTGGGGTGGAGTGGGTGAGGTGCCAGGGACCCCAGCCAGGATGCCCTGGTATGAGTTAGGAAGGAAAGGGGGTCAGTGTGAGTCAGTAAGACAGGCCACACAAGGGAAAATACAATAGGGCCTAGTGGCGATTGGTAGGTATGGAAAAATGATCAGTAGCAGCGGCAGCAGTAGTATCTTCTGGGAACTTTTTAGATACACAGATTTTCAGGCATACTCTAAAACCTGGAGGTACAGCCCAGACAACCAGGGAGTTTAAACACACACTCAACCTGGAGGACCCCAGTATAGAGGAATAAGGAAAAAGTGAGGGAATCTGAGGTTTCAACACAAGGAGTTTGATGCTGCTGAGAAAGAAAAATGAGAGGGGGAAGTCAGACTGGGAGGTGTCGGAGTGAATTTGTCTAGGGCCAGATGAGTCTGCGGTACTTGTTCAGGACACCAAGCTCTGGGACAGGGGCCAGACTGAACAGTAAAGGCTTGGGAAGGCTTTCAACCATGGTGAGTGCTGAAGCTTTAAGAAAGGAGTTTCCTGAGGAGAGAAGGATCCTCACACTTGTAGACAATGACACTATCTTGGGAGGAAGGAAGCAAGTGAAAGTAAGAGAGCTAGGAGGAAAAGTGGCAGAGAGAAGGCAAAGATAACAGGTCTGCAGGTTCCTCCTGAGCCTGCTTTATGCAAGCCAAGACACCACCTCAACGCCCATTTCTGCAGCACAGCCACTCTGTTTCTTGGGTTGTGCCTTCTTCCATATGTGTGATAGAAAGCTATAAAATACTACTTATATCATGCCCCCGACTATCACTTAATGCCTGTATGGAGGCATGAAATATTTATGGTAATGATTAGAGTCTGGCATGCATGTGTTGAGGTTCAGAGTTCTTTAAGAGAATCTCCATTAGCTTAATAAAAATTTTTGGCATTCTTTTAAAACTCACTTAAAATCAAGTCATTTTTCGTTTTAAAGATAATATAACTATGGTAGATTATGTTCCTGTGACATATGCACAGAGTCATGAGACTTCCTTCATCTGTCACATTTTGAATTTATATACAGTTATGTACTGCACAAAGAAGTTTTGGTCAATGGCAGACCCCATATACAATAGTGGTCCCATAGGATTATAATGGAGAATATGTAGAGATCTGATCTATGGCACCTGATATTGGCTTTGCAGATCGAGTAGGAGAAATAACTGATAGTCAGTAATGATGCTGGGACATTTGGTTTTCCATATTTAAAAAATACAGATATATATACCACACCTAGGTTTGTGTAAGTATGCTTTATCATGGTCCCTTAATGATACAATCACTCAGCTATGCGTTTCTCAGAATGTATCCCTGTCATTAAATGACACATGATTGCATTTGTTAGGCTATTTGATTAGTACCCGTTTCCTCTCCAGGTTCTAATGTCCCCAGCCACGCAGGGAAGGCACACTGTAAGTATCACTAAGCGTGTGTGGAATGCCTGAGTGGGTAAACAGGGGCTTCTAGACTGAACCCGTGCTTCTTGCCAATGCTTTCCTCTGGCTGACCATTTACTGTGCCACTGTCCCTGTCACCAACCCCCTCCACCACCAGTGAGAAGCCTTTTCAAAACTAATAAGTTTTATGAACATGAAAATAATCTTATTTACACCCCTTAAAAAATTCAGGGTTTTTTTTAGTTTACATAAAACAGTTATTACTTGTACATGGTTTACTAGAATAATTTTATGAATTATTCTTTAAAAGAGAGACAAGATATTTTATTAAACACTATCTCTTCTGAATAAAGAAACTGAAGTAGTCTTATTATTAGTTTAAAAAACATTGACAATTTTGAAACCATAAAAAGTAGCTCTTGCCTGATTCTTTTTTGAAATTATGAAATTTATCACTTTTAATAGACGTTATTTTTTAGAGCAGTTTAGGTCCACAAAAAAGTTGAGGGCAAGTTGCAGAGACTTCCCATATATCCCAGTCCCAACATGCTTAGTTTCCCTGATGCTTGTACCCTCCACGAGAGTGGCACATTCATTACAATTGATGAACATACATTGACGCATCAATCACCCAAAATCCATAGTTTGCCTGGGGATTTAGTTCTGGTGCTGTATATTCTATAGATTTGGATAAAGCTATAATGATACGTATCCAGCATGATCGAATGATACAGAGTAGTCTCACTGCCCTTCAAATCGTCTGTGCTCCACCCGTTCAGCCCTCCCTCCCCTCTACTTTCTGGCAACCACTGATCTTTTTACTGATTTTGTTTTTAAAATCTGTGCTAGTAAAAGACATGTAAAGGATTTAAAGATTTACAAATCAGGTCTGTACAACTAGCTGATGGCATGTCATCTTCCCAACTAGACTGTGACCAGCTGAGAGCAAGAAACGTATTGGGGGACTTTTGAACTCGGTTTTTGTAGTATTAGATCAGTGAAGGAACAACATAGAAAGGAACCATGATGGTGTGAGGGATATTATACTTAAAAAGGTATTTCAAACAAGAAGAATGTAATCTTCATTTGTTTGAAAACAGTAATGATGAAGACTTTTTAAAAAAGATAGTATTACTAACATGACATCCATGGAAGCCAAAGGTACCAGTTCACTCCTTTTGACATCAGAGCTAATGGGGTTAAGTACTTTCATTTTTGTCTTGGTAGAATATGGCAAACAGGGTTTCTTTAAACAGCTGGAAATACTAAGACAACCCTCATTAAACATTTTTCTTCTAATTTATTGTCAGTTGCTCCACTCCATTACTAATCAGCTACATGACCTCGAACTGGATCTCCCTTTCAAGCCCTGCAGGTGAGAACTGATCTGCCAGGCTCGAGGAAGGGCTTGATTTCACATTTACAAAAAGAGGCATATTCAGAAAATGGCCCTTTGACCCAGCTAAGAAAACCTGACATGAATAAAGTTTCTGTAGCATCAAATGCAAAGTCTGATGAAAATTTTTTTTTAATTAAGATGTGATTTGAGGGCATACAGGAACTTATGGATAATGACAGAATTTTAGGACATTCCATTAAAAATATATACATAATGTCAATGTAGTATGAAATGTGGATTTCTTTGGCAAAGTGATGTTTTTCATCAGACACAGCAAGAGGCTAGATGTTCAGCAATGTTGCTCTTGCTGCCTAGCAACCCATTAACCCCAAGGCTACGTGAGCCTTATGTTTGAAATGGCTTTCAGATCTTCTCTGCACTCTCTCTCCTCTTTCCTATCACCCATACTCACTGTTCCCCAGTTATTTCTCTTTTCAGGCTTGGTAAAGTAGTGGACACTCTCCATTTTTCTCCTAAGCACTTCAGTTATACCTGATCCCTCAGAAAACACAACCATGTTTTCCTAACAAACAGGCATTTCATTTCAGATAATTTTCTGTTCCTCTCATGTTATGTCCACAAATTGATGTGATCCAGAATTCCGATGCCTCACCTACATTTTTCATTAAAAACAGTTTTATTGACATATAAGACATATACCACAAAGATCCTGCTTTTAAAATGCGCAGAACACATGAATAGGCATTCTCTGAGAAAGAAGTACAATGGGCTAACAAGCACACGAAAAGATCTTTAACATCATTAGTCATTAGGAAAATGGAAACCAAAACCGCAATTAGGTACCACTTCACCCCTATAGGATGAGTATAATAAACAAGAGAGATAATAACAAGTGTTGACAAGGATGTGGATAATTTAAAATTTCTGTGCTGGTAGGAATATAAATTGCTGTAGCTACTCTGGAAAACATTTTGGTAATTCCTCTAAATCTTTGGCAAATACAGTATGATAATAATTTATGTCAACTTAAAAATATGCAAGGAAAACCTAGTATTTCCATAATTATTGCAGGGGTAGTGGAAAAAAGAGTTACAGGGACACAGGCCTGAACTACCTTTTACTTCTGCTTCTCCATTAAAAATGCTCAAACCTCACCACAAAATTATCTTTCCCTAATGCAAAATTCCAGGATAGACTATAAAATATAGAGAAAAGGGGGTAGGAAGAGCATGGGGCAAAAGCCAGCTTGACTTCAGTAGCAAAAATGGGAGAATAACAGGGCTGAGAGGAAAAATGTATTTCTGGGCTCTCTAGCCTGTTCCATTGGTCTGTATGCCTGTTTTTGTACCTATACCATGCTGTTTTAGTTACTGTATCCTTGCAGTATAGTTTGAAGTCAGGCAGTCTGATGCCTCCAGTTTTCTTCTTTTTGCTTAGGATCATGTTGGCTATTTGGGCTCGCTTTTCCTTCCAAATGAATTTTATAACAGTTTTTTTCTAATTCTGTATAAAATGTCATCAGTAGTTTGATAGGAATAGCACTGAATGTTAAATTGCTTTGAGCAATATGTCCAGTTTAACAATATTGATTCTTCTTATCCATGAGAATGGGATGTTTTTTCATTTGTTTGTGTTATCTCTGATTTCTTTCAGCAGTGCTTTGTAATTCTCCTAGTAGAGATCTTTCACCTTCCTGGTTAGCTGTATTTCTAGGCGCTTTTTCTTTGTGTGGCTATTGTGAATGGGATTGCATTCTTGATTTGGCTCTCAGCTTGGACATTATTGGTATACAGAAATGCTACTAATTTTTGTACATTGATTTTGTATTGTGAAACTTTGCTGAAGTTGTTTATCAGATCTAGGAGCCTTTGGGCAGAGACTATGGGGTTTTCTTTTTCTTTTTCTTTTTTTGTTTGAGATGGAGTCTCACTCTGTTACCCAGGCTGGAGTACAGTGGTGTGATCTCGGCTCACGGCAAGCTCTGCCTCCTGGGTTCACATCATTCTCCTGCCTCAACCTCCCAAGTAGCTGGGACTACAGGTGCCCACCACCATGCCCAGCTAATTTTTTGTATTGTTAGTAGAGATGAGGTTTCACCACGTTAGCCAGGATGGTCTCAATCTCCTGACCACGTGATCCGCCCGCCTTGGCCTCCCAAAGTGCTGGGATTACAGGTGTGAGCCACCACACTCCGCCGACTATGGGGTTTTCTAGGTATAGAATAATGTCACTTGCGAAGAGAGATAGTGTGACTTCCTCTCTTTCTAGAAATAAAGCCACACATCTGCAACCATCTGATCTTTAACAAAGCTTACAATAACAGCAATGGGGGAAAGGACTCCCTATTCAATAAAAGGTGCTGGGATAACTGGCTAGCCATATGCAGAAGACTCTTTCCTTTCACCATATACAAAAATCAACTCAAGATGGATTAAAGACTTAAATGTAAAACCTAAAACTTTAGAAACCCTAAAAGAAAACCTAGGAAATATCATTCTGGACACTGGCCCTGGCAAAGACTTCATGATGAAGTCTCCGAAAGCAATTGCACCAAAACAAAATTGACCAGTGGGACCTAATTAAACTAGAGAGCTTCTGCACAGCAAAAGAAACTATCAACAGAGCAAACAGACAACCTACAGAATGGGAGAAAATTATGCAGCTGACAAAGGTCTAATATTCAGAACCTATAAGAAACTTAAACAATTCAATAAGCAAAACACAGACAGCCTCACTGAAAAATGGGCAAAGAATGTGAACAGATAATTTTCAAAAGAAGACGTACTTGTGGCCAACAAACATTTGAAAAATGCTCAATATCACTAATAATTAGGGAAATCCAAATAAAAATCACAATGAGATTCCATCTTACACCAGTGAAAATGGCCATTACTATATTAAGATGTCAAAAAATAACGATGCTGGCAAAGTTGAGAAGAAAAGGGAACCCTTATACACTGCGGGTGGGAATGTAAATTAGTTCTGCCACTGTGGAAAGCAATCTGGCGATTTCCCAAAGAACTTAAAATAGAACTATCATTTGGCCCAGTAATCCCATTACACACAAAGGAATATAAATCATTCTACCATAAAGACACATGTATTCACATGCTCATCACAGTACTATTCACAATAGTAAATACATGGAATCAACGTAGGTGCCCATCAGTGGTGTACTGGATAAAGAAAATGTAGTACATATACATCATGAATACTACATAGCCATAAAAAAGAATGAATTCATGTCCTTTGCAGCAACATGGGTGGAGCTGGAGGCTATTATCACAAGCGAATTAATGAAGGAACAGAAAACCAAATACCGCATGTTCTCACTTGTAAGTGGGAGCTAAATATTGAGCTACATATGGACACAAAGAAGGAAACATAGAGGCTGGGCATGGTGGCTCATGCCTGTAATCCTAGCACTTTGAGAGGCTGAGGCAGGAGGATTGCCTGAGCTCAGGAGTTCAAGACCAGCTTGGGCAACATGGTGAAACCCCGTCTCTAGTAAAATACCAAAAATTAGCTGAGTGGGGTGGCATGTGCCAGTAATCCCAGCTACATGGGGGGGCTGAGGCAGGAGAATCACTTGAAGCCAGGAGGTGGAGGCTGCAGTGAACTGAGATCATGCTACTGTACTCCAGCCTGGGCAACAGAATGAGACTCTGTCTTCCAAAAAAAGAAAAAGAAACAATAGACATTGGGCCTATTTGAAGGTGGAGGGTGGGAGGCAGGTGAGGGTTGAAAAACTACCTATTGGATATTATGCTGATTACCTGGGGGACAAAATGATCTGTATACCAACCTCGCAATATGCAGTTTACCCATGTAACAAACCTGACATGTACCCCTTGAACCTAAAATAAAAGTTTGAAAGAAAATTAAAAAAATAGATAATTTGTGAAGTCACCATTCTTTGTTTTTAAGTTTATATATGCTTCACCCTGTTACATATTGTAACTGTATGTTGTCAATCAAAGCATGTAGTTGATTCACACTAATTAAAACTTTCAAATTTTGAGGATTAAAAATGTAATTAGTGGACAATCTGATGCAAGACCCTAGGATAGCCTGTAAGCCACAACTAATGCTCTGGGTACACAGGACACAACTTTACTGTCAGGCAGGTTTTTACCCAGGGCAAAAAAAGGGTCCAAAAACCTATTGGTGGCTGTAACTAGAATTTAAGAAAGTAGGTCATTGATTTTTTCTCTTGATTTTCTAACTTTTATGAAATAGACCAGTATCACTTGTGAAAGTGTCACTACATAAAAAGAAAGTCAAAATGGGCTGAGAACAAATTGGCTGTCCCTGTATGAGCCCCAGCACTGCTGATAGTTCACATTTGCTGAGGTGCTCTGGAGGGACTTCTCTGATCACTGTCTTTTTTGCTAGTTCTCCCAGGCTCACTCTTTCCGAGTCCCACCAGCATTTTCATTTTATGTTAGCTGAAAACTCAGGAACCCTTGCTCTGGCACATGCGTCTCTTTCTCATGTGTGGTCTTGGGATCCTGGCCCTGTCTGGTGCCCCTTCCTCTTCTTTGTGCTTCAGCAGATGGTGCAGACTTGGGGACCATCAGCCTGGACAAGACTTGGTGCTCTCATGCTGTTGTGTTGGTCCACAGGGCATGAGGCTCCAAACAGGACTTTCAGAGACTCTGAGAGTTGTCAAGAATATCACAGATATATTTTGACATGGAGATTCTACTTAGGATTGAGTCTTCCACATTGTCTTCTACAGAGTGGAAAAAAATATTAACAGGTATTCAGGAGGACCAAGAACTGTGTGAGAAATGCTGGGTGAAGTGTGTGTAGTCTCAGAACAAACTTCATGAATTTCCAAGAGTAGAAATGATATGAAAAGTTTCTCAAGTTGAAGTCTTTTTTTGGAGCAGTTCATTTCTAAGAGGATACTAGTATTCTACAAACTCCAGTTTTGGAAATGCTGGATTACAGAATCTTGTCTTGACTCTTCAATCATTCAACCAACAAATATTCTTTGAGCACCTGTTATGTGTTCAAGGTACTAGGGATGGGGCAGTGAACAAAACAAATGAATGCCTCCACCGTCATAGAGAGTGTATGCCAGTAGGGGAGATGGACCACAAACAAGTTCTGTAGTTAGTATGTCAGATGGTGATATTAAGTGTAGAGACAAATAACACAGGATCAGGGGATAAGGAGGGCCAGGAGGGAGGGGTGAATTGCAGTTTTAAATAGAGTAGGCCAGGCGTAGTGACTCAAGCCTGTCATCCCAACACTTTGGAAGGCTGAAGCAGGCAGATTGCTTGAGCTCAGGAGTTTGAGACCAGCCTGGGCAACATGGTAAAATGCTGCCTCCACAAAAATTAGCTAGGTATGGTGGTGCACACCTGTAGTCCTAGCTACCTGTAGTCTCAAAATTAGCTAGGTGAGGTGGGAGGATGGCTGTGCCCAGGAGGCAGAGGTTGCAGTGAGCCAAGATTGCACCACTGCACTCCAGCCTGAGCAACAGAGCTAGACTTTGTCCCAATAAATAAATAAATAAAGTGGCCAGGTAAGGGCCTCCAGGTGAGATAAGAACAGGTGAAGAAAGAGGGGGATCAAACCATGTAGACACCTAGGGGATGAGAATTTCAGGTACAAGTAGTACTAACTGATGCAAAGACTCTAAGATAGAGCTAAGCCTGATGTGAGGCCAGAGCAGAAATGGGGAACCCAAAAATTGAGGGAATGGAATAGTAGATATTAGGTCACAGAAGTAAGGGGAAACGCAACCACATAGGTCATCCTAAATAATTAGGCATTAACAAATATGATGACATCAAGAAGGTGGTGAAGCAGGCATCAGAGGGCCCCCTCGAGGGCATCCTAGGCTACATTGAGCACCCAGGCTGTCTTCTCCGACTTTAACAGTGACACCCACTCTTCCACCTTTGATGCTGGGGCTGGCATTGCCCTCAATGACCACTTTGTCAAGCTGATTTCCTGGTATGACAATGAATTTGGCTATAGCAACAGAGTAGTGGCCCACATGGCCTCCAAGGAGTAAGATCCCTGGACCACCAAACCCAGCGAGAGCACGAAAGGAAGACAGAGGCCCTCAGCTGCTGAGGAGTCCCTGCCGCCCTCAGTCCCCCACCTCACTGAGAATCTCCCCTCCTCACAATTTCCATGCAGACCCCCTGAAGAGGGAGGAGCCTGGGGTGCCCCACTTTGTCGTGTACCATCAATAAAGTCCCCTGTGCTGAAAAAAAAAAAAAAAATGGCATTAACTCTGAGTTGAGTGAGAGCCATTGGAAGGTTTAAACAGAGAAGTGACATGACTTTATTTTCATAGGACCACTCTGGCTGTTGGGTTGAAAATGAAGGTTGAGAATGGAAGCAAGAAGATCAGTTAGGAGGCTACTGCAGTATTCTAGATGAGAGGTGAAAGTGGCTTAGATCAGGGTGGTAGCTGTGGAGAGAGTAAGAAGTAGTCATTAGATCTATTCTGAAGGTAGAGCAAACAGGATTTGATGGTAGATAGGATGTGGGCAGACAGAAAGACAGGGGTTAAGGATGACTCCAAGTTTTTGACCCAAGCAATAGAAAAAAAATGTAAAGTCCATTTAATGAGGTGGGATGACTCTAGGAGAAACAGGTTTGGATTGATAGAAACAGATCAGAAGGTCAGTTTCAGTTAAGTAAAATTTGAGTTGTCTCAAAATACATAATAGATCTAGAGAAATGTAAGAGCTAAAACTATAAAATTTCTAGGAGAAAACATGGGAGAAAATTTTCATAACTTTGAGTTGGGCAAATAATTTTTAGATACAACCCCAAAAGCACAATCTGTAATAAAAATATAATAAATTTGAGTTTATCAAAATTTAAAACTTTTGTACTTCAAAGACACCATTAAGAAAATGAAAAGACAAGCCATTGACTTGGAGAAAATATTTTCAAATTATGTTATCTGATGAAGTACTTGTATCTAAAATACATAAAGAATTTTTACAACTCTCTAGTAAGACAACTCAATTAATAAATGAGTAAAAAATGTAAAATAGCTGGGTGTGGTGGCTCACACCACCCAGGTGGGTGGGTCACTTGAGGTCAGGAGTTCAAGATCGGCCTGGCTGACATGGTGAAACCCTGTCTCTACTAAAAATACAAAAATTAGCTGGGTGTGGTGGCGAGCACCTGTAATCCTAGTTACTCAGGAGGCTGAGGCAAGCGAATCACATGAGCCCAGGAGGTGGAGGTTGCAGTTAGCCAAGATTGCACCACTGCACTACAGCCTGGGTGACAGAGTGAGACTCTTGTCTCAAACTAAATAGTCATTTTACTAAGAAGATATACAAATGGCTAATGAGAATATGAAAAAATACTCAAATCATTAATCATGAGGGAAGTGCAAGTTAAAAGCACAAGACACCACTATACATCTACTGTAAAGGGTATAATTAAAGACAGATAATACCAAGTGTTGGAAAAGATGTGGAGAAACTGGAACTTTCATACACTGTTGTCAGAAAAGTAAAATGATGCAGCCACTTTGAAAAGTGTATTGACAGTTTCTTAAAAAGCTACACATAAGTTTATCATATGACTCAGAGATTCTACTACTAGGAATCCTCCCAAAAGAAATGGAAACATAAGTTTACACAAAGACATGTTGCAAGTGTTCACAGCAACACTGTGGATAATACCACCAAACTGAATATAATCCACATGTCCCTCAACAGGTGAATGAATAAACAAAATGTCGTGTGTCCGTATGATGAAATATAATTCAGCAACCAAAGAAATGAAATTGAAATGTGGATACATGCTACAATATTTATGAATCTCAAAAATCATTATGCTAAGTGAAAGAGGTCAGGTGCAAATCACTACATATTGTATGATTCCATTTACATGCAATGTTCAGAAAAGACACACTTCCAGGAATAAAAACCAGATCAGTGTTTGCCTAGAGCTAGGGCTAGGAGTGGAAGCAAATAGGCACAAAGGAACTTTTTGGGGTGATAAAATATTCTAAAACTGGATTGTAGTGTGATATTGCACGTTTATATATCTGCCAAAAATTCCTTAAATTGTACACTAACAATGGGTGAATTTTATGGTATGTAAGTTATATTTCAGTAAGCCAAAGATATGGGTTGTCTTATTAGATGTGCAAAAGTGGATGTTGAGTATGTGGTTGCATATTTAGTCTGGAAGAAGTCCACGCTGGAGATAAAAATTTGGAACTGGTCAGTATATAGATTGAATTTAAAGTCTTGAGATGACAACAATAATCGAATATTGATAAAGATAAGAAAGCCAAGCACTGAGCCTAGGGTGCTCCAACATGGAGTCGTCGGGATGTGAATAAGAACATGCAAAGGAGAAAGAGGTACAGCCAGTGGGGCAGAAGGAAAACCAGGCAAGTGGAGTCCTGGAAGCCAAGTGCAAAAGCAGGAGAGAATGGTGAGCGCCATCAAATGCTGTGAAAGTCAAGTAACATAAAGAACTGACTATTGAATTTAGCAAATGTGTGAGTCATTGGTCACCTTGGCAAGGACATTTTCAATAAACGGGTGGGTGTGTGAGTTACACTGGAGTGATTTCAAGAGAAGACTGGAGACAAAAATGAGAAAAAATGAGTTTGAAAGAATTTTGCTCTAAAGAATTTTTGTTTTTTTGTTTGTTCGCTTTAAAGGAGGGTAGGGAATTAGGACTGAGTACAGAGTAATTGCGGCCTTGGCTTTCCTCATAACTAACAATAGGTAATATTTATTTATACGTATTAGTACTTTAATTTAGTCTTCCCAGTACTGTGTGAGGTAGTGAACGGCAGCGTTGGTGAACGTCTTGACATTTCCTACATTCTCCAGTGTGCATCCTTGGACTAGAATGTTCATCCCATTCTCCAGCTGGTAGGCACTAAGGTAACTCCCAAGGCCCGGCTCCTTCAGGCAGCTTCCCTCTTTGTCTCATGCTGTGCCTTATAACATTCTCCGCCACCCCAGGCCAGTCTCTCCAGGTCCTCATGACTATTAAAAAGTATACCTAAAATAAACACTTTATTTCCTTTCATTTACATCATATTTCACTGGATTCTGAACTTTCTTTTCCACCAATACTGACAAATTGGCTCCGAAATGATGGTTTAATCAGAGAAACTAACATGAATGAATGGAAAACAGATGGTAGTAATGAAGAAATTTATGTTCCTAAGAAACTACTTAATGTGTGATAGTTACTCCCTCAAGAGATGGTGCAAGATGAAATCATGGGGGAATGTGTGTACTTTTAAACTAGATGTTTATTTTATTTGGAACTATTCCACATTCAGTGAAATGCTTTCTTTATTTGGAATGTCATGACTATATATATGTTTGAAGAGCAGATTAGAAGCCAAGCTTTCACTGCATGGGTTTGTGGTGTGGTTCATTAGGGAGGTGGCGCCTCCAGACATGTGCCCGAAGCAGTATGTGAGGCCATAGGTTAGGGGTGCTGGTCTCTGCGTCTCTAAATGCAGCCTGACGTTGACAATACTTGGAGCCTTGTAGGACAGAGGGTCACAGGTTCAAGGTGAGGGTCTGGGCTGGTATCACTGAGGGGCAGCCCAGACTCATGAGAAGTTTGGGAAGTAAAAGGTCAAAGGAGTAATCAAACATGTGGATCCAGATGTTTGAGCAGACTTGGTTGAAAAGACACAATGGGCATGGTGGTAAGTAAGCACACCTAAAGCAGAGCAATGCCTAGAGGGAAAAGCAGAAAGGCCACTTGGAGATACTGTTCACTCAGAGTGCCATCTGCATGCCAGCACTATGCTAAGCAGAGCTGAAAGTCAGGCTCTGCCCTCAAGGACTGCTAGTTTGGTGAAGGAGGGCAGGAGGCGTACCAATGAAAAGATGCCTCTGGATACTCACTCAGGTGCAAGGGCCATGGGAGCAAAGAAAATATCTACTCAGCTTACTCTGGGGAATAGGGGATGTTTTCCAAAGGGGGTGACATGTATATATTGATTTTTGAGAGATGAATAGTTAGAATAAGACAAACAAATAAATGAAAACCCCAAACAGGAAACAGGCTGTTCTAGGGAGGCAGAGATAGGTAGATGGTCTACCTGAGTATCATTCTGTTTTTTAAAAAATGAAGCACAGTCAGATTATCGATCTGGTGAACACTCTAAATTTGCTTCATGCACCATGTTAAGATTCCTCTGTGGGTTTCTGGATTCACTGTTGACAGTGCTGGCTGGGTCATAGCATTGCCATTGTACCTTCCATGGGTAACTGTAAACCATCAGCTCCAAAGATCAAAGAGGGTTCAGTCTGAAGCTATGGAATGATGCTGGAGTGCAGCAATTAGGAATATAGGTTTGGATGTCAACATATTGGAGTTTGAATTTTGGCCTCACCACTTCTGGCTGTTGGTTTTCTCTGGACTTTAGTCTCCTAATAAATGAAACAATGCCTGACAGTAGGACTGTTCTGAGATTTAAATAACATAATGAATGTAAAGACCTTAGCACAATGCCTGCAAACTTTTTGCCTAACTCAGAACACGGTCTTAAGTTCTCAGAGTTCAAGATGTCAGATTCATCATCTGTTTGCCTGTCTGTCTGTTTATCACTGCTTCCATCCCCTACTCTGTGAGGGTAAAAGCCTCAGGTAAACCAGTAAGTGCTTAAAGAAGAAAAATAAAATTGAACCATACAAGTTTAAAAGTCCCATAGCTTTCTCAGCACCCATCTGTGAGCAAAAACTTTCTTGTTGTGGCTGAGGAGACTACTGAATCTGAGGCTCCACCTTGGAAACCTCACGTAAAGTAAGCAGTGTTTATAAGCTGGTCATGAGAAAGAGCTTCATGATCCATTTATAGAGTATTAATGTTAGCTCAGGTTACCAAGTCTTAACCTGCAGCATGCTTCCAAACATGCGACTGTCCCCTTAACATGTAAAAAAGGGGAGAGGAGTGCAAGAATGGGCTCAACATTTGAAAATCAGTAAATGTAATACACTGCATTAACAGAATGAAGGACAGAAAGTGCACGATCTTCCCAACTGATGCAGAAAAGGCGTTTGATAATGCTTTTTATAATTTAATGGCTTTTCATGATAAGAGCACTCCACAAACTAGGTATAGAAGGAAACTACCTCAATAAAATAAAGGCAATACAAAAAGCCCATCACTAACACAATTCTCAGTGGTGAAAAACTGAAAGCTGTTTCTGTAAGATCAGGAACAAGGCAAGAATGCCTGTTCTTACCACTTCTATTTAACAGAGTACTGAAAGTCTGAGAGCAATTAGGCAAGAAAAGGAAATGAAAGCCATCCAAATTGAGAAGGAAGAAATAATATTATCTTTGTTCATGGTGACATGATCTTGTATATAGAAATCCTAAAGATTCCACAAAAACATTGTTAGAACTAATAAAGAATTTAGAACTAATAAATAATTCAGCAAAGCTACAGGATATAAAATCAACACAGAAAAATCAGTTGCATTTGTATACATTAAAAATGAGCAATCCAAAAACAAAATCAAGAAAACAATTCCATTTACAATAATATAGAAAAGAATAAAATACTTAGGAATAAATCTAACCACGGAGACAAAGAACTTGTACATTCAAAACTATAAAAAATTGCTAAAAGAAATTAAAGAGGCTGGGCACGGTGGCTCAAGCTAGCACTTTGGGAGGCCGAGATGGGTGGATCACGAGGTCAGGAGATCGAGACCATCCTAGCTAACACAGTGAAACCCCGTCTCTACTAAAAAATACAAAAAAACACTAGCTGGGCGAGGTGGTGGGTGCCTGTAGTCCCAGCTACTCGGGAGGCTGAGGTAGGAGAATGGCGTAAACTCAGAGCTTGCAGTGAGCTGAGATCTGGCCACTGCACTCCAGCCTGGGTGACAGAGAATGGAGACTCAGTCTCCAAAAAATAAAAAAATAAAAATAAAAAATAAAGAAATTAAAGACACAAATAAATGTAAAGACATTCTGTGTTCATAGATTGGAAGACTTAATATTTTTAAAATGTCAGTACTACCCCCAAATTATCTACAGATTCAATGCAATCCCTATCAAAATCCCCATGGCTTTTTTTTTTTTTTCAGAAATAGAAAATTCATTCTAAAATTCTTATTCAGTATCAAAGGACCACAAAGAACTAAAACAAATTTGAAAAAGAAGAACAAAATTGGAGGTTTCACATTTTCTGGTTTCAAAACATATTACAAAGCGACAGTGATCAAAGCAGTTTGGTACTAGTAAAAGGCAGACATATAGACCAACGGAATAGAATTGAAACCCTGAAAATAAACCTTTGAGTAAATGGTCAAATGACCTTCAGCAAGAGTGTAAAGACCACTCAATGGGGAAAGAGCAGTCTTCAACAAAAGATCTTGGGAAAACTGGAAATGCACATGGAAAAAAAATGAAGTTTGTCCCTTACCTTATATCATATACAAAAATTAACTCAAAATGAATGAGAGATCTAAACATAATACCTAAAACTATACAACTTCTAGAAGAAAAAGGAAATTTTTATGACATTGAATTTGGCAATAGTTTCTTGGACGTGACACCCAAAGTACAGGCAATGAAAGCAAAAATAAACAAATGGGGCTATACCAAACTTAAAAACTTCTGTGCAAGTATCCCTCCCTTAGGAACAACAAATTGAACAATTATCTGTGCAAGAAAATAGCATTATAAGAACCAAAAAATCAGGTGAGTGATCACAGTATCTAGTATTAACATAATAACAAGGAAAGATGCATTGAGGAGGGTAGGAAGGGCAGTCTTGCATTGCCTGCACCACCCTTCCCCCAAGCCCAAGCAGCACAGCACAGAGAAAGAATCTATGTACTTGGAAGAGGAAGAGTGAAGTGAGTGTGGGACTTTGCATTGGAACTCAGTGCTGTGCTGACACAGTGTAACACAATACTGAGCAGAATTCTGCTGGCGCCCATGGAGGGAGCATTTAGATCAATCCTGGGCCAGAGGGGAATCCTCCCCTCTTCCCAGTAGGAAAAACCCGAGTCCTGACCAGCCTCATGACCTGCTGACTAAAATCGTCTACTTCTCTAAATAAATTGCAGTGGCAGTCAGGCTACAAAGACTGCAGTCCTTGGGTAAGCCCTGGTGCCATGCTGATCTCAGAGGGACTGGGTTTGGCATGCACCCAAGTGAAACATCAGCTTCAACAACTATGGGAGTGCTTCGTGACTCCTTCCTAAATCCAGGTAGTGCAGTGTGGAGAGAGACTCCTTCCACTTGGAAGAAGGAGAGGGAAGAGTACAGAGGACTTTGTCTTGCAATTCGGGTACCAGCTTAGCCACAGTAAAATAAAGCATGAGGCAGGTTCCTGAAGTCCTCGATTCCAGGGTTTTGCTCCTGAAAAGTGTTTCCAGACCCAGTTTGGGCCAGATGGGAATCTGCTGCTCTGGTGGGATATACCCAGTCCTGGCAGGATCTACTACCTGTTGACTAAAGTTGTCTTGGGCCTTGAATAAACAACAATGGCAGCCAGCCAGTAGTGGCTGTGGGTTGTGGGCAAGCCCAGTTCCATGCTAGCCTGAGAGCCTGTAGCATTCAGATGTGACCCAGCAAGTGTGATCAGCAAGGTGCCAGCTGTGGTGGCCACAAGAATTCCCACATTACCCTCCCCCAACTTTAGGTAGCCCAGTGCAGAGAAAGATTCCTGCTTTGGGGAAAGTGAGGGAAGAGAGCAAGAGACCTCACCTAGGAACCAAGGGAATTCTCTCTTATCTTCCCTAAGTTTATCAAAACTGTGTTCTAGAAATGTGCAAGAGTTGCAGTGTTATTGGACTTAGGGCTCCCCTAGTACTGAAACAGCTGCAGTGGCCTCAGGCTTAGATAACTACATTCAACCCCTTTGAGTTTTGGAAAGCCCTCTTAAAAAGGATGGCTACAAGCAAGCTCAGAATATGAAGATTGGAATAAATATCTAACTTTTTGATGCCCAGACATCCATGAGCAAGCATTAAGAACATCCAGGAAAACATGACCTCACCAAACAGACTAAATAAGGCACTGACCATTCCTGGAGTGATAGAGATATGTGCCCTCTCAGATAGAGAATTCAGAATAGTTGTCTGTAAGAACTTTGTCTTGCAATGGACCTTCAAGATAACATGGAGAAATTTAACAAAAGATTGAAATAATTTTAAAATCAAGCAAAATTCTAGAACTGAAGAATTCAACTGACAAACTGAAAAATGCATGAGTCTTTTGACAGCAAACTTGATCAAGTAGAAGAAGGAATTAGTATCAAAGACAGACTCTATGAAAATACACAGTCAGAGAAGAAAAATGAAAATAACAAAGAATGAGATATGCCTACAAGATGTAAAAACTAGCCCCAAAGGCAAAAGCTAAGAATTATTGACCATAAAGACGATGTAGAGAAAGAGCTCAGGGTAAAACATTTATTCAAAAAATAATAACAAGTTTTCAAACTTAGAGAAAGATATCAACATCCAGGTATGAGAATGTCAAAGAACACCAAAACATTCAACTCCCCTAAGACTACTGCGAGATCTATAAAAATCACACTCTCAAAAATCAAGGACAAAGAGAGGATCCTAAAAGCAACAAGAGAAAAGAAACAAGTAACATATAAAGTAGCTCTGATACATCTGGCAGCAGACTTCTCAGTGGAAACCTTATAGGTCATGAAGGAATGGGATGATATATTCCAAGTGCTAAAGAAAACAAAGAAACAAACAAAGAAACAAACAAAACTTCCAACTTAGAGTATTATATCCAGCAAAGTTATCCTTTAAACATAAAGGATAAATAAAGACTTTTCCAGGCAAGGAAAAGCCAAGGGATTCCATCATCCCCAGACCTATCTTACAAGAAATGCTAAAGGGAGTTCTTCAATCTAAAAGAGAAGAATGCTAATGAGCAACAAGAAATCTGAAGGTATAAAAGTCACATAAGCACACAGACAAATACAGAATACCCTAACACTGTAATTGTGGTGTTTAAATCACTCATATCTTTAGCCTGAAGACTAAAAGAAAACCTATCAAAAATAACTACAATTTGTTAAGAGATAGACAGTACAAAAATATGTAAGTAGAGACAACAAAAAATAAAAAAGCAGCGGGGAGACAGGGTTAAAATAGAGAGTTTTCAGTTTTGCTTCTTATTTTCTTTTCATTGTGATCAGAGTTAAGTTGTCATCGGCTTAAAACTGGTTATAAGATGTTATTTGCAAGCCTCATGGTAACCACAGAGCAAAACCTGTAACAAGTACAAAGAAAATAAACAGCAAAAAATTTTAACATACTACCAGAGAAAATCACTATACACTAAGAAAGACAGGAAGAAGACAGAAAGGAATAGAGGACTAACAAAACAACCAGAAAACAAATAAGAAAATGGCAGTAGTAAGTCCCTCCCTATGAATAATGATGTTGAATATAAATGGACTAAATTCTCCAATCAAAAGACTTAGATTGACTGGACGGATTAAAAAGATTAAAAAAGAAAAAAAAAACAAGAGCCAATTATATGCTACTATAAGAAATTCACTTCACCTGTAAAGATGCACACAGACTGAAAATAAAGGGGTGGAAAAAGTTATTCTATACAATGGAAATGTAAAAAGAGCAGGACTAGCTGTATGTATATCAGATAAAATAGATTTCAAGACAAAAACTGTAAAAAGAGACAAGATCATTATACAATGATAAAGGGGTCAATTCAGCAAGAGGATATAATACCTGTAAATACATATGCACCCAATACTGGGACACCCAGATATATAAAGCAAATATTATTAGAGCTAAATGCCAATGCAAAAGTCTCCCATTAATAATAGTTGAGAATCTTAATACCCCCTTTCAGCATTGGATAGATCATTTAGAGAGAAAATCAACAAACTAATATTGGACTTAATCTACAAATAAAACAAATGAAACTAACAGAGATTTAAAGAACATTTCATCCAACAGCTGCAGAACACACATTTTTCTCTTCAGCACATGGAATATGCTCAAGGAGAGACTATATCTCAGGCCACAAAACAAGTCTCAAAAAATTCAAAAAAGTTGAAATCATATCAGGTATCTTCTCTAACCACAATAAAATAAAACTATAAATCAATAACAAGATAAACTCTGAAAACTACACAAATTCATAAAAATTAAACAATATGCTCCAGAACAGCAATTGGGTTAATGATGACATTAAAAAAAAATTGACTGGAACAAATGATAATGGAAACACAACATACCAAAACCTATGGGGTCTAGCAGAAGCATTACCAGAAGGGAATTTTATAGCAATAAATACCTACGTAAAAAATATAGAAAGGTTTTAAATAAACGACATCACAATGCATCTTAAAGACACACAAAATCAAGAGCACATCAAAACTTGAAATTAGTAGAGGAAAAATAATAAAGATCAGAGCAGAAATAAATGAAAGTGAGACTTAATAAAAAGTAGAAAAGATCAATGAAATGAAAAGTTGTTTTTTGAAAAGCTACACAAAATCGGCAAAACTTTAGCCAGATTAAGAAAAAGAGAAGACCCACATAAATAAAATCAGAGACAAAAAAGGAGACATAACAACTGATACCACAGAAATTCAAAGGATCATTAGAAACTATTATGAGCAACTATATGCCAATACATTTCTTCTAGAAAGCTAGAAGAAATGCATACATTTCTAGACATATACAACTTACCAAGCTTGAAACATGAAGAAATATAAAATCTGAATAGACAAAAAACAAGTAATGAGATAGAAGCAGTAATAAAAAGTGTTTATCTTCAAAGAAAAGCCCAGGACCTGACGGCTACCCTGCTGAATTCAACCAACCATTTAAAGAAGAACTATTATGAATCCTACTCAAACTATTCCAAAAATCAGAGGAGGGAATACTTCCAAACTTAGGATACAAGGGCAGTATTATGGTGATACCAAAACCAGACAAAGACATAACATCAAAAAAACCCTACAAGCCAGTATCTCTGATGCACACTGATGCAAAAATCATCAACAAAATACTAGCAAACTGTATTCAACAATACATTAACAACATCATTCTTCATGATCAAGTAGGATTCATCTCAGGGATGCAAGGATAGTTCAATATATGCAAATCAATAAAGTAATACATCATACCAACAGAATGAAGGAAAAACGACAGAATCATTTCAATAGATGTGAAAAAATTTGCAAATAACTCCTCTGAAAGGGGACTAATATCCAGAATATACTAGGATCTCAAATATCTCAACAGATAAAACATAAATAATCTCATTAAAAATAGGCAAAAAACATTGATAGACATTTCTCAAAAGAAGACATACGAAAGGCCAACAGGTATATGCAAAAATGCTCAAATTCACTAATCATGAGGGATATGCAAATTAAACCACAATGAGATGTCTCACTCCAGTTAAAATGGCTTTCATCAAAAAGACAAAAAATGACAGATGGTGGCAAGGATGCAGAGAAATGGGAATGCTTGTATACTGTTAGTGAGAATGTAAATTTGTACAGCTGTTATGGAAAACAATATGAAGGTTTCTCAAAAAATTAAAAATAGAACTACCCTATGATCCAGAAATCCCACTGCTGGGTGTATATCCAAAAGAAAGGAAATCAGTATATCAAAGAGATATCTGAACTCCTGTTTTTATTGCAGCACTATTCACAACAGCTAAGATATTGGATCAACCTAAGTATCCATCAGTGGATAAATGGATAAAGAAAGCATGCTACATATACACAATGGAATATTATCCAGCCATAAAAAAGAATGAAATTTTGCAGTTTGCAGCAACATGGATGGAACTGGAAGACATTATGTTAGTGAAGAAAGCCAGGCACAGAAAGACAACTAGTACATGTTTTCATTCATATGTGGGAGCTAAAACAATTGATCTGATAGAGATAGTGAGTAGAATGATGATTACCAGAGGCAGGACCTGTCTTGAGCATTTGTTGTTATGCCCATGGCAGTTTTTCAACATATGTTTATCAAGCTCCAAATATTGCACTGGGGAATAAGCAATTAATACAGTAGACAAAGTCTGGCTCTCAGGGACCTTTCCTTCTAATGATCAAGATAGTCAGCTGATTGGAAAATGCCAGGAGGTGATGAGTGCTCTGAAAGAAAATAGAACCAGCTGAGAGGAAAGAGGACAGAGGTGGGAAAGGGACATTCTAGATAGAAGGTCAGGGAATCCCTCTCCACTCTCCACCTCTCCCCAACCACCAGATCCCTATATCCATACATTCATGTCCACTTGGATATTCAACAGCCATCTCAACTTTGCATGTCTATTCAATTTCTACCTTCAAACCTGCCCTTTCTGCCATCTTTTCTTTCTCTGAAACTCTATTGGGAAAATGGCAACTCCATTTTCCCAATAGCTCAAGTCAAAAACCATGGAGACAACCTTCCTGCTTTCATAATTCTTGTTCAATCAAGAAATATAACTGTCTGTCTCTAACCTTCTAAATACCCAGATTTCCCACACTCTTTTGTCCCCTTCCACTACCCACTAGTCCCATTCCTCAGTAACTCCCACCTGGATTTTTGCTGTTGGCCTCTACCTGGTCTCTGTGCTTCTGCCCTTGCTCCTTCTAAAGTCTACTCTCAGCACAGCAGCCTTCAGCCTTAAGTCTGATTATATCAGTCCTGGGCTTGAACCCTTCAATGACGCTCATCTAATTCGGATTAGAAGTCTAAGGGCCCACTAGGCTGGGTACAATTCCCCTCCTCCCTTCTGATTTTATTTTTTTCCTTTTCCTTGTTGTTCACTCTCCACCACCCTTGCCCCCTGGCTGTTGCTGAACATCCCAAGCACATTCCTGCCTTAAGACCACTCACTGCCTGGAACATTCTCCCCTTGGCGATCACTCATTTCCTTTCACAAATGCACTTCATCCTCTCACTCCCACTGCAGTCCTGCCAGCTTATTCTTTATCTTTCTCTTCGGCACTCCTCATACCTGCTATACTCTATGTTTATCTAGTTTACTTCATTTGTTTTTCTCTTTTTTCCTCTCATCCCTCCCACAACTGGAGTATAAATTCTGTGGCAGTGTTCACCCAATCTATTATTGTTCCTGTTTTACAAATAAGGAAACTAAAGTTTAGGGAGGTTGGAGAACTTGCCCAAGGGAGTGAGATAGGTAGAGACTGGTACCCACAGTTGTCTAAGTCGTCTCCCACGGTCTTAACTGGAACAGCTCAATTGCCTTTACAATCACAAGCTTAAGTAGAGAACTCTCTTTAAGTGGGAACCAAAGCCCAGGAATGCTCAGATGGTCATGAGGCATTCAGAGGCCAGTAAGGAGTCAATCAAAGTGGAGCACACTGGAAAAGACTGAAAAATACAACTGGAAGGGGCCCAATTGCATAAGGTCTTAGAGCCTGGAATAAATAAGAGAGTATGGATTTTATGTAATGTAATATAATAGATTTCTGAGTAGAAAAGTGAGATAAAGAAGAGTTTTAAAGAAAATTAATGTGGTAGTAAAATGTCCATACATTCTTTGACACTCTTTCTTTCAAAAGAAGGAGGCTGATTTCCTCCCCTTAAATGTGGGCTGGATTTAGGGACATGCTTCTAACAAGTATGTTGAAAGCACTGATAGGTGATTTCCACAACTGGGTCATAAAGCACATGGCGGCTTCTACCTTGCTCTCGACCCCCTCTATGTTTTCTGCACATACATCTGTGTGTTTCCAAGCCCTGAATCTGGAATCCTCCTCACCCTACAATTGCCCATGCAGACTCCTCCGTATGTGGAGGCTCCATTCTTCTGTCACCTCCCTTGCTACCCTTGCCTGCCTAGGGCAGTCCTGCGCTCTGCCGTTTCTCCCAGCCCTCGTCATTCCTTTTTACTTGTCTGTCTCCTGCTCTAATGCCACTGGTATAATACTTCCTCTGCTCTCTTGACTCTGTCTGCTGGCTTTGACTTCTCATTTCTGACAGATGCCTGGCTCCACAGGCTCCTTATCCACCATGTGCTCCACCCCTCATTTCTGGGGATGTTTTCTCTTAGTCTTGGTTCATCAGTGCTGCCAATTCATCAGGAGCTTCCAGCTCCACCCAGGGCTTCCCAGACACTGGCTGGTCATGGTGTGGCTCCAGGAGGCAGGTCTCAGCCTTCTGTCCATTCCATACCTCTCCATTCCCCAATTCAGAAATAGTGCCTTTTGTGGGGGAAGGGAATAATGGATAGATCATCTCCATGGTGACAGTGGACAGTATCTTCTTCATTTTAGAGATTAGAAAATAATCCACTTTTTATGTCACAGAGCCTTGACTGGTGGCCAGCTCTTCTGGCAGTTTTTCCCTTCATTTTAAAATAATTAAATATCCAATAGTTGTGCTAAGGACTGAATTGTGTTCCCCCTCCGAAAATTTGTATGTTGAAGCCTCCTCCCCCAGTATGACTGCATTTAGAGATAGACCCTGTAGGAGGTAATTAAGGTTGAATGAGATCATTAGTAAGGGGCCCTGATAGGATTAGGATTAGTGTCCTTATAAGAGGAGACACTAGAGCCTCCCCATCCCCCAATGCAGGCACACAGAAGAGGTCATGTGAGCACACAGGAAGATGGTGGCCACCAACTAGCCAGAAGGAAGGACCTCACTGGAAACCGGCCATGCTGGCACCCTGATTTCAGATGTCCAGCCTTCAGAACCATGAGAAAACAAATGTTGGGTGTTTAAGCCCCCCAGTCTATGGTATTTTGTTATGGCAGCCTGAAATGACAAGTTGTAATCCTTGGTAATAAACATTTTTGAGCATTTAGAAAAAGAAACAGCCATCTGAGATACATTTTCGTTCTGTTTTATTAATTCATAACAGCTCTCATTGTATCACTGCTCTTAGATTAGAACCACATTTTTCCAATCTAAGAGTCAACTTGCTTCCAAAGTCCTCTAGTTTCCAACAGTTACTTATTTCCCAACTTTGCCATAGGGAAAACAGCCTAACAATTATGTAACAATTAAAAAGTGTAACTACTTTTCCTCTTGTCTGATCCACTTTTCAAGAAAAGCAATGCCTGAAGGGTGGTCATTTTCCCTACAATGAGCAGGTAATTCATGATGTTCATTGTACTGGGGAAGAAGAAGAGGCGTGTATAGGGGGAGAAGTGTAGGTGTTCTCAATGGTAGGGTCACCAGCAGCCTCAGAAACCTCCCTCATTTCTTCCAAACATCTGATTCAAGCCTCACTACGTTAACACATACGTCTTCCCTAACAATTCCATCTTCCTTTGAGTTTCGGCATATTTAATTTCTATTCTAATCAACACTCCCTAACTTATGTACTGTTAGTCCATTTTGCATTGCTCTAAAGGAATATCTGAGACTGGGTAATTTATAAAGAAAAGAGGTTTATTTTGGCTCACTTTTCTGCAGACTGTACAATAAGCATGGTGCCAGCATCTGCCTCTGGTGAGGCCTCAGGAAGCTTTCACTTATGTCAGAAGGGGAAGGGGAGGCAGGTGTGTCGCACGGTGAGAAAGGAAGCAAGAGAGAGGAGAGGAGATTCCAGCTCTTTTTTGTTTGTTTGTTTTCTGAGATAGAGTCTTGCTGTGTTGCCCAGGCTGGAGTGCAGTGGCCCGATCTCAGCTCACTGCAACCTCTGCCTCCCAGGTTCAAGCAATTCTCATGCCTCAGCCTCCCAAGTAGCTGGGATTACAGGCATGTGCCACCACACCTGGCTAATTTTTTTGTATTTTTAGTAGACATGGGGTTTCTCCATGTTGGTCAGGCTTGTCTTGAACTCCCAACCTCAGGTGATTCACCCGTCTCAGCCTTCCAAAGTGCTGGGATTATAGACGTGAGCCACTGTGCGTGGCCTGCCCAGGCTCTTTTTAACAACCAGCTCTCCAATGAGCGAACAGAGCAAGAACTCACTCATTACTAGAGGATAACACCAAGCCATTAATGAGTTGTGCCCTCATGACCCAAACACTTCCCCCTAGGCCCCACCTCTAACACTGAAGGTCACATTTCAGATCTGGAGGGGACAAGCATCCAAAGAATATTATGTGGTTATAGAAACACATTCTGAAGCTATGTGTCCCATCTCCTTGGCAGGGATTAACCTAGAAAGTCACTCACCAAGTTGGGATAAAGTGAGTGGAGCAGCAGTGGCAATGCATGAAAAATAACACCCATAAAAATTCCCCATACTGCTCTGTGCTGAACTCACAGTAGGCAATTAACAAGCACCAGCGAACCAGCTGAATGGAAGAGAGGCACTTACTCCGTGGGCCTCTCCGGACTGTCATGCTCAGGAGGTGGGTCTTGGGCTCCTCCTGCACAGGCTCCGGCTGGTTGCCAAAGTGGGACTCTTTGGACACCATTTCCTTGGGGACAGCAGTTGGTGGCTGGAGGAAGAAGGTCAGAGGTTCAGAGACTCCCAGGACTTCATTTGAGTCTGTTCCTCTCTTGGGAAGATGGCTTACCAGTGAGGGGACCTGCCTTAGTACTATTCACATCTGGATAACCACAGTCCCCGTCACCTGACTCACTGTGGGTACCCCCCAGGGAAGAGGTGCCAACCCAGAGTTTCTCTAGAAATGCTTTCGTGAAATTATCAAGGCATCCCCAAATAGCGTGATTATTTTCACTTTTTCTAGATAAAATGTGTAGAGCTCTGCAGGACTTTGGAGGAAAGAGAAAGGGGAAAATCACAGTTGGTTCTCAACTTCAAATAGTTTGCAAACAGCAGCTGAAGTGTCACTGGGTAATTTAGGGCAAATATTTAGTCCACCCTTTGGGCACCCCCAAGAATAGCCTCTGGTTCCTTCCCCAAACTCTCAGTGAAGGAAAACAAGGAAGCAGAATTGGCAATAACAGCTTTGAGGACAGATAGACTAAAGCTTGCCTCCGAACTCAGACTGACTGTGGGACTTCGGGCAAGTTATTTAACTTCCTTCTACACTGCTTTCTTATCTGTAAAAGGAAAATATAATAAAAAGAGCCCATTTGTTGAGATGCTACAATGTATGAGTCATTGTAGAAAGCACAGAGATTCTGATGTAAATAGATGGCCCGGGGTGGAACTTAAAAAAAAAAAAAAGTCCCCATGTGATTCTGATTCTGGAGTGCAAGTACGTTTCTTGCAATGCTGCCAACCTATGAAGTTCCAAGCCTGGCCCATAAAGTGCTCAGCGTTTGAGAGCTGTTACATTCCCTTCTCCATCCTTGCCCCTTTCTCCTCTTCAGTCTAAGCTCCATGGCAGCCTTGGCACTGGTCACCCACTGCTCACCCTGTCTGTGACTCTGGAGCTAAGGGCTGGAACCCTTTTCATCCAGTGCCTCCATGGCCCCTGGCCCTGGGCTGCAGAGCTGCAGACTGACCCCACAGGAAGGGGTTAAAGCTTCGGAGCTGTGTCTGGCTGTGGGTCTTTTCAGTCCCCAGGAGTGGCCAGAGAGCTAGCCCACGTGGCCAGGCAGTACCTCCCCGACCGCCTGTACCCTCCCTTGGGCGGCTTCATCCCAGCCTTCAGGAAAGGCTGAAAGTGACTCCTCTGCCCAGATTACCCCAATGATAAGCAAGGGGGTAGCTAGGAGGGAGGTCTCTTCTGTCTCCCTGTGACCTCCTCATCTCTCCTGGCCACCCCTCTCTGCATCCCCTTCACGTGACTACTGGCTCAAAATGGCGCTTCCCTCCCCTCCCTCCCCTGCTGGCATCTCGATTGTTCCAAGCAGAGCTCCCATCCACAATAGCTGCTTCCCTGCCTCCCTTCTCAGAGGACAACTCCTTACCAAGGGCTTACCTGGAAAAGATTTACCCTGCACGGGACGCTCCCAGCCTAGGAGGGGAACTCCTGTGGAGAGGTGGGGGAGGATCTGCCAGCAGGCTCGGGAGAAAGGAGTTGGCTTCTGCCTCAAAGACGGAATTTGGGCTTGGAGTTGGAAAAAGAGGGAGTTTTCCAAGATTTCTAATCCTTTACTGCCATCTACTGCCCATCATAGTCTATGGCCTTCAATGAAGCACTAAAACAGGCTCCTTTCGTCTTTTCTAGACTCCTCTCTCAGGAGATGGGAGAAAACTTAGAGTAAAAATGCCCCAAGTGTGGACCCCCGCCTTACTGTGAGGCTCATCTGTAAGTCTCTGAATCAGGCTCCTGCACCCTGGACTATCCCATCTGCATCCTGGACCATCCCATCTGCATCCTGGACCATCCCATCTGCGTCCTCGCCTCACAGTCCCCCAGAGCAGGCCAAAGGTTGGTACCAAAAGAAGGAAGGCTGCCCTTGTGGATACTGTATGGTCCTGAGGATGCAGGCAGGTTGTTGATGAGTGACACAACACACAGACACAGTTTCTTGTCACTTCCTACCTGTTTCTTTCTTGGCTGTCTTCGAACCTTTGAGTTCCTCTTCTGTCCTCCCATGTCTGCATCCTCATCATTTTCAATGAACTCCTTTGTTAAAATGCAAGAGGGAGAGAATCTTAAGACAGGGAGAGAGGTATGACTTTCAGGTATTAAAATTAAAACCCCCATCTTGACCTAGGGCTTCTATGCAGTAATGCTCAGTGGGAGTGGGGGAACAGTTAACAATCTGTGCGGCTATTATCATCCACTCTTCTCAACACAGACATGTTTTCGAAAAGTCATATCCATATTGGAACATCATACATAAGATGATGTTGGATCTTCCATGGTTCCAGGTCCTCATTCATGCATACAACATTTACTGAGCATTTACTATGTTCCAGGCTCTTGCAACACAGAATTGAAAACCACATGCTGTCTGCTCTTAAAAGTCACAGTCTAAGAAAGGCGACTAACAAGTGAATCTGCTAGGACAGACAGAGAACCACAGCCCAGGACAGACATCAGAATCATATTAGGGATTTCACGGGTTAAGTTTTTCTGCTTCCCGGCCTTACTGGCACAGGAAAAGGATAATAAGGATACAATGTTACATCATCACAAATGCTTCAGATTAAAGGAAATTTTGGCAGATTTTTTTTTTGAAAAGGAAAAGTATCCTTTCACAGCGCAAACTTCATTTCCTCTTTCCACCTTACACTTTCTAATGTTTTAGTCATAAATTGTTAGAGCTCAAAGCTCTAAAGTCTACTACAAGCTGTAAAGTTTTTTAGTCCTAGAGTTTTATAAACTGGGGCACAATTGTCCCTGGGTGAATAAGAAGTTGCAAGATAAACACAGAACCTCTCTGGAGTACACCAAACTTACTAGAATTTTTTTCCTAAAACTAGAATGTTTTGTTTTGTTTTTATACTGAAACAAATTTGGAACACAAAGTATGAATTTTAAAGATATATGATTTCAAAGAAATATCATGCAGGTTTCTGGGCCAGACCGCAATTACTCCTGACTTCCCTTGGCCAGTGGGGTTAGGGTAGACATGAACCGCAATAACAGAGGAGGGAAGTGAGGTCAAACGAGAGAATAGCCTTGGTTTGGGCCTTTCCTTCGTGTGTGTGACCTGATCTCTGACTTGTCCTCTGAGCTGCATCCTCACTCTGGACTCCTTCTTTGGACCTGCCAAATAGGAAGTGTTCTTAGTTCAGAGGATTTGCCAACTTAGATTACAAGAAGATAATTATATTGTGGTGTGCAAGCATGGCTTTTAATTCAATTCTAAGTTTTTACTGACTTAGAATGGACTTGTGAGAAACCTATGTAATCTTTTGCTTTTCTGTGATGTTTTCATCCTCTATTCTAACTATCCAGTAGGACTTCAAATAAGATAGAATGTAAATTCCATGAGGGCACAAGGTTTGTTTACTGCTGTATTCCCAGGGACTACAGGCACAAAACATATTTGGTTATATGAATGAATAAGCAAATATAAATTTATGTGGGTTTGTCGGTACTTGATCTTGCTTAAAGTTATTTATTTATTTATTTTTGAGATGGAGTCTCACTCTGTCGCCCAGGCTGGAGTGCAGTAACATGGTCTCGGCTTACCGCAACCTCCGCCTCTCAGGTCAAAGTGATTCTCCTGCCTCAGCCTCTGGAGTAGCTGGGATTACAGGCATGCCCCACCACGCCTGGCTAATTTTGTATTTTTAGTAGAGATGGGGTTTCTCCATGTTGATCAGGCTGGTCTCGAACTCCCAACCTCAGGTGATCCACTTGCCTCAGCCTCCCAAAGTGCTGGGATTACAGGCGTGAACCACCGTGCCCAACTATCTTGCTGAAAGTTAATCTGCATGGTTTTATAATGAGTTTCCTCAGGCTTTTTGGAGCACTGCATTGGACAGCACATATCATCTCCATTTTTGTCTTTGTTGTCTCAAGCCAGTGAGCCCTTGAAATGAGAGAGAAGTAAGGATTGAGAGGAATACTCTCTTTTGTTGGATGGTCTGCAGTCTCCAAATTAGACAGCCTCCTTTCTCTGGTGTGGGCAGTGCTTTAATGAGCTTTTACGTACAATGAGTCAGAAATTGCAGGACTCCACGGACAGAGGCTTGTATTAGCGGGTGTCTACAATTGTTACCTTCACTCTGAATGTCTTTAGAAATCGGCGTGCTTCAGGCAGAGCTAGGCCCAATAATAGGTAGTAACTTAGAGCTGTTATGTGTCAGAGTTCATAGAACAGTGATAAAACAGCTTCAGAGCATTCAGGTAGAAGTAAGATCTCCGAATGTCAGCAGGACTCTATTTCCTTCACCATCCACCTCCCCTTCGCCACCACATATCTGATAGAGCACCCTCAGGGTGCATTTAGTAGGTGTGTGTTAAACTAAATGTGGCTTGAGGATACGTCTACTTTGAGTTCTTACATAACAAACTGCAATCTTAGTAAACTAACTGAAAGCCTGACTTAGGAGTGTACTTCTGTAGCAGATAGCTGAGTCTCAGCCAATCACAGCAGCTGAGCTTCAGTCAATCACAGGTGGCCTACTGATCAGACCATGTTTAATTAAGGCAACGCTGAGGTGTAGTTAATCCAGCTGTGTCTGTACTCTACTTCCATCTTCAGTCCATAGATGCTGTCTGCCCACAGAGCAGAGCAGAGCTCTCTGAGTCTCTTCAGGTTCTGAGGGCTGCCCAATTCACAAATTGTTCTTTGTACAATTAGACTCTGCTGAATTTAATTCATGTAAAGCTTTTCTTTTAACATGTGCAATAGATGCTGGTTGGCCTAACTTCCTCATTCACAAGCAAGTGTCACATAAGCGTGCACACACAAACACATCCCTAGAGGACATCGAAGCGGCCACTTACCTCTGTAATTATTTTTACTTTTTCTTCCCTGGGATTCATTTTGGCTGGGATGGGTACCTGACAAAGAATAATGAAGAAGTCAGGCATTTTGAAATCAATGAAATACTGCTTCTCTTACTATGGATATATATGAGGCTGGCCGTGATGGTAAGTGAAGTGTTTGAGCTGAGTAGACTTTCCACTCACAGGAACCCTGGCAGACCGCAGGACTGGTGGAGATAAGTGCCAGAGGAAAGGAAGGATGCCAGGTCTCCCTGTCCCCAGGAGCCTGCCTTTACTGTACCCATATTGTTGGATGGCACTGGTTGGAATCCAGCTCCAGAAGGACTGTTTTACAGCTCCTCTCCGCTACTGCCCCTCCGCACTCCCTGCCCTTGACCTTGGCCCTTATTTCACTAAGTAAAAAGACAAGACCAGAGAGGGCTTCTGCATCCCCTTCCCCTCCTACCACATTGAGCCACCGCCACCTCCTCTGCTTCCACTTGCTACTATGAACCCCCATGTCCCCATGGGGCCCCTCCTTCAATAGTGCACGGGGTCCCATCATTCCTTCCCCTCCAGGCCCTTGATCCTGACAGTTCTTCACTTTCACTTGGATTTTCTTCCTGCTCTATTGGCTCATTCTTACCAGTGGAAAAAATGCTGTAATTTTTCCCTTCCTTTAAAAAAGCCTCCCACCAGTTTTTTTTCTTTTTCTTTTTTTCTTTTTTTGTTTTTTTTTGAGACAAAGTCTCACTCTGTTGCCTAGGCTGGAGTGCAGTGGCATGATCTTGGTTCACTGCAACCTCCGCCTCCCAGGTTCAAGCGATTCTCTTGCCTCAGTCTCCTGAGTAGCTGGGATTACAGGTGCGTGCCACCATGCCCGGCTAGTTTTTGTATTTTTAATAGAGTCAGTTTTACCATGTTGGTCAGGTGGGTCTCGAACTCCTGACCCCATGATCAGCCTGCCTTGCCCTCACAAAGTGCTGGGATTACAGGCGTGAGCCACCGCTCCTGGCCAAAAAAAGCCCTCTCTTTACTTCTCTTTCTAGCTGTTGCTCAAGTTTTCAACAATTACAGAAAAATCCCTCAAAACAGTCCCTCTCTTTCTAGTTTGTTTTTATTTTTGGGGTCTAGCATGCTCTTCAACTCCTCTTGCCAATGATTCATCTCCAGTGACCCCTGCCTTGCCATGTCTGGTGATCAATTCTCAGTCCTCATCTTACTTGACTTGGTCAGAGACATTTAAAACATTTTCAACATTTTTAATTTTTGTGGGTACATAGTAGGTGTATATATTTATGGGGTACATGAGATATTTGGGTACAGGCATGCGAAGCTTAATCACATCACGGAAAATTGGGTATCTATCCCCTCAAGCATTTATCCTTTGTGTTACAAACAGTCCATTTATACTCTTTTATTTTTAAATGTACAATTAAATTATTATTGACTATAGTCCTTTCATTGTGTTATCAAATACTAGGTCTTATTCATTCTTTCTATTTTTTTTTTTTTTTGTATCCATTAGAGAACATCCCCCAACCCCTGACTACATTTCCCAGCCTCTGGTAGATAGAGAAGAGAACTATCCTTCTCTTCTCTATCTCCGTGAGTTCAATTATTTTGATTTTTAGATCCCACACATAAGTGAGAACATGCCATGTTTGTCATTTGCATCTTCTCACTTACTTGTGGGTGAAATCAGCCAGGCATGGAAAGGTCAGAAACATTTAGTGATGAAAGTCACCCATCCCTTTCTTTGGAGATACTTTCTTCAGTTGGCTCCTGGGACAAGTTCTTTCTTGGTTTTCCTCTTACCCACTGACTGCTCCTTCTCAAACTCCTTTGCTGGTTTCTCCCCATCTCTGAGACCACCAAAGGTTGGAGTGCTCTGGGGCTTAGCTCTGCCTGTTTTCATTCCTCTGGCCGTCTCATCATGTCTCTTGGCTTTAAACACCATCTGCATGCTGATACTTCCCAAATTTACATCCTGGGTCCAGACATCTCCCCAGAATTCCAGACTCAAGTATCTGCTTGATGGACACCTTCACTTGGCTTGACATACCTCAGATAAAGTTCTTTGCTTTTATTCCTGAGCCTGCTTTGTACTGCAGTTTTCCTGTTGTAATATACAAAAATCCATTTTGCCCAGGCCAGAAACCTTGCAGTCATTCTTAACTCCTTTCTCAGTCTCACATGACACACCACACTCAATCCATCAGAAATCCTGCCAGTTGTGGCTTCAAATTATATTCAGGATCTAATCACTTCTAAACATTTCCACTATTATCACCATGGTCAAACACCATCTTCTCTCTTGAAATCTACTGCAAGTACCTCCTAATTTCTCAGCTTCCCACATTGCTGGGCTACCATATTCTCTGTACTGAAGCCAGTGCAAATTGATAAAAATTTGAGTGACATCATGACGTTGCTTCACTCAAAATCCTCCAGTGATTTCCCTTTGTCAACAGAGTAAAACCAAAAGTTTTTCCAAGGCCTACAAGCCCTGTGTGATTTGCACTTGAATCCTCTTGCCTCAGGACCTTTGCACCTGTGGTTCCTGCTACCTAGTTCTCCTTTTCCCCAAGATATCTGCATGGCTCTTGCTCTTTCACTTTCTTCTGGTCTCTGCTGAAATTTTATTATCAGAGAGCTCTTCCCTGACCATTCGCAACACAATGATCTCCTCCCAACACCCTCCTGGAATTCCTTAACTACCTTACAATGATTTTTTCATAATACTTATCACCACTCAACATACATACTTGTTAATGTCAGCCTATATCCATTAAAATGTAGCTACAAGAGGGCAGAAACATTATTTTGTTTATTGTTTACCTCCAGAGACTAGGATTATGGGACATCATGGACATTCAATATATACTTGTCAAATGAATGACTAAGTCACTGACTTATTGCCTGTGGTTCCATAGCCACATTCTAGGACTATTTAAAGCTCCACTGTTTTTTCTAGTCTTCTGTGAGGATTAAGTGAGAAACCATGTGGAGAAACAACAGGCATATGGCTGACAAATCATAAGCCCTTTCTAATATCCATGGAACCCAAATCTTAACTGGGACTTGGTCAGGTCATTTAAGCAGCTCATCTGAGCTCAAGGTTTCACTGACCCGACAGGGGAATTACCATGTTAAAGGGAAATAAAACATCTGAAATTCTATTGTCTTCTCTACAAACTTCATCACAGCGTACAAAAAATAAAGGAAGGAAAATGTAAAAGCAGCTAAGAAAATAGAGAGGCAAGAAAGTAACCTAGAGTGAATGAGGGGGCGGATAATAAGGATGAAATGTAAAAGTACACGAGAGTTCTCTAATAAACAACTCCGGTCATTGCAAACTGAAAAAAACCAAAACAAACAAACAAACAAAAACCTGTGAAATATTTTAGTAACTAAAAAAGTTCTCTATAAGTTAAAAAATGCTTTATATGAAATAAAAAATAGAAGTAGAAAATGAAAAATGTAATGGGCTTTTCTTTTCTCCTCATTCTTTCCTGATCATTTCCTTTAAATGAGTTTCTAAGGAAATCAAATGACAACAAAATTTACTTTTATATGAACACTGTTGCTAAGAAAAGATAAATCAATACTGCCTGGTTTTAATATGCAGCTTGCCATCATCTTATGCATTGGTACTTGTTAATATATTCCTACTGGCAACATCAAAATAGCTATGATTTACTGCACACTTATTTTGTGCTAACTCTAGACATATGTTCTCTTTAGTCCTCACAATAACATGTCTAGCTTAGCAGTATGTGCCCCAATTTGCATATAAGTAAACTGAGGCTCTGACAGTTTGCATGATTTGCCCAAGGTTATAATTATTAAATGTCACATCCAGAACTTGACCCCAAGACTCTGATTCCCAAGTCCTCCCTCAATCCACTCTACCCCTCCGTCTCACCATTTATTCTTGCTTTTGCAATGGCATCAATAATTATTCTGTGCTTTCCAGAATAGCCCACTATTCTGGAAATATTTACAGTTGAAAGCTGTGAAGCACTGGTGAGAAAAGGCTTAGGCTATATTAAGTCAATTATTTATTTTACTCAGTGCAGAAAACCAAACATTTTTTTCAAGGAAAGTACTGACACCTTCATCTGAATAAATGGTCTATTCTTAAGGGTCATCAATGGATCAGAGCCATACCTGGAGGTTGAGATACAATGCATCTCAACTCCACACTGGTTGCTTAAAAAATCATGCAATATATATGCCCTACTCCAGGATGGCAAAAACATGGGTTTATAGGAAGAGTGACCCACGTATTTCTTTGCCAAGGAATATGTGGACCTGAGTTCCAACTTCAGCTTTATTTATTAGCTGTGTGATCTTGGAACAATGCCCTCCCTTCTCTGAGACAGATTTTTTTTTTCTGCAACATTGCAATCATACTTCCTAGCTTGAAGGATGATTAATTTATAAGGGCTAAATGATGAAATGTGTGTAGCAAAATGCCTAGCACAGACCGGGCTCTCAATACTGGTAGGTTTTGTTAATAAGAAAAAGTGATTGTGAGGAGGGAAAGTGGAAAAAAGGAATGAGTAGGGAAAAAAAACCAAAACAAACAAACAAACAAAAACCTGTGAAATATTTTAGTAACTAAAAAAAGTTCTCTATAAGTTAAAAAATGCTTTATATGAAATAAAAAATAGAAGTAGAAAATGAAAAATGTAATGGGCTTTGGGGATAGAAGCTTGGGGGATAGAAGAGGAGTCATGAAAGAGACCTTAGATGATTTTCAAGCCCACCCACCTTTGGCTCCAATCCTCAGCCCCCAGCTACCATAACTCATGTTCCATCTCTCCTTGCCTTCAGCCAGGCCCAGGGCAGTTGCTTTGCTGTTTCCATGTATGGTGCTTCTGCAACCTCCTGCACTTCTACCCAGGAGTATTTTCTTCCTCACGCCCTGAGAACATTTTTCTGTTCCATCCTGGAGCTTGGACACCTGGGGAGGTGCCACATACATTCTTTTGGAATACATTGTCTTATTCTATAAGTTATTCCAGCTGCAGTTTCCCTTAGCATAAGGTTAGTGACAAATAGCTTTATAGAATCATTGAATCAGCTCAATATAATATACATTGGCTTTGAAGAGTACATATGGGGACCATATTTGAGCTGTGTTATGTAATATATGGCCAGTACATTTACACGATGTGGTAAGTGCTGGAATCCCCTCCCTGGATGTCATCCCGCTGTGCTTTCAGTGTTTTATAAATCTCTTATGGCACTTAGCTCATTGTATTCTTATCATGTGTTTATAGGTCTATTTTCCCAGCAAACTCTGAGCTTCTGACCTGGTCTAATTTATGTTTGCACCCTCTAAACTTAAGTTCATTGCCTGGTGCATTGTTGATGCTCCATAAATGTTTGAATGAACGACTCTATAAGTGAGCTCTAGGAGATATATATATATATATATATATATATATATATATATATATATATATGAGAGAGAGAGAGAGAGAGAGAGAGAGAGAGAGAGATTTCATGCTGGCACTGAATTTATTTGCAGAAAAGGTTATATGAAAATGCAATAGCAAACATATATCTTATTCGACTTTATTAGCTTTTCATAGCACCTCTTTGCAATGAGGGGAAACAAACAGTCAGCTTAAGTTGTAGCCAGTAGATTTTCTTGAAGTCTTTGGAAAGCACAGCAACTCTCAGCACTGTGGTTAGTAGCCCTTTCTCTGTCTAATACCAAGAAAAGTGTATTTCGCAGTAACTAGTGCTTCTTCCCTTAAGCCAGTTTGAACTAAAAGTCCCGTAAGTGCAACATGCAGCTAATGTTTCACAGAGCTTTAGTCAGAGAGCATTTTCACTTAGGGCATGTGATGAACTGGACTTAACATTTCCTGCAAACCAGATACCAGATAGCAGCTCAGATCAAAGCTGCCAAGTAATGGTCTATGTTCCCATTTCAGAAAGTAAAAACATAAATAATGATGAGAGCCCCTAAATTTACAATTCATTAAATCCAGTCTCATGGTATCCCGGAGAGGCTGAATTTCAAGGCGGGTAACTGAAAACAGGAAATCATTGTTGCAGCCCAGAGTCCGGTTAGGGACTGATTTACCTTAAGAAACTTTACAAAAGGCACTTTGCAGATTCTGCTTTCTAGGATGGAAGTGGAGAGAGATGGTGCTGTAGAATCTTTTAAAAGGGTCCGGAGGGAAAGGCTGAGTGTTGGAGATGCCCCTGGGCTCCTCCCTAGGAAGCTGCAGCCATGTCTTGGAGCAAAAACATCAGCTTAGCAACCCGTTCCTAAGGAAGGTCACTCGGTGGCTTTTTTTTCTTTTAAAGTGACAGGTTACTTCCAGTAGTGGAGTACAAGCATGCTGGGTAAGCAGAGACGCACAGCCTGCAGGAGAAGGACTGAGAGAAATCAACATGGACAGCACCGGAAATTAGATCAAGCCTTAAGAGCGTCCCTCCCTCATGTCATCTGGTTGTTTTGCATTTCCAATGAAGAACAGGCTCAGAGGGGGGGCGATTTAGAATCTTAAAAGGTCATCATTACATGGTGAAGCTGTCAACGTGGCAGCAGCAAAAGCTCTGTGGAGGTGCTGCAGGGTACCAGCAAATGTTGCGCTCAAGTGTTTTCCAGTTAAAAGTGGAAGGTTGAATGCACAAGTTTAATCTTTGCCTATTCTCTGAATCCCACTGCCAATTTCTGAAAATGGATATAAATGTTATGGCTCAAAAAAGTTGAAAAGAAAGAAAAAAAAAGAGAGGAAAGAGGCAAAGTAGCTGGAAGAGTAATAGAATGAATGCAGCCAAGGAAACCACACTCCAAATAGACTAGTGTGTAGGTGCACATGTGTTTGTGTGTATCTGTATCTGTGTGTATTTTGTGTGTACGTTTGTGTGTATGTGTATTGACTGTGTTTCCTCATTTTCTGTATTCTTGATGCTCTGGCATTTGGAGCCTTGATCCTGGAGAAACTGATTCTCCTAGGTTAGCTAATTTCTAGAGATAGCAAATGATTCCCCTGAAATATGCAAAGTCTCCTTTGATATACAAGCCAACCAATCCAGAGCCCACACAACCAACCATCTCCATTATCAAACTCTCACACACTAAGCCAATATTCCTCCTGTCCCAAGTCACCCCAGGTCCAGATACCAGACCACTATAGCCCAGAGAACACCACGATTATTCAAGCTATCTAGTCCTAAATTTACTCAGCACCCTACCCTGTGTCACCTATTCCTTCCTGGGAAAACCCTAGTAAAGGCTCTGCTCTGTACTCTGCTGTCTCCCTTCTGCCTTCTGACCAACACTGGTTCTTCCCTATGTGGTCCTGTGTGGCATTCCATGTTCTATGATTCGTATGTGTCTCCCCAAAAGCATGTATTGGAAACTTAATCCCTAACACAATGTTGTTGGGAGGCGGGACCTAACAAGAGGCGATTAGGCTGTAGGGCTCTGCCCTCATGAATGTATTAATGCCATTATTGCAAGAGTGGATTCCTTATAAAAGAAATGAATTTGACCTCTTTTTCTCTCTTTCTCTTTCTTGCTCTCATGTTCTCTTGCCTTGCACCATAGGATGGTGCAGCAAGAAGACCCTTGCAGGATGCCAGCCTCTTGATTTTGGACTTCCCAGCCATCAGAACTGTGAAAAATAAATTTCTGTTCATTATAAATTGCCCAGTCTGTGTATTCTGTTACAACAGCAGAAAACTAACCAAGACACCATGCTTCTTGTTTCTAGGGATCTGTTAAGTATAAACTTCTTCTTTTGTGCCAGTCGTGTTTGTGTCTGTGTATCTTACCATACCGAATTAAAATAAATCCAGAATACATTTTTTGACACAGCTGTATGCATGCATATGTGTCAGTGTATTTGTGTTTGTGTCTCTGTATGTGTATGTATGTTTGTGTGTCTGTGTGCGTGTATGATGGAGTGTGCAGGTGCGCATGAATACAAGGAAATGAGCTGATTTACTCTGCAGAACTTCAACAGCTCAGGATTTGGGGCAGCAGTGTCATAGCTGAATTGTGTTCTCTCTCACCCCCAAAGATGCTGAGGTCCTAACCTCAGTATTTCAGAATGGGACCTTATTTGGAGACAGGGTATTTACAGAGGTAATCACATTAAAATGAAGTCATTAGAGTGAGATCTAATCCAAGATGATTGTGTCCTTACAAAAGGGGAAATTTGGATTCAGAGATAGACACAATAGAAGAAAGGCAACGCGAAGACATGGGGAGAGCACCATCTCCAAGCCAGGGAACACTCAAGGCTATCAGCAGCCAGGAGAGAGGCCTGGAACAGACTGTCTCTTGAAGCTTCACAAAGAATCAACCCTGCAACACCCTGATTTCAAATTTCTAGTCTCCTGAATTGTGAGAAAATTTCTGCTGTTTAAGCCACTCAGTGTGTGGTACTTTGTTACAACAGCCCCAGGAAACTAACACAACCGTAGACTAAGGAAGGTGGGGAGAGCTATGGGGCTGAAAATGCAGGAAGATTTGAAAGTCTGTATATTAAGGGATTGATCCTCAGGATCCTTTTTCTTGGCAGCCTGAAAAATGCCCATTCCTCGGGCATAATTTCTGTCCTCCACATCTGCCTCCTCTTCTGCTGCCCATAGGAGATTTTCTTTTTTCCCCTAGGGAAGTTAAACCAGAGACTCTCTGGTCTCAAGTTCCCAGTTACTGCAGAAAGTGAGTGTGTCTCGGGACTGAAAACTGGTATGAAATGGAGATGTTGCAGACACTTTTCTGAACTTTTCTCAAGAACTTAGACAACCAAGAACATACCACTGGCTCCCCCATCCTACCTCTACCTGTACAGAACTGGAGAAAGTAGAAAATTATTTTCTGGAAAACCTGAAGGATTATAAAGCACAGACCCTACATACCAACGTTTCTGGATCCTCCAATAAAAAAGCTAGCATATTGCCCTTACGGAAAGGCATTACAAAAAACATTAAAGGATCTCAGGCTATGAAATTGAATGCTTATAGTTATAAAAAGAGAGAACAATGAAAATGGAAAAGTGTAATTTACCAAAGGAGTAATACAAGAACAACTGTATGAAAGAATATATTTTCCAATTGAAGGGGATGATCTACTGTCTAATGCTGGTACAAGAAGACAATAAGAAAACTTGTCTGTATTGGCTTGTATTCTGCATGTGGTGAGAAAAATATGAAGAATTTACAACCATTGGTTTGCACCATGCAGTTTGCTTTATTTATGCCCCTTATATCTTTTAGGAGGCCTCTAAGTGACAACTTTTGAAAAGTGGCCTTTGGTTACTGTATCCCTGTGGAGTGCCAGGCAGAAGTTATTACAAAACTTTTCTGGAGGAACACACCTTCAAGTGGACAATTCAGGATGTCCACAAATAAGTGTAGAGGAAGATGAGCTCACAACCCAAAATTAGAAAACACAAGAGAAACACTCAAGAGTCCACAGACAAACCAGAGGACACTATTAGATACTCAAGAGTTTCTTGCAATACAATAATCAGATGGAGAATGGAAAAATAACAATGACCAGCTATTCAAGAAGATAAAAGGAGGGTTTGAAAATATGAAAGAAGAGTGAGACACTATCAAAAAGATCAGACAAACTCAAAAAGGAACCAGATAGAACTTTTAGAAATAAATAATACAATCATGAATTTAGATAAAAGTCAAAGAATGTGCTAAACTGTAGAGAGAGCTGAAGAGATGCAAAAGATAGGTTTAAAAAATTGAGGCCGGGCGCGGTGGCTCAAGCCTGTAATCCCAGCACTTTGGGAGGCCGAGACGGGCGGATCACGAGGTCAGGAGATCGAGACCATCCTGGCTAACATGGTGAAACCCCGTCTCTACTAAAAAATACAAAAAAACTAGCCGGGCGAGGTGGCGGGCGCCTGTAGTCCCAGCTACTCGGGAGGCTGAGGCAGGAGAATGGCGTGAACCCGGGAGGCGGAGCTTGCAGTGAGCTGAGATCCGGCCACTGCACTCCAGCCTGGGCGACATAGCGAGACTCCGTCTCAAAAAAAAATAAAAATAAAAATAAAAAAAATTGAAATGTGGCACAGAGAGATGGAAAACAGGAAGGAGTAGGTAAAAGATACAGGAAGAAATTGATGAGATCCACCATATCCAGTATAGTACCAGAAGGAGAGGAGAGAGAAAGAAGTTGAATGCTCTATCTTACAACTGAGGGATCTTGGTCAACTTCCTTAACCTTTCTAGGTTTCAATTTCCTTCTCTGTAGGAAACTGAGGTTCAATAATAGTAACTATTCCAGAGGGTTGTTAGGAAATTTGTTAAGTTAATAATTGTAAAGTGCTTAGGACAGTCCTGGTACATAGTAAATGTTGCAAGGTTTATTAAGTGAAGAAAAATACCAATGTTTACTGTAAGAGATTATCTACTTGAAATGGTGAACTGCTATGAGAGGGAGGACTTGTTCACCACTCTTTTGCTAATTAACCGTCTGATTATTACCTCCCTGATCTTTTAAAAGTTTCATGCTCTGCCAGCTGAGCTAGCTGGGCATGTCCTCTTTGATCTTTAGTACTGAACTAATTCATAAGAGTTATACAACTTCTTGTTAAGTTCCAAAAATATTAAAAAGTATCATTCCAAAACACCATTACTTGCAAAAGTTGTTATGTAGCAAAATAAATGAATCTAGCAAATTTATTTTAAATCATAATGCAAAAATCTCATTCTTTTGGTTAAGTGTTCCTAGTTGGCTAAGGAGTTTTTAATCAAGAATAAATGTTGAATCACATTATCACAAGCTTTTTTCTACATCTTTCAAGATAATTAAATATTATTTTTATTCTTTCATCTGTTAGTGTAGAGAATTGCATTCTCAGGTTTTTCAATGTCAAATTCTGCTTGCATTCCTGGGATATACTCAATTTTGTCAAGGTACTTCAAAAATTAATGTTGGATTTAGTTACCACTTTCTAGAAATTTTTGCATTTATGTTCTTAGCTGAGATCAGCCTTGTATTGTTCTTGTCTCATTTTAGGATAAAGGATAGTCTAAACTAAAAAAAAAAGCAGACTAATATTTCTCTCTCGCTCATCTCTGTAACAGTTCAAGTAAAATTAGCTTTATCATTTCTGTGAACTCTATACAATTGTCTGGGTCTAATAACTTTTTTAAAATTATGGTAAAATGTATATAACAAAAAATTTGCCAGTTTACCCATTTTAAAGTGTATAATTTGTTTTTTAGCACAGTTGCAATGTTGTGCAACTGTCACCACTATGCTTCCAAAACTTTTCATCACTCCAAACAGAAACTCTACACCCATTAAATAATAACTCCCCATTCTCCCTTCCCTCATTACCCCTTGGTAACCTTTAAATTACTTTCTGTCTCTATACATTTGCCTATTCTAGATATTTCACATAAGTGGATTATTACAATATTGTCCTTTTGCATCTTGTTTAGTTTACTTAGTATAATGTTTCCAAGGGTCATCTATGTTGTAGCATATATCAGTATGTCATTCCTTTTTAAGGCTGAACAATATTCCATTGTATATATAGACCACATTTTGTTTATCCATTCATCTGCTGATGGACATTTGGGTTGTTTCCACCTTTTAGCTATTTTGAATAATACTGCAGTGAACGTTTGCTTCAAAGTATTTGTTTGAGTATCTGTTTTCAATTCTTTTGGGTAAATACCTAGAAGTGGAATTGCTGGATTGTATGGTAATTCTGTTTAACTTTTGAGGAACTGCTGAATTATTTTCCACAGTGGCTGCACCTTTTTACATTCCCAGTAGCCCTGTACAAGAGTTCCAATTTCTGCACATCCTTGCCAACACTTGTTGTTTTTAATTTTTTTTATTATTTTCTTTGAGACTGAGCCTCTCTCTGTTGTCCAGGCTGGAGGGCAGTGGCACGATCTTGGCTCACTGCAACCTCTGCCTCCCAGATTCAAGCTATTCCCCTCCCTCAGGCTTCTGAGTAGCTGGGATTACAGGCACCTGCCACCATGCCTGGTTAATTTTTTTTTTTGTATTCTTAGTAGAGACGGAGTTTTGCCATCTTGGCCAGGCTGGTCTTGAACTCCTGACCTCAGGTGACACACTCACCTTGGCCTCCCAAAGTACTGACATTACATGTCTGAGCCACTGCACCTGGCCATTTTTAGTTTTTTAAATTATGGCCATTATAGAAGGTATGAAGTGGTATCTCACTGTAGTTTTAATTTGCATTTCCCTGATGAGTAGTGATGTAGACCATCATGCTCCATTGTATGTATTGGCCATTTGTATATCTTTTTTTGAGAATTGGTGTATGTGTGTGGGTGGTTGTAACTCGCATTCTGACCACAGACTCAATTTCTTTAGTCCCTACAAATGTATTCAGGTTTTACATTTCTTCTTATTTCAGTTTTAGTATATTATATGTTTTTAGGAAATTGTCCTTTTTCTTTTTAAATTGATTAACATATGGTGTTTCAAAATATTCTTTATTATTTTAAAACTCTGATAGACTTTCAGTCATTTTCCTTTTATTATTCCTAATAATAAACATCCTGTGCTCTATCTTGGTATACCTCTATGGTGGCTTTATAAACAAAACCCCACATTCTTTGACATCCCTTTAATCAAGAAGTGGGGTCTATCTTTTCTCTATTTGTAACTGAGTGGATTAGTAACTGTGTTGACCAAGAGAGTATAGCAGAAGTGATGCTGGCTTTCTGGCTGAATCATGAGGCTAAGCCATAAAAGATGATGTGGTTTCTATGTTATTTGCCCAAACTTTTATACTTAGAACCCTGACCCACCATGTGAGAAGTCTGACTACTTTGAGACCACCATGCTATGAGGGAGCCAGACCACATGGGAAGGCCACACATACACACTCTGTTGGCAGTCCTAGCCTGAATCGTCCTAGCCAGGGCTCTAAACATGAGAGTGAACAAACGTTCGGATGATTCCAGCCCCAAGTTGTTTAGTTGCCTCCTCAGGTTCAAGTTCTCTCAGCGAAGACTCCAGACATTGTGAAGCAGAGATTGGTGAACTAGGTGTGCTCTGTTCAAATTCCTGGAATCCGTGTGCATTCTAAAATAATTATTTTAAACCACTATATTTTCAGGTCATTTGTTATGCAACAATGACAACTATAGGAGTTACATCTTTAAATAAATGAAACATATGAATGAATGAATGAATGAATGAATAAAATACATTCATGATTTTTTTACATGGAATTCTGAGGTACATACTTTTTACATGTTGCTATAGTTTAAATGTTTTTTTCCACAACTCATGTTGAAGTTTAATTGCTATCGTAACAGTGTTGAGAGGTGGGACCTTTGAAAGGTGATTAGGTCATGGAGGCACCACCCTTATGAATTCATTAATGCTATCATTGAGGGAGTGAGTTAATGATCACAGGAGTAGTTTTCTGGTAAAAAGGATGAGTTCTGCCCCCATCCTCTCTCTCTCACAGTTTGCTCACCATGTGATCCTTTCAGTATGTTATGATGCAGCAAGAAGACCCTCACCAGATGCCACTCCTCAATCTTGGACTTCCCAGCCTCCAGCACTGTGAGCCAAATAAATCTGTTTTCTTTATAAATTACACAGTCTGTGGTATTATTTTATAGCAGCAGAAAATGGATTAAAGGACATGTTGTCTTAGTTGGCTTGGACTGCCATAACAAAATACCATAGACTGAGTAGCTTAAACAACAGACATTTATTTCCTGCAGTCCTAGATGATGGAAGTTTGAGAACAGAGAGCAACATGGTCAGGTTCTGGTGAGGGTTCCCTTCCTGGCTTTTAGATGGTCACCTTCTATCTATGTCCTCACAGGCTAGAGATCAAGTGAGCCCTGCTCTCTCTTCTTATAAGGACACCAATCCTATCATGGAAGCCCCACCCTCATGAGCTCGTCTGAACTTAATCACCTTCCCAAGACCCCAACTTCAAATACCATCACATTTCGGGGTAGGTCTTCGACATATGAATTTTGCAGGGAACACAAACATTCAGTATGTGACACACGTATACCTAAAAAAATAAGCAAATGCATTCAATGCCTTCGAGGATAATGCCACTAAAGCATGATGCATTTGAAGCCTCTTTGGGAGACTAGGATACTGTACAACATTAAAAATTATAGAGCCCAATATGAGACTACTATGCTGTATTCTCTTTGGGGTAAAGCTGCAATGGTGCATTATTTAGGTCAAAAATGGCTAAAATATGCCTTTCACACCTGTACATGTGAAACACAATCATAGCTTTGGATGAATGGTCATTCTTACTGGTTCTTTGAATTTTATACTACTTTTGATTGTAGTTGATTCATTCTCTCTGAAAGAAAAATTTATCACAAGGGAAAATCTCACTAAAATAAGGTTTAGGTTGGATGCTGAATAATGACTTTTGAATCATAAATTTTGTAAAACTATGCCTTTCGATTTTGGATTTACCTTTTCCAGTTTACTAAATTATATACCTCTCTCCCTCAAACATAACTTGAACTCTAGCAAATTGGAACCTCTTGTGTTTTTAGTAAATAGAGAGAAACACTTATTGACTCAGATACATTGACTGTGTAGCCCATTTTTATTTTATGGATACTAAAGCATTTAATTTGCTTCCTCTAGTGCTATAATTTTCAAACTGTTTTGAATTGCACACTTTCTTCTTATTTGCTGCATTTCACGACATTCTCACTTTCTAAGAGAGCTGTTGGAGCTATGGAGAATAAAATGCTGTAAGACTCATTTTATTTAGAGAGTCATGTCATAATTTGAATTAACTAGAGATGCTCTTACATATCAGAGAAAACTGCTGTTCCAGTATAAGTAGTGAATTTTATTATTTTGTTGAAAAGGATTTTTTTTACAATTTTTATATTCTCTTCTCTCCAGCTACTTCCCTTAAATGCATCTCACTGGCAGGACCTGCTTCACCAGCTTAGTGTACAAATATCTTCACAACTCTTTCATCTTCTGTGTGGTTGCTTGAAAATGTTCTTTCCTTTTTTATCAGGACATGTAATGTCTCCGTCTTGAAGCTTCATTGCTATCTAGAACTGCTCATAAATCTTGAGGGGCTCACTTGATTCAAAGGGTAACCCTTCATACAAATGCCAATGGAGAGAGAAGTAGCTAGTCAATTACTGCTGGAAATGTTTCCCAGGAAGTCTAAGCAATTTTGCTGTCAGCTACACGTATACGCCTGCTAGTCCATATACTCATACCAGCTGCCTTACATTTGAGATTCCAGGTTTACCCTCTTTCAGGTTATATTAGTGCTTTTCAACCAGTGTTGACCCTGTTGGGCATTTGGCAAAGTTTGGGGATATTTTTGGTTGTCACAACTTAGTAGGGGGAAAGGAGTGCTACTGACATCTCGTGGGTAGAAGCCAGGAATACTGCTAAACATCCTACAATGCATAGAACTCTCCCTGCACTGCCATTCCAACATAAAAAAATTATCTGTCCACGTATGTCAAGGGTGCTGAGGTTGAGAAACCCTGTTTCTCCAATATGGTTTACACCCATATGATCTGCTTCTGCTTCCAGAATTTGGCAGGTTTTAAGACCTCAATCCCAGGTTACATTTAAACCAGGAATGGACCCTCCTGGAGCCCAACATTCTCTTAGTTCTAGTTTGAACTATAGTCACCAATCCACAGCCCACAAACCCCCTTTTCTCATGTTGCATTCCCCTCCACAGAGGCACGTATCCTTTTTGGCTGATCGATCTCAGTTTTAACCAACCAAGTTTATCATTGAGTTTTTAATGCTATTGAAACTCAGCAGAAAAGAAATTAGTATCAAAATTTACTTTTCCCCTAGGAGGTTTCTTGGCTTCCTTTGCAGTTGTATTCAATGTATGTCAAAGAACACAAGGGGCATTTGGAAAATTGGGGAGCATCAGTCATGCCACAGAAAATGATGTTATATTCCCATTTTCCAGGGCAGTGGGTGTCCACTTGCCTTACATCTGCATAATCAAGATGAGTTGCTCACAGGACTCTCCATTGAAACAAGATCTTGTCCAAGGATACTTACTGAGCTTACTAGACAGAGGATTAGCTGATCATACCCTCCTGATTAAAAAGTAGGTTTTGCTTTCCTGCACAGCCTGATCCATCTTTCATTTTCTCGTGCCCTGTGATGCCACAAATTGTACTGTATTTCATTCCAATGCAGCAATTGCTAAAGATACTTGGGAAAAAGGCAGTTTGCTAGATTCAATATAAGAATGACTTCTCTGCTCTTCCAGCTCAAGAATTTTCAAGTCTTTGCTGTTTGTAGCCACAGCTCCTGGTTGAGACAACTTTGCTTTACCCTCTGATGCAGAAGCTTGGGGACCTGTGAGGGTTTGGGGGCTTATATTGGTACAGAGCATAGATTGGTTTTAAAAAAGTACCCAAGAGCATCTATACTTGTTTCCTGAGTTCTGCTAAATTGAGAAGCTATGTTTCCAACATCCTTAGATGGACTAGGGTATAAATAGAATTTTCATGGACTTGCCTCTGATCTCAGTCACTGTTGATATTTTTGGAAATGAATGGCAGATTCCAAAAAACTGACTAGCAAACAGATTTCTGGAGTAAACTCCATCCATAAATTGGTATCTGCTTGTGTTCTCACTATTTGAGAGATGGAATTTGGAGCAGAGGACAAAGGGTTGCCTGCCACTATGCACCATTCTGCTCTCTGGGGCTTGGACTCTGAGGGGATTTGCCATAATAGAGGATTTTCCTGGCAGGAAAAGATGGATACTGCCATGTACTGTCCAACTAGGGCCAGACAGAAAAGCAGTAGCACTAGAGGGACCCAGCCAGCTTCATGAGGGTGGACTACATTTTGTGGATCACAAGTGCCATCATATCTAGTTGCCAGCTTTTAGTAATTCTCTGTGTTATAATTTTTCCTTCTTATCTCTGACACATCTGTAAAATCTTATAATTGTTCCCTTAGAGACTCATCTATGCTGTGGGGGAATTACAGAAAGAATTTATATCCATGCTCGAAATGAGAGGGTAAAGTAAAGAATAATTTTGGGAGCAAGAATGATGGGATCAGTGGAGATTGCTAAAATTCTCAAAAGGCAAGTAAATTTTAGGAATAATGATTGGGGATCAGTGTTGAGCCTAAGTTTGCCCCTTCCTATATGGAGATTTTCTCTCTTCACTGCCAGCCTGGGTTATTTTTCCAAGGGATCCTGAGAATCACTCACACTTTCTCCATGATACTAATGTATGCTTGAGACCTTCAAGACTCCCTCCTAATTCAAGTCTCTGCTAACACCGGAGAAGGATCTATCATCATTAACAAGGTTTTCTTCTTTCTTTATCCTTCCAGTGCTTACCACTAGCATAGCTGTTGACACATCATTTTGTCTTTCCTGCTGGGTTTCCATTGCTCAGGGAAGCTCCTGGTGCATAGTAGACACTCAGTAAATATCTTGTGTGAATGAAGGAACAAATCAATACACAAAGCAAAGCTTTCACTGAGTCCTTATTTAAGGACAAAAACTTATGACTGAGAATCTAAAAAACATATGACTGAGAGTCTAAAAAACACAAACTTATGACTGAGAGTCTAAAAAACACAGCCTACTTTCGAATCAGCTATGTGGATTCAAAGAGCCAGAAAGGCTGCATCTGTTAAATCTGGGAAAGTCGTTACTAGTAGAAGGGGGTTCCTAGGGCCAGTGAGGGGGTCCTTTAGGAGTGGTAGCATTTAGTGTGAAACTGAACTGCTGGCCTCAAATCTTAAATCTGCCATTTGCTAATTGAGTAGCAAGGCAGGTAGCTTTTCGTTTTAGTTGATGTTTAATTTCAAATTAAAATGTATCTTTCCATCAATTTGTTCATCCATCTGACATTTATTTAGTGCCTGCCACATGGCAGATGTGGTGCAAAGTACTAGAGATTCAAAGATGATTAAGAAAAAAATCCTCACCCTCTAGCTGTTTACCATCCAGTGAGGTTGAAACCTCTTGATATGGTTTGGCTGTGTCCCCACCCAAATTTAATCTTGAATTGTAGCTCCTATAATTCCTGAGTGTTGTGGGAGGGACCCAGTGGGAGATAATTGAATTATGGGAGTGGTTTTCCCCCATACTGTTCTTGTGGTAGTGAATAAGTCTCACAAGATCTGATGGTTTTATAAGGGGAGATCCCTTCGCTTGGATCTCATTCTCTCTCTTGTCTACTGCCATGTAAGATGTGCGTTTTGCCTTCTGCCATGATTGTGAGGCATCCCCCGTCACATAGAACTGTGAGTCCATTAAATCTTTTTTTCTTTATAAATTACATAGTCTTGGGTATGTTTTTATCAGCAGCATGAAAATGGACGAATATACCTCTATTCACACTTATCCAATCAAGCTTTGCAGGAAACCACAGAGGGATTATCAGATACCAAAATGTCATTTCTACTCTAATTGTTTATTAATTACAGTGTATATGGATAAGTAGCTTTAATAAATGTATCCTAGGCAATGAGAGGGGATCCAAACGGAAGACAGAAGACCTTGACTCCAGTCCCATCTTAGTGACCACTGACAAGGCCCTCATCCTTTATGGATCTCTGTTTCCTCTTCTGGAATATGAGGTGAGCAGAGAAAGTTGATTTCTAAAGTTTCTCCTAGCCCACTCTTGGATTTTACATAATCTCTGGAAATTGTCTCTAATAGAGTAGTTATTGTTGCTGGCCACTAGAGGTCAGTACCTTAAAAAGTAAACTGGATTCTCCTGTCATCAAAGTATGCCTTAAAGCAAAAGCAAAATTACTGTTTTCTTATCTTGGTTAGGAAGAAACATTCCCAAAGAACAGTTTTCTCCTTGACATGTTAGAGCTTGTAAGATGACATTTCCAAACTCTGGCTGAGCATTCACTGCAGAGTTCACTAACAATCGTAGCGTGAGAGATGGAAGGAGCAGAAGGTCCAGCCCTAGTTAGTGAAGAACGTTAGTGAAGAACGTATGGTTTCTGCACAGACCTGAATGCATGGATAGCTGTGTAACAGGAGGAAAGCGGAACTGAAAATGACTCTTCTGTAGAGCAAGCCCCTAGCTGTATCCAGTGGTGCTCTTGCCCCTATCTGGTCACTGAGAATTAAAAGGTAAACATGTTTTCAGATCAGCTCTTTTCTCATAGATGTGGTAGGGAAGGCACAATGTTTTTCCTTTCCCTGAGTTCCTGCCGCTCTGAAAGATAGGAACTTCCACTGTCTTAATAATGAGTGGCTTACCTCTCAATGACTCCTTCTGGTGGAGGGAGCAGGAGGGATTTCTCTGATTGGTGAGATGGCAAGAGTTTGGCACCCCCTGGGCTCTGTGTCGCTGTTGGGAGTGGGCTGTGTGTAAAAAGTCACTTGCACATGTGGCCTCTCTTGGGTTCTATGAGCTTGATTTGCGGGGAGGCAGACCTCTGTTCTCTTTGAGGCTAAATGGAAAAGTTTCCATTCTGGGATGCTAATCAGGTCTAGACCTGGAGGCAACTACTGGGAAGTTTGTTTCAGCCTCATATCCAAGTTGCTTTCTCTAATTTGGTGCTACCAGTAGGAAGACCAGTATTTTGGTACATATGTGGCTTCTGTGTGCGTTTCTCAATTGGCTTGGCACTCTCAGGAGTGAGTAGTAGGATTAAATGGAAGCCCTTCTCAAATCCTATCAGTGGAGGTGGATTAATATTGTCCCTTCACAACTCTAATGACTGCAGCCTTGTTTGTGATGTTGTTGGTGTAGGGTTTAGGTAAGAGTGGGGCTCAGGGTTGTCCTTGGGGACACAGGTCCAGGGAAAGGAGACAGATATAGCCCTTCTTCATTTATCAACACCTTATGCAGCTGAAACCAAACTGAAATGAATATAAGGGGCAAATAGTAGAAAAAAAATCATTAAAATTCAACTTGAAGAGTGTGTAGGAGAGAGATGTTTTGTTCTGCTTTACCTGAGTCATGGTAGTTGTGCAAAAAGAGTTGGTCTTAAAACTCAGGCCTCTTTTGGTATGTGTTGGTTCTGTGTCCCCCTAGCTGCTCCCCTTTACCCTCTCCCATCCTGTTACCTCTTCATTCACAAGAGAAGCAAAACAAATTGAAAAGATCTCCAACAATTGTCCCAATAATTCATTCATTTATATAGACATTTCTTCATTCATTCATTCATTCATTCATCCATCCTACCAATATTTACTGAGCTTTGATTACGCACCAGGCAGTTTCAGGTACAGGGAATTAAGCATACAATACCCCCTTCCCTTGTGGGGCCAATATTTATTTGAGGGTTGACCAAGTATTGTGGCAGGTGAAGTCATTGCCTCTTCCATATCCCTTGCCCCTTGCATTAACCAATTCAGGGTGCTTTGGTAGATTTTTTTTTTTTTTTTTTTGAGACGGAGTCTCGCCCTGTCGCCAGGGCTGGAGTACAGTGGCCGGATCTCAGCTCACTGCAAGCTCCGCCTCCTGGGTTTACGCCATTCTTCTGCCTCAGCCTCCCGAGTAGCTGGGACTACAGGTGCCCGCCACCTCACCCGGCTAGTTTTTTGTATTTTTTTAGTAGAGACGGGGTTTCACCATGTTAGCCAGGATGGTCTCGATCTCCTGACCTTGTGATCTGCCCGTCTCGGCCTCCCAATTTGGTAGATTTTTAACTGTCTTATCTCCATTTCTGTGTCTGAAGCCCTTTTTCAGAACCCTGAAAAGCCACTTTACCTGAGCACCAAAGGCACCCCAAAGTGCAGGAAAATATTGGTCCTGAGAGTGGTCCTCAGCCAATGACTCTTAGGAGTTGGTCTTTAAACACTCCAGCTTCCTCTCTTTTTGGATGAGTGTTATCCCGTTCTCCTGGCAGCTCCTTGGGATGAGCTTCAGTCAGCCACCGTGGCAGTTAGCTTAGAGACACACACTTATCGTTGCTCTGTTGCTTCCTCACTGTTGGTGTTTCCTGCAACTCCCAAATAACCACTTATACTCAATTCCTTGTCTCAGAGTCTGCTTTTGGGGGAAACCTGCTAAAATTGTCATTTTTTGCATGTATTACCAGATTTGTTCTTGCAAAGACCCTGTGATATTATGAACTGAACATCGCAATGCCTACCTGATGACACACTTTTGGAAAAAACAAAACAAAACTGCCTACATCTCCTGCCGATGGGCTTTGAGCAGGCAACTGTGCTTTATACCAGTATTCACTGTCCTAGTTGATGGGACCAAAGGAGGGTGTGGATCAGCTGCAGCCAATCCCCAGGCTGGCTTTTTGGTAAACAGGGTCCTGCCAAGCATGAGATCCTCACTCTGGGGATATGAACTGATACATGAAGAAAGAGTCAGCAGGGATTGAGCAATTGGAGCTAAAGCAAAGAACATGTCATGAACTAGAGCTGGGCTGGGAGATGCCAGCAGAGATTGAAATGATGAGAAATCAGAACCCATGTAGTAGAAAAGACAGAGAGAGGGTGAGGAAACCTGTGAGTGGTATGAGAAGCCCATGGATGCAAAAGAAGCAGAGACGTGAAGCAGAGTGGAGTCAAGTTGTTCACTGGGGGACAGTGTCAGGATCTACCCTGGCCTCCACCAAGGTCCTGGAGGGCTGTTGAAGCCACTCAGCTTGAAGTAATGGCCTATAAGGCCTGGTGCAAGCAGAACTCCAGCACCCATTACTTCTGTTCTGATTTTGTAAAATATTGATCTCAGAAGGCAGTTGCCAAGTTTTGCTTTTAATTGTGAGTGCAAAACTAGGTATAGCCTTGCCTATTGAATTAGAATACAAGAAATTCCAAACTTTTGTTAGAACTGGAGGGGAAACCAAAGGCTCCTCTAATTCAGGGGAGGCAAGTCGATTTCATCTCAAGGATACATGCTTATTGATGGATGGACCTGGAGACTTTCTTGAGAATTCTGAGGCTGCCCCGGGGCACAGTGGGAAGAAATGCTGCTATCTATTAGCAATGTCTGTCACGAGTTTGGAGAAAGACAACAACTTACTTTCTACCACCCATCCAGTGTGGAATCAGAGGCTTAAAGGATTTAGGTGATTTGTCTAAAAGTCACACAAAGCTGATTATTGGAATTCCTGGGGCTGTCTTCTGACTTTCTACCCAAAAGATTCTCTTATGGCTTTCTCATACAGCTAACTTTGGCTCTTTAAAACTGTTTTAGGAAGCTAAGAATCCTTTCTCATAAGACCAATTTCTTCTTGTTATATGAGAAATTATATGTACGGCCCTGCGAAAAGTTAGTTGGACTCACATTTATGTTTTTGTAGGTGGGTTTTAGTTCATAATTTAGAGTTGCCAGATTTAGCAAATAGGAACACAGGACACCCAGTTAAATATTTGAGACAGATTTCTGCTAAATGATTATGATGTGAAATTTATATTTGAATCTTCTGAATTTTATCTGGCAACCCTAAAGGGAAATCAGGTGGGCAACTCCTTGAGTGGACACACCTTGATATATTGATGGATATATGGCTTCTGGGCCCTGACCTTCTAGTTATTGTTTGTCAATATTCTGACCAACTGGGACATCTCAGGAGGCTGTGTTTTAATTTTAGTTCTGCATGTAGTAAGACCTGGATGTTTTCTGTAGAAAATCCTTGCAACTCTCTGTATTGTTTTGGAGTAAACACAATAGTAAGACCTGAGTGTTTTCTGTTTCAGTAACAATGGGGATGCTCAGTGGTGCCAAATTTGTTATTTGAAATTGTGGTTGGAATAGATCACCGAGACTTTGTTTTTTCTTGTTTATTTCCACCAAGGCAGCATCTCACAATCTTGTGAAAAGTAGCACTTTTGTAATGAAAGAGCATCTATGCAACCCCTTAGAGTTTATGATTTTTCTCCTTCTAGTGCTAGCAGATCATTTTTTGGAACCCTGACTAGATTGGGCAAGTCTTTACCTCAATAAGTTGTGCCAGCTCCATGATGGCACTGGAGTAAAGCCATGAATTCAGTCTTCTTCATATAGCTGCTCATAAATGCCTTTGCCATCTGACAAATGCATTGGCTCTGAATGACTTCATACTGTAGTAACCCATTGGGTTTATAGTTCTGGACTAAGAAAAACTCAATAAAATGATGTCAACTCAAGACTCATTTCCCTCCCTGTTCAAGTTAGGAAGAAACAATTTAAAAACATATAAACTAGTATTATTTGGTTGGATTCTTGCTTTAAAAAATCCTCTGCAATAGACATTCAGGTATGCCACCAGGAAACTTTAAGAATAATATTGTGTTTTACAATTCAACTCCTAAGAGTTTTATTTCTCTCTCCTTAGACATTTTCTCTGCAATTTTTGGAAACAAAATAATATGCAACTAGCCTAAGAGCTTACATAAAAATATTTTATGTAAAATGAGTAAAATGTTTATTCTAAAATTAAAATAAAGATTAAAAGACTAGAGATTTAAAATTCCCCATTAATATTTTAATTTAGACTTTTCTATGCATATAGGCAAACAAAGTTTAAAAATGAAATGAGTACTGAAAGTATTCCTTAGTCATCTACTTTGTTTAGTTAATATTTTGTGAATATCTTATGGTGCTAGTACATTTCCATACTCATTTTTTTAAAGAGAGTATTTCCCTATGTTGCCCAGACTGGCCTCAACTCCTGAGCTCAAGCAGTCCTCCCCAGCAGCTGGAACTACAGGTGCAAGCTCTTGTGCCTGGTGGTGCATCCTCATCATTTTTTATGACTCTATTTCATTGGATGAGTGTATCCAGCTCATTTTATCCATATTCAGGCTATTTCTCAATTTTCCATATTGTATGCTTTGCTGCAGGGCTCTTCCTGCAATTAAACCTTTGCACACATTATTATTTTCTTGGAGTAAATTCTTAGAAATGGAAGACTTGGTGATTTTTGTGTCTTAGACAACATTTTTAAAAATCCTGGCTATAGTAAAAGAGAATTTGGATGAGGGAACAGTTTCTTGCTCTTCCTGTACACCTTCCAGGTTGGAGTCTCTTTAACTTGGGACTCTCACAAGGGAACAGATATCATACCTGAAATGAGGAGCAGCTATGGGGTCATTTCTGTAAATAAAGGTCAGTTTATTTACAGGTCAGTTGGAAAAAGTAGATTCTGGGGGCTGAGTAGACTCTCTCACCATGACAAGACTGTACAGATATGGTTCACAAGTGGTTCTCAATTTTGGCCCCCCAGGAGACATTTGGCAATGATGGGAGATATTGTTGCTTGTAATGACTCACGTGGTTGGGTGGAGATGCTACTAGCATCTAGTGGGTGGAGGCCAGGGATGCTGCTAATGTCCTGTGATGCACAGGACAGCCCTTAAAGAAAGAAGGATCTGGCTCAAAGTGCAAGATTCCTACCGAATTTAGGAAACAGTGATCAGGAGCAGAAATAAAAAGTGATCAATGAGTCTCTTGAAAACCATGGTACAGCACTGCAAATTTTTTTTTTTTTTTTTTTTTAAATTTTCTCTTTCAAAAGACTCTTCAGTTACCCAATGTATTTGGCATGTCTCAGGCTGATCTGGCTTGTGGAATGTGTGGTCCTACTTGCTCCTGGTTTCTGTTAGGATTAATCTTGATAAGAATGTGTAGTATGTATAGAGGAATTTAGACTGCCTGGATTTTTCTAAGCATAATAGTACAACGATGATGCTAAAAGATTTCCTGAGTTCCTTTTGTGGAACTAAACCAGATGCAAAGGGTCAGCATCTGTCCCTTTGGGGCCAGTCTCTGTTCCTTGGGCAGAGCAAAGTAGGTTGTTATATTTGGGACTCCTTAGAGTTTGCTGAGCTGTATGTTCTGGCCGCACTGAATATTTTGATCATAAGTAAGCCAGTCATGATTGTGACAGGCTTAGCTCCCAGCTAAGGTCACAGGAAAATGATGTTTACTAGGATCAAAGGAAGATAATTGAGGATGTTGCATTTCCTCCACAATGCAATGATCTTGCTGTGAAAATATGTCTTAAAGAAGAGGCCTTGAGAGACACGGGAGTGCAGGTGTGTGTGTGCTCATGACAGGGCATGGGCATTGGAGGGGGATGGGCAGGGCTAGAATATCTCACATTTATTAAGGCTTGTCATGGGCAAATTGCTCAATTGCTCTGAGCCTCAGTATTCTCATCTCTAAAGGGGTAAGAAGAGCATTTAACTCATGATGAGCTGGAAAGCTACTAGGTTAGAATCTTGAACTCCTAAATCTCCACCAGCTGCTTGTTGCTGTTGCAAGTTTAGGAGAGGGTTTTAGAGAGGGACACTCTGGCAAAAACCCTCTGTTCATCAGTCCAAGGACTTCACTCTAAAATCCCATGCAGTTTTTTTGTAAGTGGAGCTGGACCACTTCTGAGACTCAAGGGTTCCTTGTGCATAAATTACACACAGCTCTGGAAAAATGTCCCTTTTGCTCTATGCATTCAAGGAACCAGTAAAAACAGAGAGCCAGTTTTATTGCATAAGTTGTGTGGAGTTTTAGAGAGACCCTAGAGAAGGAGAGATCTGGGAGGGGAGCCGTGTGCTGGTTGATTGCCGTTGCTCCCACCGTCTCTCCTGGCTCCCATCCATTTTGTATCCCTGTCTGTTCTGCGTTTTGCCCAAGAAGCTCATCTCTGTGCACTGCATCACCAAGACTCTCTGGGCACCTGGAGTCATGGGATTTGACCAGTGAGGGGTATAAACAGGGGACTGAAAGGTAGAAGAGGGTGGTCAGGGGATTCGCAGTCCTGGCTTCTTCCCTACTTCTGGCAGTGGCTGAGCTCTTCTGCAGGTGTAGCTCCTATAGGCTGGTCCCTCTCCCAAGTCTCTAGCTCTTCACTGCACTTTGTAACCACCACTGCCTCTCCTCCTTATGGAGTCTCACTCTGTCGCCCAGGCTGGAGTGCAGTGGCGCGATCTCAGCTCACAACATTCTTCTGCCTCAGCCTCCTGAGTAGCTGGGACTGCAGGTGCCTGCCACCACGCCCGGCTAATTGTTTTTTTTGTTTGTTTGTTTTGTTTTGTTTTGGTATTTTTGGTAGAGACAGGGTTTCACCGTGTTAGCCAGGATAGTCTCGATCTGACCTCGTGATCTGCCTGCGTCGGCCTCCCAAAGTGCTGGTATCATAGGCTTTGGGATGGTGAAACATTCCTGCTGTTGCTAGTCCTGGGATACTTCAACATCCCTGCATGGTTTTTTTCACCCCACCGACACCTTTAATACAGTTGTTTCATTCGACCTTCCATAGTGAAATCATTTTGAAAGTGTCTGCTGCCTTCTGCCTGAACACTGATAGGCACATCCTGGAGAGAGAAGAAGCCCTAGAGAACTTGATATGTAGCCTTGAGAGTCTTTGAACTTCTCCATTCTGGTGCTGAAGCAGCATCCCAGAACTTGGGAAGCTTCCATCCCAATGTCCACATTCTTTTCAGTTTTTGTTTTGTTTTGTTTTGTTTTGTTTTTAAGAAAGGAAGGAGGTGAGAGTGGTGCTGAATTCTCTCTAGAGGTTAGAATGCGCCACTGACAGGGGCTTTTCCTGAGGATAAAATAAAGTACCATGCTGAAAGGATCCAGTATGGTGCCATTTACTAGGCACACAGTAAATGGTAATTGCTGGTATCATGAGGCACTGACTAGTGACCTCGCAAGGAAACAAGAAGGAAAACATGAAGTCAGCAATGCAGTTAACAACTGAGGGTAGCTTTTCAGTCTCTCCTTTCAGGGCTGTCATTATGTGTTGGCCGAGGAATGAATTGGATTTACGGGCTCCTTTTTTTTTTTTAAAGAAAAAAAAGCTTTTATTTTAGGTTGGGGTGTACATGTAAAGGTTCGTTACTTAGATAACCTCGTGTCACGCGGGTCTGTTGTACAGATTATTTTATCACCTAGGTATTAAGCCCAGTACCCCAATAATTATCTTTTCTGATCCTCTCCCTCCTCTCATCTTCCACCCTTGAGTAGACCCCAGTGTCTGTTGTTCCCTTCTTTGTGTTCATGAGGCCTCATCATTTAGCTCCCACTTATAAGTGACAACGTATGGTATTTGGTTTTCTGTTCCATGTTAGTTTGCTGAGGATAATAGCCTCTGGTTCTATCCATGTTCCTGCAAAATACATGATCTCATTCTTTTTTATAACTGCATAGTATTCCACAGTGTATATGTACCATGGATTCTGTCATTGATGGGCAATGACAGGGTCATTGATTTAGATTGATTCCATTTCTTTGCTATTGTGAATAGTGCTGCAGTGAACATTTGCATGCATGTGTCTTTATGGTAGAATAAGATATATTCCTCTGGGTATATACCCAGTAATGGGATTGCTGGGTTGAATGGCAGTTCTGTGTTTAACTCTTTGGGGAATTACTATACTGCTTTCCATAGTGGTTGAACTAATTTACACTCCCATCAACAGTGTATAAGTGTTCTCTTTTCTCTGCAATCTCAAACTGGCTCTTTTTGATACCATAGAGACTCATCTCCAAGGATGCTCTTCCTCTTCTTTTTATAATTGTCTAAAATAGCTGCATATGTTATTGCCTATTCTAGGATATTGATGTCAAAAATCAGAGAGTTTGAGGGGAAGAGGAAGTATTTCAGTTGGAAATAATTTATTCTTTCATTAAAAGTAGCCATTAGAGATCAGCATTATGACAGCCTGTAGGATGAGATCATCACAGATGCCAGGCTTTTATAGTATGAAATATTGAGTCAATTCTGACCAAATGTTATCAAAAATTAGATTATTTCAGGGACAAATCATTCTAGCAAAACGTTTATTTTGCATCATGCAGACACAATAAATGTGGTTTTGATTTTATATGAAAACAGCTTAGGAAATCTCTAGTTAATTTTGTCTGCCAATTAATTAATTTCTCTTTTTCTTGACCTGGAATCTTCATTTTCCTTTGAAAAATAATCTCTTCCTCCTCCTACCACCTCTGTCCATGTGATTTAGATGAGATGGATTTTTCTTTGAGCTTTAGGGCTGGGTTGTGATGTAAGCCTGGCCAATGGCAACATCACATTTCCTCGGCCAATTGTTGGTTGAGGGATAGGCTCATGATTCAAGCAGAACCAATCAGAATCAAAAGACTGTCATTTCCAGGTTATTTCACTGGAACTGTTGAGAGAGAGAATTTTTTTCCCCCGCTAGGACTGCAAAATACAAACCTGAGTTGCTGGAGGCCATCTTTGCAATAAATAAAGGTAAGATCTTTCCTGAAAGTGAAGCCAGCAATGTGGGGAGCTGCTCTGTAGGAGGGAGAGAGATAAGACCCTGGTGACATTGTTTGGGTCATTGCTGTTTTTTAAGCTGGGAAATGGCATGCACATTTTCATTTTAAAAGGATATACTCAATCTAGTGTGGAGGATGGATTGGAGGGTTGTGGTTGGAGGCAAAGGGCCAGTTACAACGTTTTTCACAGATCAGGCTCTGGGATTTTTGTTATTTCAGTGAGTTTCCTTTTGCTTGAACCATGTTGAATTGGAGCCTGGCAGTTATAATCTAAATAATATTAGCATACAAGATGATTATAGGATTTTCCTGTTGTGACACCTCCCCCGTTTGACTCTGACCACATGTGTAGATTGTGACTGAAAAGAACTTGTCGCTAATTAAGCCATCATAATTTTATTGAGCACATACTATAGCAGTCATCATATAGAGTCCTGGGATATAAAAATCTATAGGGCAAACAAGCTCTCCATCAGATGGACAAATACAAAAAATATATGAGCAAGGTGCCAGCATGGTGGTTAAGAGAGTGGGCTTTGGAGCTTCACTGCCTAGGGCTACTGTGCCACTTACTATTTACTCCACATATTTCATAACCTCTCTGCCTCTCAGTTTACCCATCTGCAAAATGAGGAGAATAATTGTTGTGAGGACTGTCTTAATCCATTTGAGCTACTATAACAAAATACCAAAAATTGCATAGATTATGACAGAAATTTATTTTACGGTTTTGGAGGCTGGAAAGTAAGATCAAGGTGCCAGCAGATTTGGTGCCTGGTGAGGGCCTGCTTCCCCATTCATAGATGGCCATCTTCTCACTGTGTCTTCGTGTGTTGAAAGGAGGTCTTTGGGTCCTTTTTTAAAAAAATAAGGGCAGGAGTCCCATTTATGAGGGTAGGTCCTTCATGACTTAATTGCTTCCCAAAGGTCCCACCTTCTGACACCATCCCACTGGCGATTAGGTTTCAACATATGACTTTTGAGGCTACACAAACATGCAGACCATAGCAAGGACCAAGTAAGCTGATATATGTAAACCACTCAAAAAGTGCCCAGTGAAAAAAGTGTTTGCTATTGCTACCATGACTATGCATTGGTTCCCAGATGGCAAGGAAAACACACGTGGTCATCTGTAATTCTCCTTAGGCACAGGGGAAGGGAAAGATTAGAGAAAAGAAAGTAACTTTTGAGCTGAACCTGAAAAGGTGAGGCACCCTAGGGCAAAGTACCCTAGAATTGCAGTTATCTGCATATTCTTGGATAATAATTGCATGTGGGTGACTTTTGAAGATGTGGCTGTAAAAGTTTGCAGAAGCTACATCCTCAAGGGCTCAATGCACCATGCTAAATGATGCTTTTATGAATGTTGGGTAGGATAACAGCTTTTCCAAGAGATCAAATAATAAAAGGGCTTAAGTAAAAACAGCATTTGACAGTTACCATAATTCAAAAGTCCAAGGGAAGAGCTGGCTATAGGTATGTCTGGATCGGGGTTGAGATGATGATTCCAAGAGCCATTTTCTCTCTTTGTCTCTCTGCTTCATCTGTGCATGGGTCTATTCTTGCATGGTATTATGCTCTGTGGTGGTAATGTAGCTGGTGGAGGTTCACAGGCTCAAGTCCAATGGAAAAGAAGGAGATTCTCTTCTATAGATGTCCCAGCAAAGTTTCATTGACTCTCACAGAGTCATCTGAATCAATTATTTTGGTGAGTGGGATGCTATACTCTGATTAATTAGGCTAGAGATTTACATACTGGAAGTGTCAATTCCACTGAGAAGCTCATAGACTTAGCATGTTAAGGAAGATGGTCCTTCAGAAGGAATTTAGGTATGGATACCAGAAAACAATATGAAATACACACCTGACGGCAAACCTATAGAAGTTCAAAACACCTTTTATAGTGGAGGGGTTGGGAGGGTCATTGCTGTTTTTTAAGCTGGGAAATGGCATGCACATTTTCATTTTAAAAGGATATACTCAATCTAGTATGGAGGATGGATTGGAGGGTTGTGGTTGGAGGCAAAGGGCCAGTTACAACGTTTTTCACTGATTGAGGGAAGTGATGATGAATGTATGAATGACACCTTTCACACCGGGAATGGAAAGGTGCAGTGAATCAGATATATGCATTCAGTGGCTGGAACCATAAGAATTTTATGCTGGGCAAAATTCAGTAGGGAAGGGAGGGAAGACATTTAGCTTGCACCTTAGGGTTTTGGCTTTGGTGCAAGGTGGGTAATGATGCTATTTACTTAAAGTGGAGCTACACAGAGAGAGAGAGACAAAGAGAGAAGCCTAATGATGTGGTTTGGATGTTTTTGTTCCTTCCAAATTTCATGTTGATATATGACTCCCAATGTTGGAGGTGGGCCTAGTGGGAGGAATTTGGGTCATGGGGGTGGATCCCTCATGAATGGCTTGGTGCTGTCCTCATGCTAATGAGTTTATGTGAGATCAGGTTGCTTAAAAGTGTGTCACCTCCCCGCCCCACTCTCTTGATCCCTCCCTCATCATGTGATAGGATGGTGGCACCCTCTTCATCTTCCACCATGATTGGAAGCTTCCTGAGGCCACACCAGAAGCAGATGCTGGCACCATGCTGCTTGTATGGCCTGCAGAACTGTGAGCCAAAATAAACCTCTTTTCTTTATAAATTACCCAGCCTCAGGTATTCCTTTATAGGAATGCAAATGGACTTACCCAGCTCATATCTAAAATTTATTTACATTCATGATCTTTTACACAGAGTGGTAGAAAAAAAAGATATTTAGAGTTTGTGGAATCTATTTTTTATCATAAGCAACACTATTCACAATGATAAATGACCTGGAAATACCTTTGTGCATTCAGGGGCACAAAGAAACATTTGTGACCTGAAAATATGTAACACAGGCATATGCATTTTCATGTACACACAGTATTATATTAGCCTCATTATTTTCTTTTTTCTTTGTTTTTCCTATTTCTTCTCATCTGCTTTTTACTGCTGTTTTCTTTTTGTATCTTATTTATCTTCGTAAGTGACTTTAAACTCTTCCAGAACAAGATAGTATAGAGTCAATAAATATTGCTTAATACGTACTCATTACAAGTCAGCCTTTACAAAGAACGAATAGAATGAGACTTGGAATTTTTTAAACCAAAATTGTTCTGCTACTTTCTTTTTACAAATATTTACAAATGTGGATAAACTATATCTGCTATTTTTTAAGAATAAAAGACACCTACATTTGTTTAAGATTTTATTCATTTAATACCAAAACAACTCGTCCTTTCTCATGTCAGTTCTCTGATCCCCTTTACCATCCCACCAGATATTTCAAAACGAAATTCATCTCTAGGCTTTGAACCAATTAAAGAAAATTCAGTTTTAAGCTACTCAAAATAGGCTTTATAATAAAAGAAACATTTAAAAGATAAGCAAGCAATGTCCAAAAAATGAATGCATTTGTGGATTACGATCAGAAGAAAATTTTAATCACAGTAATCTGTGGTTCATGACTGTCTGCAATAACTTCTCCATTTCCAATTTATCCAGCAAATCCTGTAGTCTTCAAAGGGCCCATATGTTCATTTTCCCCAAATTAGTTACTTCTGTTGGCTCTTTTTTATGCTTTATAACTTGGAATTCTATCTTTGGCTGTTATCTGTAAGCAGGTGACTACCTCAAACCACCTTTGCTCTCTCCTTTTTTTCTAATATTCATTGTTCTTGGTCTCCTGTACACATGTCTTGACTCAGAAAGAGAGCAATAAGTGCACAAATATGGCAGGCAGATGAAGACAGTGAAAGCAAAATAGGGTTGAAAGACAGGAAAAGTTAGCCTTCCCCTTACACACAACTGCTAGATGATTGCAACTTTCATCTGTGTTAATGGCAGTATCCAGCTCTGAAATACACAGGGTCTCCACACTTTCTTATGAATAAACTCTCCAATTCTCAGGCTGGGTTTCAAAGCTCTTACAAATATGGTCCATTGATTCTGCTTCTGGGTCTCTGTTCTCACTTCATCCCCATCATTACCTCTGTCTCAAGTGTGCTTTCCCCCAACTTGTGCCACTCCAAGTGTCACCCATCACATAAGGTCCAGTGAACAGAGAGGTTTTCCCTATCCCTTCTCTGTCACATCCTAATTTGGAAGTAAACATTTCCTCTTCTTTCACAGTATTTCGCCCTTATTTCCAGCCTGCAACTTAGCATATTTTATCATTTTCTCTTCCAAAATTATAGATATTTTGTGTGTGTGCATGCCATTTCCTTTCTTGTATCCTTGGCAATTTACTAGTCAGAGTTGGCTCCTGCACCGTCTGGGAGGTGAGGAGCACCTCTGCCCGGCCATCCCTCTGTCTGTGAAGTGAGAAGCACCTTTGTCCGGCTGCCATGCAACCCTCCAGGTGTGAAGTGGCAGCCTTGTGTGTGATGTTTCTACCCTCCCCAAGTTTGCATTTTCGACAGTAAAATTTACTTTTAAATTACAAAATTTAAATTGGGGAAGATTAAAAAAAAGAAATTTACCAGTCAGGGCTATACTATTAATATATTAATCTTAATACTCTTCTGTCTTCACAGAATCTAGCATGGTGATTCAAACTTAAGAGGTATGAAAACTATAAGTCAATGAGCAGAGAAAGGAATACATAGGAGGATTGGAAGTTACCAAAAGGGAGGGATGAAGGAAATACTGTTACCATAAACCATGGGAACAATAGATCAGACAGAAACATGGAAGAGAATAATTGAAGAATTGCAGTTCAGTGAAGAACAAGGTGCTGACACAAGCAAGAGTGGGACTAAGGGAGGTGTGAGACTTGGAAGGTATGTCTATTTACTCAGACATTTGGTCTCTCTCCCTCCTTCTCCTGTTCATTGCTCTCATCAGCTTACTCATAAATCAGTGAACATATGCCTTGCTTTATTTGAGCTAAATACCTAGCAGATCCATGAGAAGCAATGTCTTACCACAATGTAAAGTGGTGCCCATATTTATGAGAAAGCTATTAGGACAAATATTTGTCTTGGGAAACCATCACACTAAAGGATTTACAAGAATCACCTGCTGACTATTTCTCTTCATTTCAGTCTTCATTTTTATCACCTCTGCCAGGCCTCCTCTGTCTCTAGATTTTTCACCCCTTTGCTGTTGAGAATACGAATAATGCATTGAGGGTGCAAAGAGAATGCAATGCTGAATTCCTCATTCTCTTTGCATCCATCACACTCACTTAAACACATACACCTTGGAATGATTAGTGTTTTTCCATGTGTAAAAGCTTCTCTGGACCCCAGCCTCAGGAATAGCAGACGCTGTGTGCTTTTAGCATCAAATCCATCTGTTTGCTATGCTGCTCATCACACTGAATTGTGATCGTTTGATCACCACACACTAGCCCGTAGGTAGGGGCTTTGTCTTAACTCATTATTAAATCTGATTCAGTGCCACAGTGTCTGGCCCTTACAGGCTCGTTAAAGGGTTGTTGAGTGAATATATACAAACATGAAGGAATAAATAATAAAATAAAAGATATTTGTCATTTCTCTGTAGCTTGCTCGAAAAATAGTTAGCATCTCTTACCTTTGGTTTTTGACTTACTATATAGCCTTTCGAGAATTGTCAAAGATTTTGGGATGTTATGTTATGTTTCTCTTAAATAACAGACTAAAATATATTTTTGAAGATTTAATGAGGCAGTATTATTGCCAACTGGTTTTGTCACTCAGCGCATTTAATAGAAAATTTGTTAACATTGTCTTTAATTTGCTTAAATATTTATGAACATTGCTTTCAAGAGAATTTATATCTGGGGCTATTCGTTAATATAATTCATTTTGTTGTGGTTTCAACTTTTCTGTGTTTCATCTTGTTTTGATAAATTCTGCTGGAATTGTCTTTAAATGCTTTAGAATCTGAGTGGGAGTCTCTTTGGATCCCATTCCTACTTGTTCCACCTTCTGGAACCCCAGATTCAATCAGAGTGTCTACCACAGGGATCTTGGTCCTGATCACAATTCGTCATCTTCTGATATGGAATCTAGATAATCCGTGTCAACGTATAAGAGAAACCCGGAGAATAAGCTGTCTGCCCAACCTGGGTCTGAGAAGAGGCCATTCTGGTCTGTGAAGAAGATCTCCAGCCAGACTTCATCTTCTGGCTGCAGATAGATGACTGTAGACCCGGAAGCCACATCATGGTTTCCTGTGTTGGCATCGAAGGTCTTTATCCGGTACTGCCCATTGTGTACCAGTCCGATTGCCAGATGCTTATTAGCCAATGTGATATCATAAGAAAAGTAATAGATCCCTGGGAAAGCACAGATGAACTTCCCTGTGGCAGGGTTGTAGTGCTCTCCCTCATTGAAGAGGACCTTGTTAAATATAATAGGTAGTCTTTCTTCTGGGTAGCTGGTTGTGATGCCAACAGAAAAGGCGGATTTGAGCACGATGCTTCCACATCTGCAAACTCCAGGCAGCCCTGGGTCCCCTTGTTGTCCTCTGTCTCCCTTTGGTCCAGGAGGACCAACTGGACCTACTTCTCCTTTCTCTCCCTCTGGTCCCATGGGTCCTTTCTTCCCAGTCTCTCCTTGGTCCCCTTTCTCACCGGCAAGACCCAGTGGTCCAGTCTTACCTCTCAAACCTTCAAAAAGAGTATATAGTTTGATTAATAGTTCCTCGAAAGATATAATCACAAACAATATACCTACATGGTCCCAGCACATCCCAACTTTGTCTTTTCAGGCAACCTTTAACAGTGTACTACTAAATAATAAACTTTTTTTTTTTTTTTTTTTTTTGATATGGAGTCTCACTGTCACCAGGGCTGGAGTGCAGTGGCGTGATCTCAGATCACTGCAACCTCCACCTCCCGGGTTCAAGCGATTCTCATGCCTCAGCCTCCCAAGTAGCTGGGATTATAGGCACCTGCCACTACGCTCATCTAATTTTTTGTATTTTTAGTACAGACTGGGTTTCACCATGTTGGCCAGGCTGGTCTTGAACTCCTGACCTCAGGTGATCCACCCGCCTCGTCTCCCAAAGTGCTGAGATTTGGGAGGCCTGGGCCACCATGCCCGGCCAGCAGGAGCATAAATTCGAAAGTGCATCTGGCACATAGTGAGGGCTCAACATGCTGCAATAACCAAAAAACAATGACTGCCACCACCATGCGGTAGCTTCTTTTGTGAGGAGAAAACTGAGTCCCAGATAGGTAAAAAAAGCTTGCTTCGGGGGTGGGTGCAGTGGCTCACACCTGTAATCGCAGCACTTTGGGAGGCCAAGGCGGGCGGATGCCGAGGTCCGGAGATCAAGACCATCCTGGCTAACACGGTGAAACTCTGTCTCTACTAAAAATACAAAAATTAGCCAGATGTGGTCGTGCACGCCTGTAGTCCCAGATACTTAGGAGGCTGAGGCAGCAGAATCGCTTGAACCCGGGAAGTGGAGGTTGCAGCGAGCAGAGATTGCGCCACTGTACATCAGCCCGGGTGACAGTGCGAGACTCAGTCTCAAAAAAAAAAAAAAATCCTTCTGTATCTGTGCTAGGACTAGAATCCAAGCCTTCTTAGTTGAATGATGTTTCCTGTTCATCAAAATGCCTTTTACCTTTGGGGCTGGAGTCAAGAATCTTAAATAGTGTTTGGCTCTGTCACTAAACGGTTGTATCATTTTAGTTAAGTCCCTTCATTTTTCTGAGTCTCTTTATATACAGAAAAGACATAATTGCTATGAAAGAATTTTCACAAAATCCAAATCACCATACGGGAATATTTTCTGTGTGTCTAAATCTTTATATGTGCAGACCAACTGTAGGCTAAATACAGAAAATGGTGATCCTGGTTGAAGGAAATAAGCAAAATCAATTTAATTTATATAAATGGTTTAAAATTTAAATAGATTATGTATATAACACATTATATATACAATATTTTATGTATATAAAATCTATATAAGACATTGATTTTGTATGTGACATTGATGTTTTATATATAAAATAGATTATATATAAGACGTTGATTCATATATGACATTGACATTTTACATATAAGGCATTGTTATAGATATAAAAAAGCAATGATTTTATATATATAACATATATANGTTAAGTCCCTTCATTTTTCTGAGTCTCTTTATATACAGAAAAGACATAATTGCTATGAAAGAATTTTCACAAAATCCAAATCACCATACGGGAATATTTTCTGTGTGTCTAAATCTTTATATGTGCAGACCAACTGTAGGCTAAATACAGAAAAATGGTGATCCTGGTTGAAGGAAATAAGCAAAATCAATTTAATTTATATAAATGGTTTAAAATTTAAATAGATTATGTATATAACACATTATATATACAATATTTTATGTATATAAAATCTATATAAGACATTGATTTTGTATGTGACATTGATGTTTTATATATAAAATAGATTATATATAAGACGTTGATTCATATATGACATTGACATTTTACATATAAGGCATTGTTATAGATATAAAAAAGCAATGATTTTATATATATAACATATATATAATATAATATATTGAATATATTTTACATTTCATATTTAATATCTACCATAACCCTATTAGCAATAATGATAATCAGCAATAAAATTAATGTTACAAATGAAAAAAATAAGATTCAAAACCAAAATGACTTTTCTAACCTGAGATTATTTAAATACAATATACACACATAAGGATACGTAACAGCTCAGAAAGAAAAGTGTAATAAATGTAATATTATATATAACAATATATATACTATATAAGCCAATGTGGTATCATAAGAAAAATAATAGATCCCTGGGAAAGCACAGATGAACCTCCCTGTGGCAGGGTTGTAGTGCTCTTCCTCATTGAAGAGGACCTTGTTAAATGTAATAGGTAGTCTTTCTTCTGGGTGACTGGTTGTGATGCCATTATATAATATAATATATGTAATAGATGTTACATATAATATAACATATTGCTGATGAATTGTGTAGTTTTACTTTACCTATGTATTTATTCTTGAGAACTTTTATTAAGCCAAACCTAAATTTAAATTTTTGGCAAGTCATTTCTTCTCTGGGTTTTAAATGCTCCATTTGTAATAAGGGGAGATTGGATCTAAGTCCAATCCAAACTTACTGGGCAAAGCAGCAAACAGACCTGGGATAAAAACCCAGTTCAGCCATGGATTAGTTAGGTGAATTTTAAGAAAGGGCTTGATCTCTCTGGCTTTAGTTTCTCAGTCCTTGAAATGAAGGTGTTGGACTAGATCGTTTGAGGTCTCACCCTCTTGAAAATTCCTTGAGACCAAATCATACATTTTGGGATGCAATTTTACAATGCTGTCCACAAAAATGCCTTCACAGCCTGAAAGTTTGGATTTTCTAGAATAACGTTTGTTTGAGATGCTGAATTGGGTGATAGATAATCATGGACTAGCTATAATAATGTATAGTTATTCTTCCTGTTTGTATGAAGAATTTGCTCGCGTGCTTAGGTTCCACACATTAAGAATGGAAAGAAGGGATGAGTCATTGTCCTTCTCCCTATTTAGTCAGATGTATGCTTGGGTAGAGTGGAGGATTATGGGGGTAAGGGTTAGTCTATGTTTAGGTATTGAAACTAGATCAGAAAGGATTTCTTTATAGTTCTCCATGAAATGGGTCTACCTAGATTTCTTCTTCCTTACCATTTCTTCCTTCCATCCATCCATTCATTCATTCTATCCTTCCATCCATCTATCCATGGATCTATGCATATATACATGCATCCAAGTAAACCATCTAACATTAATTGACCATCTACTACATACCAGTCATGGACTAGGGGCTAAGTGAAACATGGGCATGAAAGACATCTGCCCGACCCTCAAATTAGCTGTTATTACTTATGACCTTGGACCTGCAAATATGGGCCATAGTTAAATTCACAAATACCTAAATCCATATGATAAACTGGAATGAATGATCTTTTTCATGAGGTTATTCTAGTGTTATCTGAAGATTTTTATATGGATAGGTACCCAGATTAAATTAAATGCTAATATTATGCTACAGTAATCATTGCAACAGACCAGTGAGGGAGACAGATATTTTAATAGAAAATTTATAACTTAGTGTAATAAACTATGCATTTCTCATTTAGGATAGGGAAGTTGGACCAAAATTATGCTTGACTGGACATGGTTGGGTTGGATGTGGTGAGGGTATTCACTAAGAGCACGTGAATGAGAAGGCACTTGTAGTGTCATTAAAGGGGAAACAGGGAGCAGGCACTCCCAGCCAGGTTGTGGCCAGTTACAGCCATATTAAAAACACATCCCCAAATCTCCCAGTCTCTTCCTGTAGTTTATAAGTGAGGTACATCTCTCTTCATCAATCATATAGTCATTCCTACCTTTTCTTTCTGAGCTGTTATATATCCTTATGTGTGTATATTGTATTTAAATAATCTCAGGTTAGGAAAGTCATTTTGGTTTTGTATCTTATTTTTTTCATTTGTAACATTAATTTTATTGCTGATTATCATTATTGCTAATAGGGTTATAGTAGATATTAAATATGAAATGTAAAGGTCCTAGTAAGTTCTTAGTAAATGGTTATTATGATGATGTATTTTAATTATGTCTGTATATATTGGCCTCCCCCACATGAATGTCTGCTTATCAATGTAAGAACAATGTCTTATGGTTGCGTTCCCGGTGTCTAGAACAGTGTTCTCAACCAGGTGCAATTTTGCACTGTCCATCTTTCTACCCAGTGGATAGCTGGCTACATACAGAAAAATTTTGATTGTCAGTTTGGAGAGGAGTGCCACTAGCGTCTAGTGGAATGCTATTGAACATCCTACAATGCACATAATAGTGACTCCATGGTAAATCATTATTCTACCCCAGTTCTTATTAGTGTAGAGGTTGAGAAACACTGGAAGTATAATATTGGATAGTAATAGGTGCACAGAAATATTATTGAATGAATAATGCCTGGATGCATGGATGAATGAATGGATCTATGAATGTGGTGGTATAGCTGGCCTCATATATGGTTAAAACGGTAGCAGTTCTGAACATTTAATTTAATCTGAATGCATATCCACATATACATCTTTAACATTAGAACTACCTCATGCAATGAATTACCAGTGTCTAGTTAATTATATGACTTTGGCTAGTCACAAGTTTAGCTGTGACTCATATTTGAAGATCAAAATTTAATAAGTTATAACATTTCCTGAGTTTTTATCACATGGCAGTTATCCTGTGGAGGGTTTTGCATGTATTCTTGCCATTAAACTTAACAATCACCCTTATTACCACCAACTTACAAATGAGGAAACTGAGCCTCAAAGAGAATATGTGTCCAAGGATACTAGATTAGTCATTGAAAGAGCTAAGATCTGAGCCAAAGTCTTTCTGACTCCAATGTTTGTTTGTATAGCCACTACGTTATTGCTTCCAGACCCAGTAAACAAAAAGCAATATATCACTATAATCCTGGTGTTATTATAGGATTTCAAGAATATTCATAATTATGACTCAGTGTAACTTGTATTCACAGGTGTTACCTTACAGATGTCTTTGAAAACTTACATTTTAGCTCCAAATTAAAGCTTCTTATCTGATGTTGAAGTTTTCCCTAAAGGTTCTTTATCTATTATTGCACAATGTTCATAGATTTGATAATTGATTTGCCAAATATTATCCACATGGCAAATTCACAAATGAATTATTATCCAATAATCTGAATATATATTATGATTTTGTTTTACAGAACTCAGTAAATCAAGAGTGATGGTTGGAGATACATAGAATTTTTTCCTTCCTATCTTTTGTCCCAACTTTTATGCTCAGCAACTTGTCTTGAAAGATTGATTCCAAATCCCTTCCTCTTTTAGAGTTAACACAGCCTGTCTAGAATTTCAATTCTGTTTACTCTGAAGGACTGAAAAATCTGGCAAGCTTCCTGGACCAACTTATTTTGGGGGGAAACAAAGTGAAAATTACTCAAGGACTATTGGGCAATTATGTTGCTGTAAAGAGCTGTAAAATCTACTTTTAGCTGCTATGTGTCAGGTGGGAAAGTGATGAGCTAGGAAAGGTAGGCTTTACAGTGCTATTGTCACTTCATCTGTGAAAAATAAAATTTAGAAGCCCTTTATGTATCTTTGTTCAGGATATTCATGCTGAGCAGGATGGCATCCGTGCATCTGCTTCCTGGTTTTTGCCTCTGCTTAGTCTGTCCATTTCCCCTTCTGTCCATCTCTCTGTCCATCCATGTGCTTGCACATCCAGCCATTGCCTGCTGGCTGCAATAGCCCAGTACTTCTGGGCATCAGATGTTTGAGTCCACCTCTGGCAGCTACTGGCAGTGCATGTCCACTCCGGTCCATTCTCAGTAATTCATTTAATCATGCTGTGGCTCAATTTTCTCATCTATAGGATGGGATAGTGTTCAGCTGAAAGAGTTGACATTACAGTGAAATAAGGATGCAGGTACAGAGTTTAGGGAAGCATCTGAAGCCTAGTAAGGGCTCAGTGAATTGTTATGATTAATGACAGTAGAGAAGGGGTTTAAGGAACAATTCCCATTAGAAAAAGTAACAAAGAAAGGGGAACAGTTTTAAGGTGGGGGTGAAGGAGGATGTTTTATGCAACCTCTCATTCATTACCTGCAGTTCCCTTTTCACCTTTCTCTCCTTTCCTGCCGTCTCTACCATCTCTTCCTGGAAGGCCGATGCGACCATGGGGACCAGGGGAACCATTTGCTCCAGGGGGCCCTGGAGGTCCAGGCAAGCCAGGAATGCTGCAGATATACCTGGGGGAGTAGTTCTCTCCTTTCAACTGATTACCCCGGGGTTGTCCACTGGCACAAATGGCAAAACTTGTAACATAGAGCAAGACAAACATCTTTGGCTCTGGAAGAGAAACATATGGACATAAATGAACTTTCTGTATGGGGAGAGGGGTGGTTTGGCATGATTAAATCAGTGTGAACTGATGTGCATTTGCAACAATTCACTCCAGTGTTCATCTTTCCACACATGTAAAACCCCGTTTACCTTCATAATTCCATTGAAAATTATTAACACATAATTGATATAGAATCCTCAGTGCCCTACACAGGAGTTGGTGCAGATGAAGAATTGGTTAAACACATTTCAAAATAAATCACTGCATTTATTCTTCAGAAATCAATGATGGACTTAAAATGGCATTTTCTTTTCGGAAAAGTAGTGCTTTTTT
>NW_016806263.1:2101237-2180650 GCF_001698545.2 Rhinopithecus bieti
GCTGGAGTGCAGTGGCCGGATCTCAGCTCACTGCAAGCTCCGCCTCTCGGGTTTACGCCATTCTCCTGCCTCAGCCTCCCGAGTAGCTGGGACTACAGGCGCCCGCCACCTCGCCCGGCTAGTTTTTTGTATTTTTTAGTAGAGACGGGGTTTCACCATGTTAGCTAGGATGGTCTCGATCTCCTGACCTCGTGATCTGCCCGTCTCGGCCTCCCAAAGTGCTGGGATTACAGGCTTGAGCCACCGCGCCCGACCAGTAGTGCATTTTTTAAAGAATAAAATTTAGATCTGGCAATGAAACAGATAAACATCAACATTTTTTTACCACCTTGAGATTTACATTTTAGTATATATATCCTTCCAGTCTCTTTGGTCTATACTATGGAGAAAGTGATACCATGCCATTTCTATACTTCTTTAACTTCTTTCACTTGACAATGTATCATGAACGCCTTCTCATGTCAAAATTATGTGTAACATTAAAAAATAATTGCTTTTGTCTCTACTATCTTTTATGTACAGAACCCCCATTATAGATATTTAGGTTGTTTCTAAAGTTCTCCCAATATAAACATCATGCTAGATATCATTCTAGCTAATCTTTGCATGCACCCGTGATTGTTTTCTTAGAATTTATGGACTATTGAAAGCTGGAGAAAAGAGGAGGCATTTTCAGGAAAACCATGTTTTTCACTTGGTAATCATGTGTAATGCCAATTAGTGTTAATTGGAGTACTGTGCATGTCCTGAGGGGAGTCTCAAACTTTAATTTAAAATCTGCAGGATGTAATGCCGTGGTGTCCCATTAAGCTGTTAGCACTGGGGCTCAATTAAAGAGCTGTGTGAAATTAAGCCACACATGGCTCACATGCTCCAAGTGAAACAGGCAGCAGGTCTCTTCAATTCTGATCTAATAGGACTTGGGCCCCAACCCTACTCCCCCACAAAGCCTAGAAGCTGAGAATGATGGGCCATTTATTAGTAGGCACTTTGGCATATAGGCTGAAAGTGAGATGGAGAGTGGTATAGATTGGGGATACCTGATTTTTTAGGCTAAATGCTCCTTAGGATTAGCAGTTTTTTAAAGGGAAGAATATATACAGGTGGTTCTGGGGTCATGTAAATGAGTTGTGTTTGGATGATTGGACCTGTGCTTTAACAAGAAATCTACATAGTGCTTAACCTGGTGTATACTCTCCCAAAGGAAATAATCACAAAATGTGGGGAAAGCAATCAGATGAAATTTCTTTTGTTTTTTGACAGCCATGTAAGAAAATTGACCAGGCACACATCACCATTTTGTGGTACCCAGGGGGAAATTGCAACATCTTGGAATTAGACCCAGAAATTTGCCAGAGCATAGGAATGACAAACTAAGAAAAACACAGTGTGCACATGTGATTTTGAAGTAAGCCTGATTCCTAGAAATCTTATTAGTGAAAAACCAAAGCAACTTATCCGAATTCAGGCTCTGTAACTTTGACTAAATCTCAGTGTTACTAGTTAAAAAAAAAGCAAGGAGAACATTTTTGCCATGCCCTGTGTGGTAGACTTGTCATACAGCACAAATCCAAAATTATTGATTCTATTGCTCAACTGGGATTAAGGCACTTTCTGACAAGCCCAGTGCATTTAATACAGGCCTTCCAAAGGAGCTGCAGATTAAAAAAAAATATATATATTTTCAACTCCTTGTATTGAATAATCCACTCTTTACTCATTCCCCCCACTGCCTTGCAGTGAACTTGGTTATTTTGACTGGGAATAAAACATGTGGGTCACAATTTCATAAACATTATAATAATTTTTAACAGCTTTATAAAGATATAATTTGCACACCATAAAATTTACCAAAGTGTACAACTCAATGTACATCACAATCCAATTAAAGACTATTTTAAAACTCCAAAAAGAAACCTATACCCCTTAGCTGCACTCCACATACAACATGCTTTAAAACATTTAATTGAATCCATGAGTAGCTGGGACTACAAGTGTGTGCCACCACACCTGGCTAACTTTTGTATTTTTTGGAGAGATGAGGTTTTGCCAAATTACCCAGGCTGGTCTTGAACTCCTAAACTCAAGCGATCTGCCCATCTCAGTCTCCCAAAGTGCTGGGGTTTCAAGAGTGAGCTGCCATGCTCAGCCTGGAAAAACTGTTAATCTTGAACACGTCTGTCCTGGATGCTAATTATAAATAATCCTCAGTCCTATTTTCTGTAGGGATTGCAAAGCAACAAGTTTTGTTTTAAAACACATTTAAAAAATTTAATTTGTGATTCATGAGCCTCCATGTTAATGTGTTTATATTTGAGGCAGAAATGTTGTATATAGTATTTTATGAATTTATTTAATCCTGGAACCCTTTGTTCTTGCTAAACTAGCCACGGAAAATACTTGGAGAAATACTGATTAACTCAGTACAAAGACTGAACTCCTGGAAAACATGTTCATAGACTGAGATCCCTTTGTAAATAGCATGTTATTTTTTCCTCAGTGTAAGTAGACTCCAAGTATATTTTTTTCTTGTAAAAATAAAATATGTTGGTGGTGGGAATGTAAAATGGTGCAGCACCTATGGAAAACAATATAGTGACTCCTCAAAAAAATTAAAGAGAATTACCATATGATATAGCAATTCCACTTTGGGGCATATATCCAAAAGAAGTAAAATCAGGGACTCAAATATTTGCACATGCATGTTCATAGCAGCAGTGACTCAAACCGATATTTGCACAGCCATGTCTCCAGCGTAATTCACAATAGCCAAAAGGTGGAAGCAACCCAAGTGTCCATGGAAAGGTGAGTGAGTAAACAAAACCTGGTCTACACATACAATGGAATCTTCTTCAGCCTTAAAAAGAAAGGAGATACCGACACATGCTACAACAGGGAGGAACCCTGAAGACATTATATTATGTGAAATAAGTCAGTCACAAAAGGTCAAATATTGTGTGATTCCTCTTACACAAAGTTCCTAGAGTAGTCACATTCATTGAGACAGAAAGTAGAATACTCGTTGTAGGAAGAAGAAGGGGAGAGGGGAATGGGAATTTATAGTTTCTTGGGTACAGAGTTTCAGTTTGGGAAGATGAAGAAGTCCTGGAGAGATGGTGATGATATTGCACAACAATATGAATGTATTTAATGCTGCAGAACCGTATACATAAGAATGGTTGAAGTGGTAAATTTTATGGTATGTGTATTTTACCATAATAAAAAAAACTGAATAAAAAAATGAATTGGAATGCAGGGACAGACCAGTATTCTTATTTCTGTGCCAGGTGTTTTAAGGACATCCTTTACTTTATCCTCACACCACTTGTTATGAAGTAAGTGCTATTATCTTCACTTTACAAGTAAGAACATTGATACTTGGTGGGCTCAATTGGTGGGCTCAAGTCCACACAGGCATGAAATGGTGCAGCCAGAATTTGAACTGAGTTCTTTTGTCTTCAAACACTTGAGTTTGTCCCTACATCATGTGCGGGAAACTATAACGTATTACTTCATGACAACGGGCTGGACTTGATAATTAATTCAAGTTGAAATGTGCTTTGCCTGGAAATCATTAAGAAGAGAATAGGTAACCAGGGAAAGCCAAAATGAGACATTTCCTTGGCCTGCAGAGGTGGAGATTTCACAACAGCAGGCTCTGTGCTTCTCTTGTTGCACCGGGAGTGGCACTGTGATTGGGACAGGATGGAGACCTGAGCTGCTCATGCCTCAGTTCCTTTTATGTTGTTGTTCACCAGCGCCTTGCCTTTGGGGGCTCCAATTTTCCTCTGCAGAACTGCTTTTCCTGTTTGCCATGAATTAACCTCCTTTTCCTCCTGGCACTACTCAAGTCCCTGCAAGGCCACGCAATTGCACTGTGTTATGGCTATCTATTGACTTGCTTGTTTCCTCACTAAAATGTGAACTCTAGGACAGAGACTAGTCTACAGTAGAGACTCAATGAAGAAAAAATATTCATCAATATTTATTATTGTCAAAAGTTCATTATTGATAAAGTTTTAGCTGCTTTATGGCACAATGATTTAAAAAACCCTGACATTTGCAAAACATTTTATATCCTAGAGAGCAATGCTAAGCCCATATCATCCTCCCCAAAACCATCCTGTGGTAGGTTAGATGGGGGAACCAAGGTCCAGAGAAGTCCCACAACTTGTCTATGGTTAGAAAGCTAGTGTCAATCCAGAGATTTGAAGCTAGGTCTTTAGTTTTATGGAATCTTCCTACAGAATCATCTGTTTAACAAGCTAAAAAGCTCCCATCACGAGAACAGGCCATTCCATCTACATTTGCCAAAATTCTAAAAAAAAGAGTAAACACCATACCTTGCTCTTAGATGGTGGGCTGCTGCAGGATTCTAAATCCACAAGAGACTGAGGATCTTTCATGAGAGCTCAGTGAAAAACTTGCTTTGGTACCAGACAGAATAACAGATCCAAGTTCTCAAAGATTTCCAAATAGTTGTGCTAAAAATAATTTTCTCGTTTAGTCCCAAAGAGCCAAAGGCCCTGGAAGTCATTCATCGAGTGAGGCTCAACTCGGGGACCAGTTAAAATTACAGTTTTATTTGGGATAAACTTTAAGTGCCTGCTTTCCTTCAGTGGTAAGTTTAGAGCTTCTCCATCTCTGTGTGTTGTGGCCTCTTTTTCAGATTTGTTTACTTAATTTTTTCCCTCTTCGTTTGTTTTCCACTGAGTGAATGTTTCAGGAAAAAAATTACTCACTGACTGGAAATTAGTTGTTAACTTAGAGAAAAAAGCCATTTTGTATTTGAGAGTTTTGGAGGTAGAGCCTTTAGATTCTGGACCTAGGATGGTGTCTTGTGGAATAATGAGCACTGTCCCTATTCTTGGTAAATATGGCAGGAAAACAGCCCCTCATTCTATGTGCTGTGAAAAGAAAGAGGGTTATGAGAATTGTACTGATTTTGTTTTCTTTGTTCTTTGCTGAATGGATAAATGATTGGGTATTTTTAGAAAACTAATATGTCTTTGTGCCTCTAAAGAACTGATCATAACATCTCAAAAGGCAGAATGATTCTCCAAAGCATATGACTAGTCGTCTATGGTGCAATCAATTTCTTTGTTTCTCTCTGCTGTGTATTTCTTATATTTCCTTGGCAACAGCAATATATAATTTATGATGTCATTTATGGAAATTAGACAGCTGAAAAAAATCTTGTTTTTATCTTTATTTTCCTCTCATTCTTCTCAAGCAATGAGAACTCTTATTGAAAGGAATGTTTCCAGAGTTGGTGAAGTGGACGTTGACCACACACTTGACCAAGGAGATTGCTGGGCTCCCCATTCTGATCAACTTAATTTTGCCTTTGGGATCTACTCTCCACACTGGAGGAAATGGTCCTTTGAATTTGTTGGTTGTCCAAAACCAATGCCATGATAGTATGGTCAAAACAATGTCTTGAGCATAGAAGCTAGTCATAACTTATTGTTGAATTAGAGTCAAATTTTAATCAGATAAAGTCTCTGGGTCTGTTTTCTCCTTTTCAAAATAAAATGGTTGTCCTTGATTATTTCCAGGGTTTCTCATAGTTCTTAATATTCTCGAACCAAATGATGGTGTCTGATGTCATCCATTTACAAGCTTAATTTCAGGTGATACAGCCTTTCAGTATGTTCATTTATTTGTTTATAAGCGATAACTTCTTAAGTGGGCTTTTTCCATTATCTCTTCTTTGGAGTAGCCCCATCTCTGCCAGGGGGCTCAGAAGTGGATGAATTTGTAGACCAATAAAAGAATAGATGCATTCTTATTTTTCTGCCTTAAAGTGTTGATACAATTTGTGGATATTCATATTTTCTTTTCTGTGTCATTCATAACTTCTCTAACGTCTCTTTAATGTTGCTTACAACACAAAATAAGGTTTTCTTTTTCTTTTTTTTATTATTATACTTTAAGTTCTAGGGTACATGTACACAATGTGCAGCTTTGTTACATATGTATACATGTGCCATGTTGGTGTGCTGCATCCATTAACTCATCATTTATATTAGGTATATCTCCTAATGCTATCCCTTCCCCCTCCTCCCACCCCACAACAGGCCCCAATGTGTGATGTTCCCCTTCCTGTGTCCAAGTGATCTCATTGTTCAATTCCCACCTGTGAGTGAGAACATGCGGTGTTTGGTGTTTTTGTCCTTGTGATAGTTTGCCCTGAGAAAGTGGTGGTTTCCCAGCCTTCATCCCATGTTCCTACAAAGGAACCATGGAAACTCATCCTTTTTTATGGCTGCATAGTATTCCTGGTAATATGTGCCACCATTTTTTAATCCAGTTATCATTGATGGACATTTGGGGTTGGTTCAAGTTGTTTTTGCTATTGAAATAGTGGCTGCAATAAACATATATGTGCATGTGTCCTTTGATAGCAAAGCCATGATTTATATCCTTTGGTATATACCCCAGTAATGGGGATGACTGGGTCCAATGGTATTTCTATTTCCTCAGATCTTGAGGAATCACCACACTGTTTCCCACATGGTTTGAACTACGTTTACAGTCCCACCAACAGTGTAAAAGTATTCCCTATTTCTCCCACCATCCTCGTCCCAGCCACCTGTTGTTTCCTGACTTTTAATGGATTGCCCCATTTTAACTGGTGTTTGAGATGGTATCTCCACTGTGGTTTTGATTTGCATTTCTCTGATGGCCAGTGGAAATGATGAGCCATTTTTTATGTGTCCTGTTTGACTGCCAAAAGAAATGTCTTCTTTTGAGATGTCTGTTCATATCCTTTGTCCCACTTTTAGATGGGATTATGTTTTTTTCCTTGTAAATTTGTTTGAGTTTCTTTGTAGATTCCCTGCTGCATATTAAGCCCTTTGTCAGATGAGTAGATTGCAAAATTTTCCTCCCATTTCGTAGGTTGCCTGTTTCACTCCTGAATGGTAGTTTCTTTTGCTGTGCAGAATGCTCCTTTAGTTTAAATTAGATCCCATTTGGTCAATTTTGGGGTTTTGTTGCCATTGCTTTTGGTGTTTAGACATGGAAAGGTCCTTGCCCCTGCCTAATGGTCTGAAGGTACTTGCCTAGGTTTTTCTTTCTAGGGTTTTTTAATGGGTTTTAGGGTCCTAACCATTTAAGTCTTTAATCCCATCTTGAATTAATTTATATAAGGTGGTAAGGAAGGGATCCAGTTTCAGCTTCCTACATCCGGCCTAGCCCGGTTTTTCCCAGCCACAAACAAAATAAGATTTTTGTATCATTTAAAGTATTACACCCCGTCTCCTACTAAAAAAAAAATCACAAAAAACTAGCCGGCGTTGGGAGGTGGCGGGCCTGTAGTCCCCAGCTACTCGGAGGCTGAAACAGGAAGAATGGCCGTAAACCCCGGGAAGGTGGAACTTGGCCCAGTTGGCTGAGATCTGGCCACCTTGCACTTCCAGCTTGGGCGACAGAAGCGAGACTCCCCTCCAAAAAAAAAAAAAAAAAAAAAAAAAAGGATTACAGTATTTCCCTCAGTTCCTTCAATACAAATTGGATTTTTTCCTTTTTCTTTTTTATTATTTCTCATCTCAGATAATTTTATTGTAATCTATGTCTTTCTGAACTCATTCTTTTTCCCAGAGAGAATGAACCTTCGAAAATGTCTCTGAGAGTTTTCAGAACCTCAGATGTTGATAAAGCTTGTCAGTTATTTTCACACTTATTTTAGAAGCAGTGGTGAAGTGATGGGTAGAAAAATATGCTGAAGGAAGTATTGACTCAGAATAAAAGTCAGATTCCATTTTTACCTGCCACTCACCCCAATGACGGGGTCTTATTTTATCTTTCCTAGGCAGATAATCTTCCTTTCTCAACTTGTGTGCCTTTTTATCCCTATATCATTATTTACTTTTCAACTGAATTTGGTCCATTCCATTCCAATCCCATCAATGTTCCCAGAGCACCTAACAGTTTGCCACTAACCTAGCTCTCAAAAAGAAGGTTCAGATTTGTAGCTTTTGTTAATTTTCTTTGAGTGAATACCCCCGACACAGTCAATTTCAAGTTAACAATCTGACCTTCACTGAATGCAGAGTTGGGAAGTTGTAGAATATAGAATTGTAGAATTGGTCCTTGCTGGCAGGTATAAACTAGCTCTGCACACCACTACACACATACATACACACGCATACACCATTTTTCTAGGTAGTAGAATTATTTTAAAAAGAAGTTTCTAGCTGATATGTAATGAACATGTACAATGTGCTAAGACATGACAAGCATCACTTTCTTTAATCCTCATCATAACCTCTTGAGGTGAGTAATTGCATTATCCTCCTTCTACAGCTGAGTAATTTAGACAGTCTGATCCACAATTGACACACCTAACCACTTAACATATTTACTTCCTAGGTTGTTGCTAACTTTAAAAGACCACATTTTTTGCATCCAAACAACTTGCAGTTGCATACCCCTTGTTTCTTCCTTCTCCTCTCCATGGGTGCCCTGCGTTCTGTTAGGAATCGAATCTTCTCTTTCTAACCTCAGTGCCTTGCTTATATCATCTCCAGTAGCTGCAAGCCATTACCAACCATGTCTCCCCTATGCCTCTTTCTCCATCTGTTCACATTTATCTTCTGTATGCATCACTTTCTACAGAAAGTCTCCCTGATATTCTCAACCAGGTACAACCCTGTCTTCTCCTGAACCCTTCTAGCACATAATTTGGATCTCTCATGCACTTTAGCTCACTGGTTCTTAACTAGATCTACTGAATGAGCACATCAGCAGATGAAGTTAGGCATTGATATTTTTTAAAAGCTCTATGGGTGATTCCAATGGGCAGCCAGGCTCTAGGAATCTTTGCCTTCTCTACTCTTGCTCAAATGATGCCTTATCTGCTTGTCCTTACAAACCAGGGAGTTGTAGTAATACGAATTTGGTCTTCTTTGTGTCTCATCCTGTTCTTTTATTTATTACTTCATCACATATTTATTTAGCCGCTACTATATGTCAGATGCTGAACGCTTGGTCTGAGTGTTCAGTAAAGAGCAAACAAAGAGTCCTTGTAGAGACAAAATCTAGTGGGGAAGAGAGGTATTTATGAAATAATCACAGAACTATGCTTAATAGGATATGAATTGGGAATTCCCATCCACTTGGAATTTCAGCTGAGAACACAAAGCGGAGAATGATAGGCAACCAGTGCTCATACATTGACTTAGAACTTGTTAAAATCCAGCTGGATCTGGCAGTCACCATCAGCCATTTTCAGTCCACATAAGAGAAAACTAGAAACTCAGAAAGGATTAGTGTTTGAAGAGAGGCATCAAGATAGAGTTGTGGAGAAGGGAAAGCAGTGCAGGGGCAGCTGTCAGAGAGGCAAGAATATATGCCCTCCCTAAGAGAGAGATGGTACTGAGGAAGGCAGCTGAGTTGGGCCATCTTGATGGGACCTCCTGAGCCAACGAGTCCTCCTAGTCGGGGGAGGCCACTGAGAAGTCGCTGGGTGTATCACTGAGTACAGAAGCTGAGGCTGGCGTGGGAGCACTGCAAGCTATCAACCAAGGAACACCTTCACCCCAAAAGACCCAGCATTTGGCTACCTGGAGTGCACAGCAGCAGACACTGGAGCCAGGAGAGGATCATACAAATAGCACTTATTAAGTAAAAATAATTCAGTCGCTTTTTTCCTGAGTCTCTACTCTCTGACCTGACTCAAGAGGAGCTGAAAGTGAAAGGAGGTGGCAGGAGATGGGGAAGAGTGAAAGGGTATAGCATATCCTGAACTACAGTCATAGAGATGGACAAGTATTGTATTGGATATAAAATAGAAAATTTGATTTAGATTTGTCTTTTTAATATCTGAAAATGAGTCACAATTGACTAATAAAATTGTTCATGTAACTGGAAGTTACCAGAAAGCCAAGAAATTTGCCTGAGATGTCATGAAAGGGCAAGGAAGAAAGATCCAACAGAATTTGGCAAGAACAAATGATGGAAGAAAAATGAGATTATTTGTTATTCATATCATATGAAGGACAGTTAATACCATTTGATAAATTCAATAAGTTTTGGAGAATGCTCTGAAGGAAAAAATAACGGATATTGTGGAGTGTTTCGCTGGACGACCCAGTTCAATCTTGCCTAAAGAGAGAATTTGCCTAAAGGAATGATATCTGACCTAAAAGGGGGAAAAACAGTAGGCATGAACCTGGCAGAAGTGCAGAAAAACACATCGAGGCTGAGAGAATGCCATATACAAAGGCCCTGAGGTGGAAGAGGATGATGCTGAGTGGAGGCTAGTGGGAAAGAGCAAAGGCAGGCATGAGCCTGCAGGGAGGATGTGCCTGGGCCAGGCAGGGCTCTGTTGGCCACGGGATGTTCTGATCCTTATCCAGGGGTCAGTAAGTTCCCCAGAAAGGCTGTGAGTGGGATTTCATGAACCAGGCTGTTGACCAGGTAGAGGTGGTAACTGCTGCCACTTTCCTGGCTTTTCAAGCTGACTTCAACCAGCGGAAACAACTCAGTTTGGTTTCTAAACTGAATCTGCTTTCATTGCAGGAAAATAGGTGGGTTCTTATGAGAAAAGGAGTTTGCATATTTAAAAAAGGCAATTCACTGACTCATGGAGTGAACAAATGTCATTGACCCCTGTGTGTGCCAGGCACTGTGCTGGGCCCTGAACATACAGCTTTGAAAGCAGAAGACAGGATCTCAACTCACAGTTCTTACATTGCACTGGGAATTTCACACTGTTAGAGAAGAAGGGATCTCAGAGGTTATCTGCTTGAGTTTCCCGTTTCACAGATAAAAAGCCAGATTCAGTAAGAAGTGAATTGCCCAAATAACCTATTTATGCTAAACCAGAACTGGAACTCAGGTCCCTGCAGGATGGCCAAAAGAGTCTTTGCTCTACAGCCTTCACTGATACCTGGTTCCTAACGTCACATGTAGAAGACAATCCAATGTTTTAATCTACACAGATATCCATGATTGTGGATAAATGTGAATTAACAATATAGCATTATCCTGGATCATAATACTTTACCTTGCCCAAAATATCACTTCTCGTATTTTAAAACATAAAAAACTTAAAAAATTATAGAAAGTTGGCCAGACGTGGTGGCTCATGACTGTAATCCCAGCATTTTGGGGGGCTATGGTGGGAAGATCGCTTGAGACCAGCCTGGGCAATATGGCAAAACCCGATCTCTCAAAAAAAAAAAAAAAAAAAAAAAGAAAGAAATAGCCAGCCATTGCTGGAGTGCATATATAGGCCCATCTACTCAGAAGGCTGAGGTGGGAGGATGGCTTGAGCCCAGGATGTTGAAGCTGCAGTGAGCCATGTCTGCACCACTGCACTCCAGCCTAGGTGACAAAGCATGACCCTTTCTAAAAAAAAAAATTATCAAAAGTTTTAAACATATTAAAAGATAGAGATCAAGTAGATAATGAATTTCCATGTACCCACTGAGCTATTTGGAAATTTAGCATTGAATGGACAGGAAATAATATTAGATGAAATAATATTAGGTTAGGGTAGATATTAGATGAGAATGCATTTTCCCTGAACCTTTGGTCTTCAGGAGGAAGGATTTTCCAAGTATACTCTTTTCCTCCCTCACCTCTTGATTTATTCTGCCCTGGGGAAGGTAGGATGAATTATTGGATAGGCAAATATGAAAAAGAACAACTAGGCACGTTCAGGTCAATGAACTGGAGATAAAAAATCTGTCAAATCCCAAGGAATCTGGATTAAGAAGCTCCTTTGCTGTCATATCTGAGCAATATCCTTTTTTTTTTAAGCAGATTTATTAGAGTATAATTATTAAAATGTAAAATGTACCCTTTTGGTAAATTTTTGATTTTGGTAAAATTTGGTAAATATGATGACTTTTGGCCAATGTATGCAATTGTGTAACCACCACTAAAAAAGAGATATAGAGCATTTCCATTCGCTCCAAAGTGTTCCCTTTTGTCCCTTTGTAGTCAGTCTCCACCCCAGCTGCCTGAAACCTCTGATCATATATCTGTCCTGTAATTTTGCTTTTTCCAGAGTGTCATATAAATAGAATCTTACAATGAGTGGGTTTTTGAGGCTCTCTTCTTTCACTTAACACAGTGTTTTTCAGAGTCATTTGTGTTGCATGTTTCTTTCATTGCTGAGTTGTATTCCATTGTATGGTTGTACCACAAATTTTAAATATCTATATCTATATGTTTATTAACCATCTACTATGTGCTACCTACAGTGAGTCCTGACCACTTAGTGAAGTAGGTATTGTTATCTCCTTATTACAGATGTGGGAACTGAAGTTTCTAAATGAGAGAACTGGCCCAAGGTCACACAGCTACTGAGTGATAGATTTGGCATTCAAACCCAGATTTGTCTGACCTTCAATCCAAGCTCTTGGTTTAAGATGAGGAGAGTGATAGTACTTGGCTCCTTGGATTGTTGTAAAGATTAATTGAAATAATCCACAGAAAATGAGTCCCTGTTGCCTAGCACTTCGTGGGTGCTCCATAAATATGAAGTAGGTGAATAGTGCTGACATAGCTGCCACTGCTCTTACCACTGAGCTTTGGCTTCTGTTCTTTGACAAGTGCCATTGACTATCCTGAGTTCTCGGTGCGCCTCTTGTTTGCGCCTGAAAACCATCCGAAGGTCAGAGGCCTGGAAGCAATGCCTCCACTCAATGATGCAAACCATTCCAGCCACAGAATTTTGAGAGTGTCTTTGTGACATTATGTAGGCATAAAAATAGTGGTGATCATAACAATACTGTGCTAATACCTTACATTTATTATTTAGTAGAAAAAGCTCTTCCACTCTCTTTTTCTTTCAGGCATCTCAGGTCTATTAGAACATTTTGGTGTTTCTAAACGTTTATCCGGATAATGGGGGGTCCATGTTCTCTGCTTTGTTTATTGCTAAAAACATGTGAGGCATTCTGTGGGGAGGGTGCCTGAGGACATGAGCCAAGTTCAGGGTCAAGAGCTACATTAGACCCAACAAAGGCAAAGATTTAGCGGCAGGTGGTGCCTCTTGCATGCACATTCACTTCCAGCCAAAACGATGTCCTCAGCAGACTCCATCACATTGGAGAGAGAGCTGGGAAATCCAACAATGACTCATAGTATGCTGGGGAGGAAAACTGAGCACTGAGGTTTGGAAAAAAAAAGACAAAGCAATGGAATGTTACCCTAGAGTCTAAACTAGCAGGAATCTTCATGTCTTCCCCCTTCCCACTGACATTTCTTTGTGGATTAAGACTGCTGGCTTTGAAGGACAAAGTCATCATTGTCCAGCCATGTGACCTTGAGCAAATTGCCTTGGGCAAAAGACTCTGAGGATTACCCCTCTGAAACCTTAGTGTTCTCTTCTATAAATTGAAATTTTAAAAACGTCCAAACAAAGTAAGGTTGTTATAAAGTTTGATGAAGTAATGAACCTTGTTGACTGACACATTTGTGCTAGTCAAAAAATGTTGATTTCTGTTGGTGCAGGGAGGAGCATATTTAAGTTACAGGCATTCCTTTTTCTTTCAATAGTGTTTAGAGTTTAAGTTCTTGTTGGGACTAGGAAATGCATGTCTTTGGAGGCACTTTAGATCTGTGTTTTCAGGATAATCTCATCTATGTGATCAGAAACACTCTCCTTAGGGATAGAACTTCTAAGCAATTTCTTGAAAACTGAAGGATGACTGAAAGATGTCTGAGAAAATAAGTGCCAGAATAGAATAAGTAGTTTCTTCAGGGAGAGCTAATGGTTCAGTAAAAGCCTGGCATTGAGAGAGAACAAGGCACCTTGGAGAGAGTGAGAAAGCTCGGGAGGCTGAAGAAGAGTGAGGAGGAAGAAGGGCAGGGGGTGGGGCCCGTTGTGGAGGCTGTGGATGTTGAGGCTAAGCTTTCTTGGGGGACTTAGACTTTATCTTCAGGGCATTAAGAAGCCAGTGAAGAGTTTGTGAGTGATGAGAACCATATATGATTCCTATTAATAGATAGATTTCTTGGACTGCTATCTGGAGAAAGGATGGGAGGCAGCAAAAATGAAGCAGACTTGGGCAAAGATAGGTAAGAAAACTACCTCACAACTGGCGAGGATTCTAATATAATGGGATTCTAGAAGATTAGGCAGAGGTTTGGTTTGTTTGGTTTTTGTTTGGCCATGTGTGTGTATGTTTGTGTGTGTGTGTGTGTGTGTATATGTATGTGATTTCCTTTTAATATTTTTTCCTGTTCATATACACTTTTTGATCAAAATATATATACTTTTTTTTAAACCTCATGTATTTTCTATAATTGTCCTATGGAACTATTTGTATTTTGTTTTAAATATACACATGAAATATCAGGAGGAAAAGTAGAAAACAAGAGTAAATAATTATTTATATAGTTCTATTTCTCAGAACTATACCGCTGTTACCACTTTGGTTTCTTTCTTTCTGTTATTTTTGTTCTCTCTGTGTATTCATAGGTCTTCTGTTCAAAGATTTGTAATAGCACCTATGCACGGTTGCTGTGTGCTTTTTCTTTAACCTAATATTATATCATAAGTGTTTCCCCTGTTATGTTTTAGAGCAATTAATGGCCAAACAATATCCATTAAGCAGTTGTACAATAATTTATTTAACCCCCTCCTCTCCTATTATGGGACAATTAAGCTGTTTCTATTTTTTCCTAGTATAAATGAGATTACATTGAAAGTTTTGTGCATAAGCCTTTATCCCTATTTAGGATTATTTCCTTAGGACAGATTCCCAGAAATGGAATTATTGGATCAAAAGGTCTGTATGTTTTATGTCTTTCTTGGTACATGCTGCCAAACTGCTTTCCAAAAGGTTGTGTGAATTTACACTGCCCCGTCCCTGTATAAAAACAAAATCCTGGGGAATGTAAGTTCCCCCACAGTCAGGCACCTTTTGTCCCTGGAACACAGACAGAGCCACAGAATCTCAGATTTGGAAGTAGCTTTAAAGGTTAGTGAAGCTAACCTGTGCTGAGAAGACAGCGTCAAAGCTTGTTCCACAATGGTATTGGCAATTGTACCATTTTTGAGTTGGGTGGCATCTCAGAGGTCATTTTGCATAAATGCCCCAAATTGCTTACACAATCTCAGGGGTTCTGGGTAGACTCTGTGCTGAGGGCTCTGCATACAACAACTCAGTCTTTCTACAACTACAGGAGAAGGATACTGTTATTGCTCTTTTCATTCTTCAGATGGAAAAACTGAGGCACAAGAGGTAAATAACCTGCCTCACGCCATGTGGTCTTAGGACTCTTAACTACTATATTTTGCTACCTCTTTTCCGTAAATACCTATATAAACTAAAGAGAGACAAGCACTACAAAAGAAAAGAAGAGGGGTTGGTGAAAGAGATTAAAAAGAGTGCCTACTGTGGTTTGGGAGATCAGGGAAAGGAAAGTCACTCTAAGGATGAGATACTTGGGGATACCTGAGGATGTCTTAGCCAGGTGAAGATGGGATAAAAGCCTCACAAGAAGGGAGAACAGCATGTGAGAAGGCCCTGGGGCAGGAGAGGACTTCGGGAATTGTAGTAACTGAGAGGACAATGGGTTGGAGCTTATAAGACAAAATAGCCTGTAAGAAAGGAGGTCAGAAAAATAGTAGGGGTCAAGTCATTTCAGGACCTGAAGAGGTTGGCTTTTATCTTAACAGCAATGGGGTTCCATGAGAGGGTTAGAGGAGACCATGATCTTTGTTGTGCATAAAACGATGATGGAGAAGGCATTAGAGAGGGCTCGGGAGGGGAGGTGGGAGCAAGTTGGGAGGCTGATGCAGCCGAGTGGGCGAAGATGATCATGGCTGGTCACTGTGGCTACAAAGGACAAAGAGAGAAGTGGAGAGATTTTCAACAGACTTTTGTTTAAGTGCTGATGGGTAAGATGTAGCCTCTTGCCGGAAGCCTTTTGGGTGCTTGTCCATGCAGGCTCACCCTGACGAACCTTCTCTCTGCCCCCATGGTAATCCCCAGTGTTGGAGATGGGGCCTGGTGGGAGGTGTTTTGGTCATGGGGATGGATCCTTCATTAATGGCTTAATGTTGTCCTTGTAAGACTGACTGAGTTCTTGAGAGATCTGGTTGTTTAAAAGTATGTGGCACTTCTTCCCTTCCCTCTCCCACTCAATCCATGTGAGAGGCCTGTTTCCTCCTTTGCTTCCTGAGGCTCTCACCAGAAGCAGATGCCAGCACCATGCTTCTTGTACAGCTTGCAGAACTGTGAGCCAATTAAACCTCTTTTCTTTCTTTTTTTCTTTTTTTTTGAGACAGAGCCTTTCTTGATCATGGCTCACTGCAGCCTTCAACTCTTGGGCTAAAGCAATCCTCCTACCTCAGCCTCTCAAGTGTCTGCAATCACAGGTGTGTGCCACCATATTTGTAGAGACAGCTTCTCACTATGCTGCTCAGACTGTTCTTGAACCTTGGACTCAAGTGATCCTCTTGCCTTGGCCTTTCAAAGGGATGGAATTACAGGCATGGGCCACAGTGTCTGGTCTCAACCTCTTTTCTGTATAAATTGTACAGCCTTGGGATCTCTTTATAGCAATGCAAGAATAGACTAACATAGTCACATGTTTCATGAGTCATTTTATATTAAATGCTCAGAATAGATAAATCCATAAAGACAGAAAGCAGATTGATAGTTGTCAAGGGCTCAGGGGAGTGAGAAATGGGGAATAGCTGCTTAGTAGTATGGGGTTCTCTACTGAAGTGATGAAAATGTTTTGGAACTTGATATAGTTGGTGGCTGCACAAGATTGTTAACATTCTAAGTGCTTCTGAATTGCATATTTTAAGGTGGTTCGTTCTACATTATGAGAGGTTCATTTCAATAAAAACATTTACGAAGAATACATGGGAATGAAATGCACTAGTTTCAGGTCCTCAGTGGTTAACTGAAAGACAGAGAAAGAATAAAAGGTGGATCTTAACTAAATTTATATTTTTTTTATTTCTTTATAACATAAAAGACCTGGAGGAAAACAAAACTGTCACTACTTGGGCTATCCCTGAAAATCTTTTGTATAGGGAAATGCAGCTAAGACTAGGGAGAATGCAGTAGACAAGCAAGAAGGCAGTGTTGGCTGCACTTCAGCTGATTTTTCTTTCCACTGAAGATTTTTCTTTCCTCTGACTTTTAACACAAGTGGAAGGACTTCGAGGTCATGAGACTCAATTTGGTGTGCTGCGGCCACAGTTCCTATATTATAATCAATGCAATAATGCAGTGCTAATCTGAGGTATAACAAACTGCAGAAAGTGGCTTCTTACAATTAGTCTGTCTTTCCTCAGATGGAAAAGGAGTTGTGTGAGACAGCAGAGCACTTCAGGGTCAAGAACTGAGTCCCTACAATCAAGGCAGGATCGAGTATCGTGGAGAGAACTGGCGCCTCTAGTGAGTGGCTGCCCAGGTTACAGGTAAGGGGAGCTAAAGAACCCACTCTACTGAGAGGCCCCTGTACCCTGCCTGGTCCAGGCACTATGTACATATCAGCATGGTCAACTTTCAGGATCACTTCTAAGTGGGGGTTGGTTTGCCTGCACTTTGTAGTGGAGGAAATGGAATCTCAGATGAGGAACATGCCTAAGGTCACAGAGGCAGTTGAACAGAACTAATATTCCGATCCTGTCTGCCCAGTGCCAGAGCCTATGTTCACGGTAGTGCCTCTAGTTCTAAAACAGAGCCTGGCATGTAGAGCTGGATATATATTTGTTCAATGAATTAATGAATAATAGCAAAATGAAATAATTTCTAATGGTGTATTAGTTTGGTAAAGACGCAAAGAATTAAAACTAATTAAAGAGCAGGCACATTTATAGATTGTTCATGCAAATATAAAGTGGTATAAACTTTTAGGAGTGCAAAATTTATATTGGCAAATATATATAAAGAGTCTGAAAATTGTGCAAACCCTTTTCCCCAACACTTCCACCCTTAGGATGTAATTTAAAGACAACGATTTTTAAAAAGTACTCAAAGCTCTACAGCAGTGGTAATCACAGTGTAACATTTTTTGATGTTATAAATGATTTGTTCTATAATTAAAGATTACTTAAATCAATGGCACATCAGCAAAAGGACTGTTTTGCAGTTCTTAAAAATCTATGTACTAAAAGAACATTTAATGACAAAGGCAAATCTTTTTTAACATATTGCTTAATGGAAAAAGGAGGCTACCAAATAGTGCCTCTAGTTTGTAACATTTATTCCAGTTTAAAAACAATATATACAGGCCGGGTGCTCATGCCTGTATTCCCAGTAATTTGGGAGGCTGAAGTGGGAGGATTGCTTGAGCTCAGGAGTTTGAGACCAGCCTGGGCAACATAGTGAGACCCCATCTTTAATCTCTCTCTCTCTCTCTCTCTCTCTCTCTCTCTCTCTCTATATATATATATATATATATATATATATATGCATCAATAAAAAGATGAGAAGGCCCAAATACAAAATATAATGTAGTCACATTACCTACTACAGAGGTTATGGGCAATTTGTATTTTCTAATTTTATTTCTATTGTACTTTCCAACTATTTTTCAAGGGGAAATAAGCATATTCTTTTGGTCTTAGAAACAAGTCAATAAATGCTACATGAAAACAAAACAAACTTGCTCTACTCATCTAACGAACAATATCTTGTGTGGATGAAAAGAAATGTCCTTTTTCTTAAAGAAATAAATAATTGATAATGTAAAAGAGTGTCTTTGAATATTTCTCTTAGTGTATTTTCTCTTCTTCCTCCTCCTCTTTTCTTTCTTATTTTTTTGGTTCCTCAATGTACAACTCTAGCTCCTTCTCTTCCTGGTGCCAATCTTAAACATCTGGTTAATGATCTGAATTCTCTCCTTCTCCTGTGCTTTCTCATTGAGGAATTTGAAAGCAAAGAGTCTTGGATTTTAGACGTTTGGGAATGGCCAAGATTTTGGACTTGTTTTGTGAAAAGATGTATTTGTTCAGTTGAGCAAGTGTGAAGCAAATGCTTTCAGCATGTCTATTAATCTTAGCAGTCTGAGTGATGTAAGGGTATGCACACTCATGTTTTATGATGTTTGGTTTCATAAAAATATGTTTGGTTTCAAGGCATTGGCCTCTATTCTCTGTTGACTAAGAACAAATTTGGAGTAAGGAAGGCATCTTGAATTTTATCCCAAACCTAGTTTGTTTTTTAATCATCAACTGGAACTCTATGATGGCTATGACTAACACGTTTTGTGAGTTCACGAAAACATTTACTTTAATAGAAAAAAAAATAGAACAACTCTAGAATCAGAGTGACTGACACTGTGTTTTGCCAAAGGATTCTTGCTGGAAGGTTCTACTGAGAGTTTTGAGGGCTGTTACTGCTTATCACACTGAGAAGAAATGGAGAGATTCTAAATTTAGGTCACAGATTCTAAATAGAAAAGGAAGCAAAACAAAGGGATATTCTAGTCAGGTTGGGGAACTCAAGCCTGATTTATAACCACCGAGATGCAGGCAGAATTCTCTTTTCATCACACCAGAGTTAATAATGTGTTGAATGGAAGAAAATGTGTTTGTACCCCCAAAGCCCTATTAGTGTGTTCTTTAACTTTAATCAAGCTGCAGAACTATGAGATGCCATTGGGCAATGCTTAGGTTAAAATGTGCAGTGCAAAAGTCCTGATAGAAAATGTGTGCATATGATTTTGTAAGGAGAAAATAAAAGAAAGCCTCTACATTTAAAAGACCAGAAAGAAATATCATGAGATGTTACTTGTTTTATGTTATGATCACAGATTTGTTTGTTGTTTTCTCCCTTTCTGTATTTTCTGAAATTCTTAATGATCATGAATTTTTAAAATAACAAATGGTTTATTTATTCATTCAGCACATAGCTTCCAATCATTAAGTTTAGAGCTTCAAGGATGATTAAACTATTTATCTGCCCTGAAGAAGCATACAGAACTCTAGGAGAGACACCAATTGACACAAAGTGAATAGCTGCCATGAGAGAGGAATGCCTGAGGTCCAAGTGTGTATCAAAAAGGTAGTGCCCATTATACCTGTGTGCAGAGTCAAAATTTAAAAACAATTAAATACACATTACAATGACAACGTTCAATATGCATGAAAGAAAACATACTGTCTCCTTGACTCTAGGTTGCTCTCTCCAGTTACATTTGTGTTTGAGAAGATTGGAACTAAAAACTGAGATGACCCACTTTTGTAGGGGCTAAGGATCACACAGTATTGTGGTTGTCAATTTGAGAAATCAGTCAGTCTCGCTGAATCCTTGTCTCCATCCACAGAGGCTGTAACTTTGCTGATGCATCTTTTGAATGCCATTATATTAACGTGCAGTTACCTTGCTTCTCTGTCTCATGTGTTTTAGAAAGTTAACCTTCCTTTTTTATTTTAACTACCATTGAAGCATATTCCTTTTAGCAAAAAGTACAGCAGTAAAGAGCTCAACAAATTGGTTAGAAATCAGTTTTTAAAGAGAGAATATGAGCTCTCAATTGGGTCTCACAGGATTTTCCAAAGAGATTGTGCATTAACTTGGACTCATTACTGTTTATTTTGGCTGTTGAGAAATCTTTTTGGAGTGTTTGCCAATTTTTAGCATCCCATCCATGTTGCAAGTGATTGGGTTTATTCATATAGATTATCTCTGGGTCAAAGGAGTGTTACCCATTTGTTACACAAACATTTATTTAGTGCCTACTATGTGCCTGGCCTCTACTCAGAGCTAGTGCAATAGCAGTTAGCAACAGACAAGGTCCTTACCTTCTGGGGAGATGACAATAAAAACATAGACAGATAAGTAACCATGGAACTAGGTGGTAGAAGCACATGATGTGCACACAGAGGATGGCTATGGAGGTTGTATGCAGGAGACTGAGTCTGTTTCTATTTATCCCTGATGTTTGATGTCTTTAAAATGTGCTGTTCATTTTGATCAAATTTGGTGTTGGTCATCTTGCTACAGTGGACAGTACCTGGGCTTTGAAGTCAGAGCCACCTGGGTGGTGCAACTCCCAGGAGAGTTCTATAATGGATCTGAACATCAGTTTTCTCATCTCTGTTTTGCAGAGAAGACTGCACGCTGCCAGTGTTGGTGTGACAGAGAAATGGGTTAGGCGAACAGTCTGTAGAACATATTAGGGGCTCAAAAACTGAGATGGATTGATTCATGTTCTTTTTATGTGATCTCTGTCTCCTATTGCTCACTCGTTGAGACTGCTGGCATTCTAACAGTTTTGCCTTCTATAAAAACCTCCAGAAAAGTAGTTACACAGGTGCACTTGTGTCTTTTCAAGTTGTCTTTTAGTGTAATTTACTTTCCAGGTGTGGTGAGCTGCTCAATAGCCTCCCAGAGATGTCTAGTTCTCATCCCAAACACCTGTGAGTGTGTTTCCCATACGTGGCGAAACGGGATTTGCAGATGTGATTAAATGAAGAGTCTTCAGATGGGCCGGTTATCCTGGATCATCTAAGTGGGCCCTGTGCTATAATCACAAAAGTCCTCTTAAAAGAGGGAGGCAGAAGTTCAGAATTATAGAGGGAAGGTGATGGTGTGGATGGAAGGAGAGGGAAACAATGAGAGAAGATGCTACCCTGAGGACTTTGAAGATGGAGGAAGAAGCCCTGTGCCAGAAAATGTGGGAAGTCTAGAACAGTGCTCCCCAAACGTTTTGGCACCAGGAACTGGTTTCATGGAAGACAATTTTGGGAGTGGGAGATGGTTTAGGATGATTCAAGTGCATTATGTTTTTATTGTGCACTTTATTCTATTATTATTATACTGTAATGTATAATGAAATAATTATACAATTCACGATAAGGTAGAATCAATGGGAGCCCTGAACTTATTTTACTGCAACTAGACCATCCCCTCTGGGGTGATCAGAGCCAGGACAGATCATCAGGCATTAGATGCTCATGGAGTGTGTAACCTAGATCCCTTGCATACATAGGTCACAATGGGGTTCGCACTCCTGTGAGAATCTAATGTTCCTGATCTGACAGGAGGTGACGCTCACATGGTAATGTGAGCAATGGGGAGCAGCTGTAAATACAGATGAAGCTTCACTGACTCACCTGCCACTCACCTCCTGCTGTGCTACCCCGTTCCTAATGGGCCTTGCACCAGTACTGGTCCGTGGTTCAGGGACTGGGGACTCCTGCTCTAGAAGATAGAAAAGGCAAGGAAACGGCATTCCCCCCAGAGCATCCAAGAGGAATGTAGCCCTGGAAGCCCATCTGAGACTTCTGACCTTCAGAATCATAAGATGGTAACTGCTCCACCAGGTTTGTGATCATTTGTTACAGCAGTTATAGAAAATTAATATACCAGGGGAAGCCAGGAGACCCTGCCAGGGCTGTAGGCAACAAAAAGAATAGGGGTGTCTGGGTTGGTTTAGACAGTGATTTCTGAAGCCAGGATACCTGGGTTTGAAGCCCAGCTCCACCTCCTACTAACCACTTTCACGCTGGGTGGGCAGAGCACGTTCAGACCCTGGGCTGTCGGACTCCACAGCTCACTGTCTCCTCTAGGAATGCAGTCTGACTAGGCTGCCGGAGACCCTCCTGGTGATTCTGCACAATGGTCTGTTTTTAAGAGATCCAACAGCATCTCTCTAGGTTCATAGTTTCTGCTGTGTCTGTGCATGTGCACATTGTTTTTTTAAAAAAATATTTCATAATGAAAAGCATGAATAGCGAAAATAAATCTTCCACATTCATCTTTCATCTTGTTTGTCTTTCCTGTGAAAATCATGGTCATCTTCAGAACACGATGTTCTCTCTATGCCTCAGTGTGCCTTCTGGGACAAAGTTAGTATATGTCCCATATACTAAATGCGACAAATGTTAGTATATGTTTCGGATATTTAAGAACACTGGCACTGTAAGTGCTCAATAAATGTAAATGGTTATTAATATAATGAGTTCTTATTGGAATGAATTTGCTGACTCCCTGGAATAATGGAAGTTAATATACATGTACATTTCCACAGTGAAAGTCTCTTTCAGTAGGGGGCCAGTAGGAGCTTCTTTTGCTTCCTGTTCCCCTGTGGAAAGGAGATGCAATTGGGATGACAGGCACTGCTGCTTTTCAAAACTCTTGTTTTGTTTCTGGGTTGTAACTCAAAATCGATGCTGACATTGTAGCAGCCAAATAAAGTGGTGCCCTTTGACCTTGTTGCAATTCTGTATGTCTCTGGTAGATTATAGGCTGCCTTCTTGCTGCTTTGCAAAAGATTTATTCCCCTAATAGTTCCAAAAACCAGAGAGAAAGCATATTCACGTGAAATCCTGGTGATTTTTCTAAGTTTACCTAGTTAGTTTAATACCATAATCTAGTATAATTCATATCTCTAAAGCTGAAGGCTACCCAATTGTGTGAATCTAGCCTAAGAAAATAATTATGAATTCAGTAAAAATGTTCACATACAAAGATGTTTATATTGCAGCACTATGAAAAACAGAAAAAACTGGAATAAACCAAAATGTCATGTAATAGTAGAGTTATTAAATATATTTTGGGTTATTCACTCAGTGGAATATTATGCAGTTAGTTGAAAAGCTGGTTATAATGCCTTTTCCATAATAAGGAAAATATTCACAATATACTGTAAAGAGAAACATTGAGAGTCAAAATTGTGTTCAGTACAATTATAATGCTTATAATGATACAGCTCACACATTAACAGCCTGGCAGAAAATGTACCAAAATGCTGGTATCCATTGTGAAGGTGGTAGAATTATGAACTGTTTTTTTCCTACTTTCTATTTCCCATATATTTAGTAATATAATTATTTACATCTCTAAGAAAAAAAGTAAATGAAAACATAAAGCAATAAGCCAAAGCTCCAAAATAGTGTGGAAGATGTCCAAGAAAATTATGACTGCACACATTTATAATTCTAAATTAAAATACCTCAGGAGTTCTAGTTTCCTAGATTAGTGCTGATGGCAGGAAGGCTGGGGTGAGAAATTTTGGCCATTAGCACTTCACAGGGTATATAGAAACTGTTTTAGCACATACACTTTCTGGCTTTAAGTCAACTGATTTGGTTTTATGAGACAAAGAAGAGTTGCTTCCCCAGATAATTTAATTGTGATCATTTCAATAACCTTCATTCCAGCACAAGGACAATGGAGAAAAAAAAGAGTCATCATATCTATGATTTACTGAGGGCTCGCTATGTGCCAAACTGTGTGTGGAATGCTTTATATGTATTGTCCTATTTCAGCCTAACAACTCTGGTAAGTGGGCCCTATTATACAGATTTCATAGACGAACTGCTCAGAAAAGTGAGCACACCACGCCCAGGGTGTCTCATTGGGTGGGCAGAGCACGTTCAGACCCTGGGCCCGTCGGACTCCACAGTTCACTGTCTCCTCCAGGAGCTCAGGCTGACTAGGCTGCCCAAGACCCTCCCAGCAATTCTGCACAATGCTCTGTTTTTAAGAGATCCAACAGCATCTCACTAGATTCATAGGTTCTGACCATGGCTGTGCATGTACACAATGGTTGTTAAAAATTTCATAATGAAAAGCATGAATAGTGAAAATAAGTCTTTCTTCCACATTCATCTTTCATCCCCAATTTGTCTTTCCTGAGAAAACCATTGTAAATAAGGAGCACTAAATAAATATAGATAGATACAGAGGCCCATTTCCAAGTTGCAGTCACTTAGAGTCTTGTAGGCCTTGAAAACCTCTGGAGTTTTAACAAGCTTCCCAGATAATTTGGATGAAGGGCCTGAGGCTGAGGACCATTACTACCATGATACAGTGATGTCCACTTGAATACAAATAATAGCAATTTCACCCTTTTTATGTCAATAATATATCAGCTGCATGCAGCCTTTTATGAAGATAGACATTTGATAAAGCAAGTTAATTTTTCTTAGTTTTACAAAATCTAAAATTTTAGAGAGTGGTTATTTTAGTTGGAGATGTTTCTGAGCAGAAGTGGAATTGAAAATTGATCTGAAAATCCCATCTCTCCTTGGGTGTCAACTGGGGTGCTGGAAGGAACATTGGACTTGGTGAGACTGGGGGTCTTAGTCAGCTCAGGATGCCCTACCAAGATACTATTAACTGGTGACTTAAATAACAGACATTTATTTCCCACAGTTCTGGAAGCTGGGAATTCTAAGATCAAGGTACTGGCTGGGGTTAGGGCTTCAACACATGAATTTTGGTGGCGGAAGGTGGACACACACATTCAGTTCATAACACAGGGAGTCCATAACACAGGGCTTCTAATCCTCTCCACCAATGAGCAGCTGAGTGCTCTTGGGAAAGTTACTCCTGTTTTCAGACTGTAAGGTTGATTGGACCAGTTCAGGGATATCCAAAGTGCTCCCCAGAGGAGCTTAGAGCCTTCTTCGGGGCTGAGATGGAGGGTGTTACCACCGCAGCTTACAGCTTTCTAAGTCAATAGGTTAGCCCCTTTCCATCCTCATCATTCCACCAGAGAAGCTTCTTCTTATCTGTACATACATACTTATCCATATGTACATACATACATACGTTCTTATCTGTATATATACACACATATATACTTATCTGTATCTGGATATACATACATACTTATCTGTATATACATACATACATTCTTATCTGTATATACATATATCCTTATTTGTATCTGTATATACATACATGCTTATCTGTATATACATGCATGCATCCTTATTTGTATATACACACATACATACATTCTTTTTTTTTGAGATGGAGTTTTGCTCTTGTCACCCAGGCTGGAGTGCAATGGCACAACCTCGGATCACTGCAACCTCCGCCTTCTGGGTTCAAGTGATTCTCTTGCCTTAGCCTCCTGAATAGCTGGGATTACAGGCGCCCACCACCACGCCCGGCTAACATGTATATATATAACATGAAGGAGCTGCTCTTCTGGAATGATTGTATAAAATATTAGTTAAGTCCAGGCTGTGCAGATTTCACCAGTTTTTGTGTTTGCTTTTGCTTTTTTTTTTTTTTTTTAACTAATGCTCTTTGTCTTTCCCAGGATCCAATTCAGTAGACCACATTGCATTTTGTGACTTATTTGATTTTGCCACTGATTAAGATTTTAGCCAGAGCCGTGGTTCTGGAACAACAATGAAAGGAAATGTGTGATATCCACTGGATGAGCCTTTGGCCAGGTGTCCTCCACTTGATTAGGCTCGTGGCTGACGTCAGTGCATGAGCTGATCTAAATTTTACTCTCTGGAGGATATTGGACAAGTCTCTGAGCCTCCCTGAATTTTAGGACTCTCATCTCTAAAATGCGAGAATAATAACTACTTTGCAAGTTCTGTGGATAAAGTGAGTTTGGCACAGAATACAACTTAATGTGACATTTTTGCTATGGTGGCTATTTCCTAGGTCCATAGGATGCTATTGACCTCAAGTTAAGGGCTGTCTGGGCTGTGCCACCAAGGGGGCCGTGCCATTGGTGTTACCATCCTGACACTCTTGTTCCATGCCCAGCAGAACCTCTTAAACATTTACATGTACTTGAAATAATTAAAGCCGCTTTGTCTCCTGCTCCAAGGAATGGCACCCTGCTATCTAGTGTTTTAATCATACTGTTGAGATGGGATTTAAAACATGCGCTTGAATCAGTTGTTCCAAAATGGAAAAATATTACACAATTAATACATGTTAATCATAGAAAAATTAGAGTGTGTGAATAAACAAAAGGAAGAAAATAGAAATCAGCTGTAATCAGACCACCCAGCAATAACCCTGTTATCATTTTGGGATCTACATCTGGAAAGATATGTATTCTCTCCCTGTCTCTTTCCCCTTTAAAGATTTAATAAAATTGAACTATTCTATGCATTTCATTTTGTGTATCCTATTACCTCTTTCTATATATGATCAATTTTTAAATAGTAAAATATAATTCTACAGAGTAATTTTAAATTATAGTATATGGATGTGTTAAAATTGTCTTCACTAATTCACTATTGTTGGATGGTACGGTTGTTTTAATTTTGTTTTGCCAGTAACATTGTAATAGGCATCCCTCTAGTGAAATCTTTGTGCATCATTTTCCAAGTAGGAAGTTTGAAGCTGGCAGCATAGTCAGCCCCCACACTGTTTTCCTCTTACTTCCCTTTACAGAGTCCTTTGTGTTGTTTGTGTATGCGTGTCTTCCTAGGTGGACCGTAAGCTCCTTTGAGAGCAGCGAGCACACATAGTTCATCTTCATTTTTCCTCTCTAATACTTAGCACTATGGGGTGTCCTCAGTGTGCTTCTACCCTTAGCCTGTTATCCCGAATTTGCATCCCCATTGCTGGTTCTGCTTGGATATTTGATGTCTGGCTTCTTAGCTCTGGTCTATACTCTCACTCGTTCAACAGAGAGCTATTGAACACGTATTATGTGCAAAGGGTGGATCCTGGCGGGGAAACTGTGGCAAATAAGACAGAAAAAAGTCCTGCCTTTAGGGAGTGGTGTTGTAGAGTAGAAGGCAGACATCAAGCCAGCAAGCAAATGCAGTGATTATTCAAACAGTTGTAAGTGCTGCAAAGACCAGAAAGCAGTTGAGAGAATGGTAAATCTTGGAGAAGGGGTGGGGAGCTAGTTTAGGTTTAAGGAGCAGGTCAGAGGTTTCTTTGAGGAGGCAGCCTTTGAGTAGAGATCTAAATGATGCCAAGTTGTAACCCCTGAGTCTAGGGGGACGAGCTCTTCCTACAGAGACTAACAGCTGAATGGCACTGCAGCAGGGCAATTGCCACAGGAAGGAGAGTGAGATGGCAGAGGACAGAGCAAGCGGGGGTACCAGAGGTGAAGCCAGAGGGGTTGGACAAAGGCTGGGTTATGCAGGGTCTTAAAGGCCCTGTGGAGGAGTTTAACTTTTATTTGAAGGTCAATAGGAAGGTCTTGAAGGAATCAGCAGAGGGACATGACCTCGTTTCCATTTTTAAGAGGTCACTTTGCTCAAATTTGATCTTCAACTAAATTATCCAGGTTATAAATACTCAGCAGGGAGAATGGTAACTCTTTAGCTGGTATTGGCTAGGAGGAAGCAACAGGTTTTGTGAACTTGAGTTCTCCGAGCCTTTCAGGTCTCTTTCTGTGGCAGATACTGTTAATAAATTGATACCCATTTCCACCTCTGCTTCTGCTACCAGAGTCCTGATTCTACTGGGTGGCAATATATGCTCACCTGTATCCTCACTTCCCAGTCGCCTCTGTGGGAGGGCTTGGGAGGTATCTGACAGGAATCTTGCTGATAAGGCATGAGAAGGCACCTTATGGGAAATTCTGAAAAGGTGTTTGCTTTCCTGATGAAAGGACACAGATCCAATCAGCACATCCCTGTGTCCTACTCTGCTTGCCTCTGACACAGACACAATGTCAAGTGCAGAGCCCGCCTGCTGTCATTTGACACAAGCATGAGGATGAAAGACAACATATTCAGGATGAAACAGTAGAACGAGGGAAGCAGCTTCATTCCCTAATGGCTTTAATGAGCAGCTGAACCACTGCCAGGGACCCCCTGACTTCTTGTTATAGGAAGAAATAAAAATTTTTACTAGTTTAAGCCATGGTTGTGTGTATATTCTGTTGCTTGCAGCTAAAGCATTCCTAACTGATACACTTATGATTGAGAAAAAGTGGGAACTGACTCTGTTATTAACTCCATGGAATATTATGCAAATCATTGAAGTTCTGAATATCTCAATGTACATTAAAATTGAAGCCATTTCTGAACCCAACTTATGAATTGTTTGTTTTGGAATAAGGGCTTGTGATCACAGATGCTTTGGGGATGCGCTATTAAATTGCCACTTAATATAAGAATGAGTTCTATTGTGCTGTGCAGACATCCCTTACTCGAGAAGCGATTGGTCTTGCTTTCTCTCTCAGACTGTTTGGTTCCCATGAGCTTGGTTCCCATTAAGAATAAAATGACAACCCTACCCCAGTCAACCTGCTCTGACTATGCTGCTGTAAAGTCACAAATGCTTAGCCAAGATCAGAGAATATACTAAGTGATCCTAGTCATTGACTCATGCAAATACCTTTGGGTTTGACCCTTTCCCTGTTCCACAGTGAAATTACTGAGGTGGATCTTCCTGGAATAGTCTCTCTGAAGTATAAGTTATAATACTAGCATAAAAAACACTTGCTATATTCTAGATACTTTGTAAGTGTTAACTCTAATCATCATTTAACTTTCACCATGATTTACAGACTAGAGATTATTTTCCTGGTGAAAATCAGGACTCAGAAAGATTAAGTGATTTTCCCAAAGTCGTACAGCTAAGTAAGAAGAACTAGTACTCAGATATATCTGGTTCCAAAACTGCTTGTACCTTCAGGGATCCTTAGGCCCCATGTATTGTGAGAAACTCTCCTCTAGCAAGCTGCTTGCTGCTTCCATGAACTGCATAGAAGAAGCAGCTCATGGTTTTGGTCTTTTTAAAAATATATATAAAAACATCTATATGGATATTTATTGTAACCAGCTTGTGATATAACAAAATATGGGAAACAATTTAAATGTCAAGTTAAAGAAACTACTTAAATAAACTAAGGTGAATCCATTTGACTAAATGCCAAATATAGATTCATTGTGAAGAGTTGTAAAACAGTAAGTACATTATTAGTACATGATATGTTTGTATTTGCATAGAAAAGTACTCTAGAAGGATACTGAGCTAATATATTGACAGTAGTACTTTTATGAATGTTAAAACAGAGGACATTTTGTTTTAAAATTTAGGTATTTTATATCATTTCATAATACAGAAAAAAACCTGTTTGAACAAAACGTTAAGAATACAACTATTTTACCAGAGTTGGGCAATTCTTGGAGCACAGCTATCTTGTAAGCAGTTTTAGTTATGACACCATTCAGAAATCACACTATTTATAGTGGGCTGAATAGTAGCCGCCTCGAAGATGTGTCTACTCCAAACCTGTGAATGCAACCTTAATTTGAAATAGGGTTTATGCAGATGTAATTAAGGATCTTGAAATGAGATCATCCTGGATTAGGGTGCACCCTAAATCCAATGTATCCTGCTAAGAGAAGGGAAAAAGAGAGAAGAAGGTGAGGTGATGACAGAGGCAGAGATGGGAGTGTTGTGCCTATGATACCAGAAACCCCAAGGATTGCCTGCAGGCATCAGAAGCCAGGAGAGAGGCAGGGGATGAATGGCTTTGCAGAGCCTCCAGAGGGAACAAACCCTGTCAAAACCTTGATTTTGGATTTCTGATCTCCAGACCTGCAAGAGAATAAATTTCTGATGTAAACCACCCAGGTTGTGATAATTTGCTAAAGCAGTCCTGGGAAACTAATACAGCATTACTAGAGTGAGAGGATGAGACAGAATGAGACCAACATTGAACATTCAAAATGAATAACACAGAACGAAATTGATTACTGATTCCAAGAGGGAAGGGCTGCGCTGCCTGGGCACATTCTTCTGAGCAGAGTCGACTGCTGGGCTTGCAGTATTTTGGGGAATAGTATTTTGGGGAAGCATGGAACTCAGAGACAGGCAGATTTTCAGGCACCTAAGTAGCTGACATGATTTGTAGAAGAGTGATTATTTGGGGGAGATTGTGGTGACTTTGTGAAAATGTATCTGCTTATTACAAAAATGTCAAGGAATTTTATTAAAGAAAAAAACCAGGAAAAGCAAAGCAAAACAAACTTTCACCTCTCAGAAATCATTTTGCCAACATTTGATGAACATCATTCCAGATTCTCTGAGGCACAGGTTTAGCCAGAAGCCTTGCTGGATATAATTTTACAAAAATAAAAGTTCATACTATGCATGCTATTTTTATAAAAAATGATTGAATGTAAGGTTACTTGAAGGTATCAGAATAAAAATAAACTAGAATCCAACTGAAGGAATTGCTGAACTTCAGATATTTCTAAGGTTAGATGACAATGATGAAAAAAATTCCAGAATTTAGTGTCATTTTGCTTTTCAAAACTTTGTATGTTTTAACTTTATACAATATTTATTTATCTTCTGCTGTGAAAGAGGAGGGTTTTATTTATTTCATTTTCTCTTCCACCCCTAACCTCCCGATTTTTGCCAGTTACATTATTATTTTTGGTTTGCCTGGAATTATAACATTTACATTCTTTTCTGTCAAATAATTCCCACTGTTGCTTAGTCTTGATTCAGTTTGTAAAAGATCTAACACTTGCTCATGTCCTTATTTGGTGGATTCTCCATTGCTGGGTGTTTAATTTTGATTCATGTCTTGCTATGCTAGATTTCATCATCAAATACTTTTCAAGAAGGGCTTTATTAATACAGTCCTTGTATTCTTACGTGTTTAGTAATGCCTGCCTGTTTCTTTTATAGTTATAGCATAGCTTGGCTGAGTGAAAAAAAATTATCTTGGGTCACCTTTTCCCCTTAGAACTTGGTAGAGATTGCTCTGCTATTTTCTGGTGTTGAGGATTGTGGTGGAGACTAAAGGAACCTGCCAGGCTCCGCTTGTGATGTCTATTCTCTAAACAACACATACAAGACATTTTCCCTTGAATTTTCACAGTCCATATCTTGATGTTACCAGTCTTGCTTATTTTTCCTGGGATATAGTGTGCCCTTTAAACTTAGAGATAACTAATTTCTTTTTTTTTTTTTTTGAGACGGAGTCTTGCTCTGCCTCCCAAGCTGGAGTGCAGTGGCCGGCTCTCAGCTCACTGCAAGCTCCGCCTCCCGGGTTCACGCCATTCTCCTGCCTCAGCCTCCCGAGTAGCTGGGACTACAGGCGCCCGCCTCGTCGCCCGGCTCGTTTTTTGTATTTTTTAGTAGAGACGGGGTTTCACCGTATTAGCCAGGATGGTCTCGATCTCCTGACCTCGTGATCCGCCCGTCTCGGCCTCCCAAAGTGCTGGGATTACAGGCTTGAGCCACCGCGCCCGGCCAACTAATTTCTTTTTTAAACTCAAAAAGCTTTTATGAATTGGCTTTTAAGTTTTTTCCTGTTCTTTTCTTTCTGTTCAAAATACCAATTCGGATATGTCAGCCTCCCTTTTGCTTCAGTTTGTGTTGTCTTGTCTGTAATCATTTTTTATCACCTTGTTTCTTTCTTTCTCATTTCCTGCGATATCTGAAGCTTTCCTGTGCTTTCAATAGCATTTATCGGTTTTCTGTTGCTTTGAAGTTGACTGTCGTATCTACAATTGTTTGATTTTTATCTTCCATTGATTTCCTGAGCTCTGCTACTTTTCAGCTTATCTTCATCTTATTTATTTTCTGATCATTTGTATTTCGTTTTTAAACTTTCTTTTCTGAGAAACGACGATGTTGATTCATTTAAGACTGAAGAGAACTGATCTCTGTGTTCTCTGGTGGTGGATCATTTATGATGTATGTAATTTTGTATCTGCCTTTTGTTTTTGATTTTTCTTCCTGTCTCCCCGTTCTTGCAATATCCATGCTGGGGCCCTTGCCTGGGTTTGGTATTGGTGTTATTCAAATGTGATTAGCTGCATCCAGCTATTTGGCCAACAATAGTGCAGAGGGGGCTTGAAGCATTCAGTTAACTAGGCCCCAGTAGGTTGGTGGTTTCTGTTCTTCCTACTCAACTGGCCTTGATGAAACATCCCCCTCAGGTTTTGGTGTCCAGGAGGCCAGTGTGGCTCAGGTTGAAGCACTTAAAGATGCAGATTGTGTTGTGGCTGCAAGGTCGCTCCTCCCCACACACTCCTCATTCCTTTCCACCCCAGACATGGTCTCCTCATCAGAGACTATTCCTACACAACAAAAGTGATCTGTTTTCCCAGTTCCTCCTCATTTATTTGCCACTCCCTTCCCCTTGGCTATTGTGCAACATGGAAATAGCTCTCTAAAGGGACTATTCTGACTTCTTCTATGTGTGGTATGCAGCACTGGGGTGCGCCCACTAGTATTTCCGGTTCTGTCCTCTTCTAAGACACTTGGCAGGATCACCCTTCCTCATCTCTAAAATTAGGCCTGGCTAGATGAATTGTGTGGGCAGTAAACATGAATTACCTGCATGTCCCCTTTCCCCTCCATGGTGAAATCTGAAGCCTCATGTTGTGATGGGGGTATCAGGAAATGGAGATGGTGGCTGGTTCCTGAGTGCCCACAATGAACAGAGACCCCGATTGCTCCATAGTGAGCATGGAACATAAAGGCTTATGTATTTATGCATCAGTACATAAACCTTTTTGCTGTTTGAAGCCGCTGAGATTTGGGATTTGTTGGTAGTGCTGCCTAACTTAGCCTCTTTGATTAATACAGGCAAGAAAAACCAATGATTTCTATAACAAACATTAGGAAGCCGGGGAATTCAAAAGGTCATGAGGTCTGGCTGGAAGGTGTGGATCAGAGCAGACTATTCATCATCCAGCCAGGACACTGACCAGCTTCAATGGTCTCCTTGAATGTTGGAGGGAAAATATTGTAGAATTCCCAAAGTTAGGGTTTCTTGTTGCAGAAGGTTTCAGATTTCTTGTGTTCACCAGAAAACAAAACAATGGAACTTAATCCTTTTCAGTTTCTTTCCACTCCCTTTCATATAAATATGTCTTCTCGTGCATCAAATTTAATGCTGTTGACAGCATTATTTACCGCTGCTTAACATACTTGGCTGATTCAAGATAGATTACACCGATCATCTATATCCCTCAAAGAGCTGTGGGAGCTGCTGCCTTTAGATCTTTTTGCAATATACAGACTGTAAGTGTTGTCTTTTTTATTTTTTCAGTCAAGTTATTTATTCTCTCAACAATTAAAAAAATGTGTGTACAATCCAAGACATTTTTGAAGAATAAAACCTTGCATCTCTGAATTCCTCTTGAGCCTAGCAACAATGGACAATGTCTTAGTTGCAGTCTTATTTCCCTAAAATCTAGCTTGTGTGTTACAATCACATTGATGTATCTTCCCCAGAACCAGAGAAGCCAGGCTTAAATCTCTGTCCTGGCATTCACTAATGTCATGGCCTCAGAAAAATTGGACAGACTTTCTGAACTTGTTTTCTGACCCATAAAAATGTGATAATGGCAGTAGTCTTTTTAATCCCACGGGAATATTCGGAAGAACAGATGATCTCATATATGGGAAAGGCCCTGGAGCAATGCCTGGCTTCAAGTGGGCACTCAGTATATACTACTTGAAAGCATCTTCCAAATTTTGCAAGTGGCATCTCAGTTCATTCATTCACTTACTTAATACCTATATACCAGGCATGCTGTGGGACAGTTGGACTTATAGTTATACAAGACATAGGTAAGGAGGTGATAGTCAAATTAAGCTAACAGTTAAAATGAAGTGTACATATCACAGTAGCTAATGTTTGAGGGCTTACTACGTGTTCAAACATTGGGCTAAGTCTTTAAATGGGTCATCACATTTATTCCATATAACAATGCTACGTACATGATTATTATTATCCCCATTCTAAAGGGAGGAAATCAAGGCTTAGAGATATGAAGAACCTGGTGAAGTCACAGATCATCAATTGAAATGGGTCCTGTAGTCAGTATGACTTGGGTGCATGTCCTTAACTATTATCTGCAGAGCCTACAGAGATATTCAGAGCTGCTGGAAGTGTTATAGTAGGTGGCTCATCAGGCACTGGCAGAGCAGGAGAGGGCTTCCTTCCCAACACACCCACCCACAAGGAATGTCAGGTGACCATCAGCTGATGGTCAGGAAGTTAATTGTCTCTCTAAAATAATAATTGATCACAGTCGGCACCAGGAAAGGGCAGTTTCCCAATAGATAGAAAACACCTGAAACTGGTGATCAGTAGCTTCCTGATAAGATCTCAGGAGTTGGGAGAGTGGTCTCAAGCATGCGCATGAAGAGGCAAAATGGCAGCGTTTAACTGGTACATGACCTTCCTCTAGGAGTGCAAGACGCGGTGGGAGAAGAACACCTCAGGTGAGCATGCGTACGACTCCAGTAAACACACTGCACATGCTCACCTCCCAACCACCAGCAGGTCACTGTGCATATGGATAGCCCATCCGGAGGGAAGAATCAATGGGGAGGCAATGCAAGACCCCAGAACCACACCAGCTTATAAAGCCCCAAGTCAAAATGTGGAGTTATACACTTGATTTCTCACATTGCCTGCTTGGCCCTCTTCCAAGCATACTTTACTTCCTTTCATTTCTACTCTAATGCTTCTTAATAAACTTTCACTCCGGCTCTAAAACTTGCCACAGTCTCTCCTTCTGCTTTATGCCCCTCGGTTGAATTCTTTCTTCTGAGCAGGCAAGAGTTGAGGTTGCTGCAGACCCTACGGATTTGCCACAGGTAACAGAAGCAGACGGCTGCCTCAGGGGAATGTTCACAAAAGGCACTTCTGCAAAAGGGCTGCCTGAGCTCAGCTTTGAGATTTGAGTAGGGCTTGTCTGCTCAGACAGAGGAGTCCTGAGCCTGGACCCAGGTGGTCCCACAAGAGATATGCTGAAGTGTTCATTGTGGAACAGAGAGTTTGTGAAGGTAGGTATTGGAGGACAAGGCTTAAACAGTAGCTGGGAATCCAGTCAAGATGCTTAACTGTCAATAAAGGGACTTGGACATCAATGCGGGGGGCAATGATAGATATTAAGCATAAGTCTGATATAATTAGCTTTGCCTTTAGTGTTTGGGAAATGGTTTTTAGCTATGATTCATTAGATCTGTTGGTAACTCCAGGTGCTTTTGAAATTACCAGTTGGGTGTGGAAGAATAAAATTGCTGTCATCACTGTGGCCTATAAGCTTCTTTTGACCTAGGGCCATATCTCACTCATGATTACGTTGCTGGAGCCAAACATAGCAACTGACTCATGAGTGGCACTGAAGAAATTGTTGGCTGAGTGAATGAAAAAAATGAATGAAAAACTAGATTAATGGTAGTAAAGTTGAGAAAAGAAACAAGAAAGACTAAAATTGTGTCTGCGTTCCTTTGTGGGTCTAGTTTAGGAAGGACTCTACAGGGGGAGGTGAGGTGAGGGTGGTGGGCCTTAATTCCACTGGGTCTCTTGCAGCTTCAAAATCAGTTGGGATGATTTGGGGATTCTTGGAAGTAGAACTGTGTAGTTGCCAGCATCTGCTGAGAGATTTCAATTTGATTTGTTAATGAAATTCCCTGGGTGGGGCTTTGGTAGGTGGGCTGTTGGGGGTCCTATGACTAATTTAGGATCTACAGTGGAGCTGAGTTCATAGAAATGTTGCTCTTTTTTATTTCTCAGAAAGCATGTTTCTAAGTGAAGCCTTAAGAACTCTTGGGAATGCTCACAGCCTAGAGAGAGTTGTGATCTTCTTGTTTCTGAGACTTTAAGTCCCTTGAAGATAAGGACCATGACTTACTATCTTCAAGCCCAGTGTAACACGGAGCACCTGGAAGCTCAGGCCTGTAACCACTATCCAGGTGCCTCTAGAGATAGCCAGAGGTGTGGGAGGCACACTCCTGCCTCAGGTTGCATGGTCACGAAGGGTATTTTGGAGAAAGGGTTGCCTGAGCTCACTCCTGAATTTGAGTAGGGGGTGACACTCAGAGGAGCCCTGAGCTTAGGCCCAGGAGGTTGCAGAGTAGGTGAGTAGCTATAGAGTCCACTGTGGGAGAACAGTCTCCGAGGGGTCTTAGGGGATTAGAAACTGCTGTTGCCCTGCTCCATGGCCCTCAATCCAACTCTGAGCTCACTTAAAGCTGCAGTGAGAAGTTTCCATCTGATATGGTTTGGCTGTGTCCCCACTCAGATCTCACCTTGAATTGTACTCCCATAATTCCCACGTGTTGTGGGAGGGACCTGGTGGGAGATAATTGAATCACGGGGGTGGTTTCCCTCATATTGTTCTCGTGGTAGTGAATAAGTCTTACAAGATCTGATGGTTTATCAGAGGTTTCCGCTTTTGCGTTTTCCTCATTCTCTCTTTGCCTGCTGCCATCCGTGTAAGACGGGACTTGCTCCTCCTCACCTTCTGCCATGATTGGGAAGCTTCCCCAGGCACGAGGAACAGTATTAAACCTTTTTCTTTTGTAAATTGCCAGGTCTCAGGTATGTGTTTATTAGCAGCATGAAAACAGACTAATACACCATCACACTGACAGCTGCCCCCTGAGTTGCCTATGTCCCTTTGCTGTGTCCCTTTCTCTGGAACTATAGGAAAGTTTATTCAGTGTGTGGGCTGCCAAGAAGGGCTGGTGATGGAAAGCCACCCAGACAATGCTCAGTCAATGAAGACACAGCCTCTCCTCTGCTGATGGGACAACTCTGAGGGGTGCTCTGAGGAACTCTCAGGGTCCCCAGAGGGACCGAGCCTCAGTTGCCCACAGTGCCAATCACTCAATAACACACCCTTTTTTAGCTTTATTACCCTTTTTCTGTCCTTACTCCCTGCTTTATGTATATAAATAATGTGCCCCCTAAGTCTTTGTCTTAGGGTTTTGGGAAACTAAAGTATGATGTGCTGCTTGGTGCTCAATAAATACTTGCTGAATACATGAGATCTGCTCAGCTGCCCCCAGATCATGGTTAACACTGGAAGCACCCAGAAAAGGTAGTGCACAATTGCACTACTTCGCCTGACCTCCAGATGGGGCTCTCCTGCTCTGCTAGATACATTTCATGGTCCTCTGTGTCAGTGCTGTCTGCCCCCTGCCCCTCCCATTTGAAGGCACAGCCAGACCCTCTCAATCTCAATCGTTTCCAACCTGTTGGAGGTTCGCTCAGGCCCACCTTGGTGGGAATTTGGGGCAGTGAGGCCCAGGATGCAGTACAAGTGGCTGAATCTTCACATCTGGGTGCTGTCAGGCTGCAGCCCTCATCCATTGCTGGTGCCCTGGCCAAGTTGGAATGACATCCGCCCTGAGGTCCTTGTGAAGGTCTCAGCCACACCCGCTTGCTTGTTTGGAAACTCTACTTGGAATTGTGCAGCTTTGTTCTGACCTGGAACTCCCACTGCTTAGAGCCCTCTTCATTGCCCCCCACTTACTAAAACTGATTTTGTTGGAGATGAGCATCTGCCCAGGTTCAAGTCCAGATTTCAGAGAAATTAGACTCTAAAGTTAAAACAGTGTCTTTGGAGTCAAAAAGACTGAGGTCTACTTCCATCACTGACTGGCCAGATGACCACAGGGGCAGGATACTTACCCTCCCAGCCTCGTTTTTCTCATCTGTAAAATGGTGATACTAATATGTGTTTGAAAGGGTTTGGTTGTTAGAGACAATATATGTAAGGTGCACTGTATTTTTTCAGCACAGAGTAGGTCTTACAATTTTCTGCTGGTTTTTTTTTTTTTGGTGTCATTTGAACAATGGACCCTCCCTCGGCCCTGCCTTTCTCTATTTTCTCACCATCCCCCAGCTCCCAGCCCATCATGCCTCCTGGCAGAGAATGTCTGAGTTACAAGTCTGAGTATACTGGCCTCTTTTAACTGGGTTGTTGTTGTAACAACTTTGTTTTCTTAGAGTTTGTGTCTATTTGGCATCCGTTCATCACAGGGCCAGTTGTATTTACTATCTTTTCTTGTTTTCTGTGTTCCTGATACTCTGGCATCTGACTGGGGAGAAACTGCACCTCCCAGGCCTAGTCAGTTCTTACAGAAAGCAAGAGGGTTTGCCCAAGAGCACTCTTTTTTTAAAGGCAAAAACACCAATCCAGAGTCCACACCCCCAACCATCTCTTTTATGGAATTCTTACCCATGGAGCCAGTATTCCCTCTTCCCTAAATCACTCCAGGGCCAGGCACCAGACAACTAGGGAAGTCCCTATGCTCCAAAGCCATCAGACTTATTCCAACTAGCCAGTCCTAAACGGTTTATGCCGCCCTGTCTTGCTTTTCCCATGGAAGACACAATGATGGCTCTGGCCCAGGCTCTCTCCTCTCCCTCTTCTGCCCCATGACCAGCCAGGCTCTTTCCCATGTGGCCCTATGTGGCATGGTGTGCCCCCTCCTCTTGGGAAATATAAGTTATAAAACTTTTCTTTCAATGGCATTAGTCTGTTTGTATTGTCACTGAGTCACCTCCATAAATTAAAATCCCACAGGTACATTTTAAGACAGCCCTACTCAAATTCTTTTGGGAAACAGGTGAGGTGTTCCAATTGTTTTTAATAGTGAGAATCCCCTTGGCCACCAATTTCTATCCTAAGGCAGTTTTGGATGCTTTAGGTAAAAAAGTACCAGGGCCAGGCCTTATGGTTCGAGACCTTCTGAGGCCCACCGTCATCTCTCCCGTGATCCCCAAAATGTGAAGAGTAGAGAGTCTAGTTCCATCGGAATCCAACACATATTTGTAATTTTTGAAAATTATAAAATTATATTTGTCATAAAACAAAACGATATAGAATTACACAAAGTAAAACATGGGAGTCCCCACACACAGATCCCTTCCTTTGAACCCAATTCCTCAAGGATTCCCACTGTTCATACTTTTGTGTGTGCATTCTTCCACCTTGTAAGACTCTGCACAAATATGTACACATATGAAGATGAATTTCATTTTGAAATGGAATCCAAACATACCTATTTTCTGCAACATGCTCTTTTCGCTAAACAATATATGGTGACTATCCTTCTCTGCCTAGCATTCTGCAGTATGAGCTGACTGTAACTTATTTGGGCATTCCCCTACTGGGCACATTTTGGCTTTCTTAGATTTAGCCACTGTTTCTTGAGAGCCCACTCTCCATGTAGAAGGCTGGCAAAGCCTATACAATCTGCCCTTGGGCTTCACCCTTCTACTCCTGTTATCATCCCTTGCACCTCTCTGCCCCAGCCACATTTACCTTATGTGCTTTCCTCAAGTGTTCCAAATATCCTCCCATCCCAGGGCCTTTGCACGGGACTTTCCTTCTGCCTGGAATGTTTATACTTTAGATCTTCACAGGCTTATTCTCTCACTCACCTCCTTCAGGTGAAGGTGTTCTGCTCAAACATCACGTACCTGTGAGCCTTTCCCTTCCCTCCTATATGAAATAGAGCCCTCCTGCCTTGGCCCTACCCACCCCCTCTCCCCTTACTTTTCCCCTTAATGCAGTCACTATCTGATGTAGGAAATGGTTACTGGTTTCTTATCTGTCTATCCTCATTAGAAAGGAAGGCTTGTGCGGGCACAGAGTTTCTGTCTGGTTCACTGCTGTGTCTCTTTTATCCAGAAAGGGCCCAGCACATAGTAGGCCTCAACAAACATGTGAATGAGTGAGTAGCCCTGTCTTGGTGCTAGTGCTCTCACGGTGTCTAGTAGTCACAACTACCCTGTGGAAGAGGTAGGTTTGCCTCATTTTAAAGTTGAGGAAACAGGCTCAGAGAGGTGAACTCCCTTGTCCCAGGTCATACAGCAAGGAAGTTCCCTGGAATGGTGGTTATCAAATCCATTGGTCCTCAGAATTTCCAGGGAAGCCTGTTAAAGGCAAAGATGCCCAAGCCCTACCTCACATTTCCAGAATAAAGATCTTTGGGTGTGGGGCTCAAGAGTCTGCATTTCAACCTGATCCCAGATGATTCTGAGAAAGGGCAGGGTTGAGAACCTCTGACTTCTAGTGTGTTTAAGCTTTCCTGGAGGGCCTCCTTCTAATATTTAGCAGCCTGGGGCCTGTAGGTACTTACCACAGTGGAAGAGTCCTGCAGAATGGCCTGCAGAGGACTGTGGGACCCACGTTGTTTCCAGCTAGAGGGATTGTATACTAGTCTGTTTTCATGCTGCTGAGAAAGACATACCTAAGACTGGATAATTTATAAAGAAAAAGAGGCTTAATGGACTCACATTTTCACATGGCTAGGGAGGCCTCACAATCATGGTAGAAGGCAAAAGGCATGTCTTACATGGCGGCAGACAAGAGAGAAGAGAGGGCCAAGCAAAAGAGGTTTCCCCTTATAAAACCATCAGATCTCATGAGATTTATTCACTACCATAAGAATAGTATAGGGGAAACCACTCCCATGATTCAGTTATGTCCCACCAGGTCCCTCCCATAACACGTGGGAATTATGGGAGCTATAATTCAAGATGAGATTTGGGTGGGGACACAGCCAAACCATATCAGAGTGTGTCTCCCAGGCCAGCTCAGGGTCTCTGTTCATGGGCTTTTATTGCAGTCATGATGTTGACTTCCTTGTTGGAGGATAGCAAACTCTCAGGGTTTGGCATTCACCTGTTTTCCAGGTTACTCGCATCTGTACGTTTTCATTTCATTCAAATTCCCCTTGAAAATCCCATGTTGCTTCTTTCTATATCATAATTATTGGTGCTTATTGCTAGGCGAGGGAGAAAGGAAATAGGCCCAGAGGGAGGAAAAACAGACTCACACAGAATGCCTGGCCCAAATGTCACCCACATCACACCCTCTGCTTCTTCTTCCAGTGCCTGAGAGATGCTTGGCATCATTCCACGCTCAGAGAAGTGAGGAAGTTGGGCTGTACCAGCGCCTCCCTGGAGAGGCTGAGCTGGGGCCCAGGTGGATGTGGATGTGCCTCTGGGCTTTTTGGAATGTGGAAGGCAGGGCTAGCGCCACTGGGTGAGGGCTGCTTCCCTGCACAGGCACCTGTGATGGGGCTGAAGGGGCACCGGGCTTGGGGTGAGAGATTTGGTTCACACATTGGCAGTTCACACTCCATTATGTGTGTACCTTGGGTCTGAGAGGATGCTGTATCCACTGAGAGGGCTGTGGTGGAAAATGAATGAGGTGATTTAAGTAAGCACCCCCTAGATATACGTAGGTGTGGACCATGGATCTGGTGAATGTGGAAGCCCAGTCTCCTGCCAAGAAATGGAATCTTTCTCAATATCTCGATGAATGGAGGGTTTAGGGACTCAGACAGAAGAGCATTTAAATTCAGCTTGGTGTCTATGACACATTCCTAAAATGTTCAGTTCTTTTTGTCCTAGCTAAAACATTCTCTAACAAATTTATTCTAATTAATATCACTCAGTCCACAGCTTAAGTTAAACTTTCAGCTGGCTAACTGTTGCTGAAACTAAATGCAGGTTGAGGACCTGGGCACTTATGAACGCTTTCCCCACTCCCTTCCTCTCTCTCCCTGCCTGTCTGTTTTCATGAGACCCACGTTGCAATGCCAATGGAAAGAAAACCTGGGTTTTGGACCTGTGTTCAAATCTCACCTTCTTAACTGCCCAAATAGCGGTGCTTCTTCCTGCTTGTTTTTCTTCCTCCTTTTCCTTCTCACCACAAACTGAAGTCCCACCCCATCGATAAGGCTTTCATCATATCTTATTTGTATGCAACGTTTATTATTTATAAGGCATAATTGCATATGTTATTTCCTTTGATTTTTAATAATGCATGTTGTTGCTGGGAGACACAAACACACATTAATAACAAGTGTTGTTATTACTCCCCCTTTGGAGATGGGGCAACTGGGCTTTGCATTAGGGCAGGATGCCCAGTGGAATTCTCAGGTCTGTGCTGGTTTGCATTGGTCTCTGGGCCTTGAGGTATGATGTCCCCAAGAAAAGGCACTGACTTTTGTTGTTTATCCAACACCCAATTCTCTCTTTGGAAATAGCCTCTTAATTTTCCTTTGAGGACCTTTTTTTCTCCTTCTCTCAAAATGTAAAGTTCAGGTGTGGTCTCCCCACACATGCTCCAGCATCTCCAGGATATTCCATGGCTCCAGAGTGATTAATTCATGGGAGGGCAGGTGACTTAAGTGAGTCCACTGAGACTGGACTGTAGTAGTCTACCCAACCCTGGAAGTCCAGGAGTCTTCTCAACAGGGATTGCTTAGTTACTAGGGTGTAGACCTGGAGTTGCTGGTGATGCTCTCTCTCCTTACAAGGAGAGACCTGACCAATAGCCATAGCATCTCAGAGACAAGCAGAACTAAGAGATGTGGAGAGACAGAGTTCAGACCGTATGCTCAGAGCACCTGCATTCAACACAGCATGAAGTCAGAAGATCTACCCCCAGACTTTAGTTATATGCATTCAAAAGCACCCTTCCCCATTTTCTTGCTTTGAGGCATTTTGAGTTGTGTGTTCCATCACTTTCAATTGAAAGAGTGCTAACCGATGGAGTCCCCAAATAGACTGTCTCTTTGGGAGGGTGGGAGGTGGCAGGAACTATGGCTAATTATTTCTTTTTCTATTTTCATGAGCAAGCTGGCACTGATTAGGTGCCCATAAATGCTTGTCAATTCATTAATCATGAATCAATGGAAGATTAGATAGTTATTGGGAGTTTTGATCTATTACTTTAAAAGTCCTTGCACATTGGACTAATAATTCCTTTCCTAAGTGTTCAGGGAAGTCTGGAATAACTTTTCTTTGGGGTTCTTCCCAGCTTGCTTTATATTCCACTGAGACCAGCTATAAGTCACATGGATTTGCACTGGAGAAAGTTATATTTTATTTTTAGTACTGTTTGTTCAGATTCTTTACTAAGATTTCTTACCACTTAATCATGAGAATCTGATCTTTCTGAAATGCAAAGTAGACCATTTCATTTTTCTTCCTGTAATGTTTCGTGGGCTCCTTCCCTGCTCACAAAAGAAACTCCCAGCCATGGATCTGTAGGTTTCAGGAAATACACTGATTTCATGGTCAGTTTTTTGCATTAACTTGGCTAGGCTTGGGTCCCTAGTTATTCATCAAACACTCTAGGTTTTGCTGTAAAGGTGTTTTGTAGATATGATTACATTCAATAATCTGTTGATGGTAAGTAAAGTTTTCCTAGATAATCTGAGTGCCTCAGTTCAGTTGAAAGGATTGAAGAGCAGAGCTTCAATCCTTTGATTGATGCTTGCCTGTGGACCGCAGCATCAGCTCCTTCCTTAGTGTTCCAGCCTGCCCTTCCTGGAGGACTCCCCTACAGATTTTAGACTTCCAGCCAGCCCCCACATCTGCATAATCCGAATCCCTGCAATATGCCTCTTAATATATATTTCCTACTCATCTGTTTCTCTGGTTGAATAGTCTTGTATACAACTGACAAATTCCTCCCCTCCCTGAAATTGTAGGCATAATGGCTGTGTAGGATTATGTGGGAGTAGAAGAGTCCATAATCTTCATAGTTCCAAAGTACCTCTCTCATACCACAGACTAATAACCCTCATTTGTAGAATTAATGAAGAAGTCTTTAACATGATGCACAGTTCTCCATAACCTGCCCTGCTGACCGTGTGCGCCTCATTTCCTGCCCCCTGACCTACTCACATTTTATAATCCAGTGTTACCAATGCACCTGTGTCTCTCAAGACAGTTTATAAAACGCTCTAGGGGATCAAGGAAGGCACCCTAGAGATTTCTGGGTGCTCCACACAAGACTCCTTAGTTTGGGCTGGGTGTGGTGGCTCACACCTGTAATCCGAGTACTTTGGGAGGCCGAGGCAGGTGGATCATGTGAGGTCAGGAGTTCGAGACCAGCTTGACCAACATGGTGAAATCCTGTCTCTACTAAAAATACAAAATTAGCTGGGCGTGATGGTGTGCACCTGTAATCCCAGCTACTTGGGAAGCTGAGGCAGGAGAATCGCTTGAACCTGGGAGATGGAGGTTGAAGTGAGATGAGATTGCACCATTGTACTCTAGCCTGGGCAACAAGAGCAAAATTCCATCTAAAAAAGAAAAAGATGCCTCATTTTCCCACCTCCAATCATCATGGACAGGAGTGAAGAGAAGCCACAGACCTGTCATGGTTTGTGTAGACCCCACCTCACTCCCACCTCCCACTTACAGCCTCACCAGCATGCCCTGCCTTTAGGCCATCAGAGGCTCTCATCACACTCTTCTCCCCAGTTCATGCTCTTTAAGACTCCCCTGGTCACTGCTCATTCTGTGAACTGTCATCTTCTATGACTACTTCCTGGTTCATCTCCCGCCACTTCCTGATTTCAGAAGCCCTTCCCCACTGCCCCTTAAAACTCAAGGCCACTCATCAGTAAAGTCCCCTGTATCCTCACCATCCCTCTGAATATTCTTTACCTTCTTGTTCAGACTGAAGCTTTGCTCTCCTCTGAGGACACCTCCTCTCCTGCACCCCACCAGGTGGAGGCTGTTTTCAACCCTTCATTCCTCATTCCACTGAGCCTGGAGGTGAAATGGGTGACCTCCCTGCTCCTCCTTGCTCTTTCCAGACCATCCATCCTCCAGAGGTGAATCTCATGTCCCCTGTCTACACCGCTCACTAGTCCTCCTGGATGATGCCATCTACTGATTATACCACCCTCCTCATTTCTTGGAAATTTCAGCTCCTGGTCCCCGTCACTTTACTGTCATAACTGTCACCCCATACTGTCACCCCAACATTACTGTCATAACTCTCAGTGATTTCAGTGTCTACTTGGAAAACTCATCACATATCTTGGTCTTACAGTTCCTGGACCTTTTTTCTTCCAATGGTTTTGTCTTCCTCTCCACCACAGCCTCTTACCTACATGATCATATCATTGACCTTGTCATTACCAGTAACTACAGCACCTTCACAAATTCAAATTCAAGCTCCCCACTGTCCTGCCACCATTTCTATCCTTTCTATTCATGTGTATCCCAAATTCTATGACTCCTTGACTTCACTTGCACACTTTACCTTTAATTTGTACCTTATTCATGTTCACCTCCATCCTTCCTCTGCTTAGAGTCTAATTGCTCTCTGAACACATACTTGACTCCTTGGCCCCTCTTTATATTGTAACTTATTTGGCTAATCCACCACTCTGCCTGGATGTTTTCCCGCACTGGAGGAAAATACAGAACCATGTCGACTGCTCTCCATCTCAACATATGATGGTTCACCTCAAAATAGTCCTTCATTAATGTTGCATATCAATGATACTACATTCTCATGTTTCTTTACATACAACTCTCCTTTATAACCATTTCATATCTTCTCTATCTTTAAACCTCTGGCACCTCTTCTCCCCTGTGTACTTTCAATGAATGGCTTTATTTCCCATTTTATTGAGAAAAGAGAAGTAATCAGAAGATACACAATCTCCCACCACCACATAGATACCCCTTTTCCACTGCATCATGCTGGTGTGCTTGGCCTTTCCTCTTCCATAAGAATGAATGGTTAGTGCCTCCATCCAAGGTCAACCTTGCACCTGTGCCCTGGATACCATCTTCTCTCCTCTTCTCCCTTACTTCCTGACATCACTACAGTGGTTCTCCTCTCTGTCCTGCATACATTTCCTTCTCTTTGCAGGATAATGTATATATCTGTATGACTATATGTAATATATACAGATATAAAAATCTAGTCATGTATGTAAAATAAGATATGCAAAGTAAATTAAATATATGCAGTGATATATATTACTGTTTATAGCATACATATTACTGTATATACTACCACTTCTCTTTTCAGACACTACCTTATTTCACTGTTCCCTTCCATCTCAGAGTCCTTAAATAAAGGATTTCTATTCACTTTCTACAGTTGCATTCCTCCCATTCTTTCTGAAACCCACCCTATCCGGCTTCTGTCCCACTAGTCACTGGAATTCCCCTTGCTTCTCCCTCTTTGTTCTCTTGTCCTTGAGAAACCATTGTCTCTTGGTTTTCATCTTGCCCCTTAGACTCCTCATTGCCCCCTTTCCCATATCCCGTTTCTCTTCTGAATCTGGAAAATGTTGGAAGCCCAGGTTCAATCCTGGGATACCTTTACTTTCCACCTGCACTCTCCCTTGGTGATCTTGTCTAGCCACATGGCTTGTAATGTCTATTTCTAGCCCAGACTTCCCTCCTGAATGCCACACTCACATTCAGCTACCTGCTAGACACCTCCACATGCATGTCTGGCTTCATGAACCTAACTCATCCAGCACCTTCTCCTTCTGTCTCTCAACCTGCACCCCCACACACTTCCTCGTCTTGATAATTGGTAGCAAATCTTTCAGATGCTCAGGCCAAATACCTTGGAGTCCCCCTTAATTCTCCTTTTCCTGCAAATTATACATTGACAAATCCTTTTGGTTCCCCATAAACATCACCTCAAGTGTCTCAGCATTTCTCCCCATCCCTACTGCTGCCACCTTCCTCCCTTTCAATGCTGTCTTCTGCCTGAATGATTGCAACAGTCTCTATCTGGTTTTCCTGCTCCTGCCCTTGCAGAAGCCACTCAGCAGACAGAGCCCTCTTGGTAGGACTCTCTAATGGCTTCCTTTCTTACTCCGAGTAAAAGCTAAAGGCCTAGAGTGAGCCAGGAGGCCTTCCGTGGCCTGCCTCTCCCAACCAGCCTACGTCATATTCTACTTCTTTCTCCTTTGCTCCTTCAACTCTGGTCACCCTGTCTCTGTGCTGCTCCTCAAGCCTGCTGTGCATGCCTGCCACGGAACATTTGCACACACTGTTCTTCCTGCCTAGAAAGTCTTTCTCTCAGATGTGTGGCTATGACTCCACCTATACCTATCTATAGCATCATCTTGTTCTGCCACCTCTTCCAGATTTATACTCAAATTTCACTTTGCCTGTGAAGCCTCTTGTGACCACTCTCCTTAAAATTGCAGACCAAACCATTCCACACCCCCTTTTCTTTGTTTTCTCCATTGCGTGTATGGTCATCTAAGGTACCACGTATTTTACATATTTCTTTTTTTGATCATCTGTCTTCCCCATAAAATGGAAGCTCCACGAGGGCAGGTATTTTTGTCTGTGCTTTTTGTTGCTGAGTCCTGAACATCCAGAACAGTGTCTGGTGCATATTAGGGACCTGCATTTGTTGGATGAAAAATGAAATAAAAGCTATAAATGTTGACAAATAATATTTGACTGGGACCCATGACCTCCTATATCTAAGACTTCAGTGAGCTAGTTTCTGTACTAGCCTCCTCCATGGTCTCCTCAAAAGCTCCATGCATGAGAGACAAGGCCAGGGAAAGGAACAGTGTGTGCCATCTGGAGCTTTGGCCTCAAACTCACTCCTGAGGAGGAGCCCAGAACCCTGGGGAGCCGGGCTGGGATGCGGACATCCTCCCCGCTCCCTGAGGGACAGCACTCTGCCAGGAGAGGCAGGTCCAAGGAAAAGGAAGGAGAATAGACGGCTTTTGTTTTTGGCTTCCAGATCTGGTTTTTGAGCATAACAGTCTGGTATTTGAGTTTTTCTGGCTGGTGAAACAAAATGCTTCAAATAGAACTGTCCTTAGTGAAATTAATTTCATTTTATTATCGTGTTATGATGTGATATGTCTCTCTTCAAACAGAGTAATCTAATGTAATATATATGCCATAAGGAAGGTGGTTGTTAAATTTTTGGTGTGTGTCTGTTTTATTTTGACCTGTGAATTCTTCACCAAGCGAGCCTGCTCTTGTTGAAATTGCCCAGCCAGGGTACTGAGAACTGGAGCGGGGATAGTATAATCCACCTCGCCTTGCCTGCTGACAGTGCATTTTCCAAATAGCAGTTGGAGTGGACTTTCAGATCTGTCAGTCACTCTTCTGCTGAAAACCCTGCAGTAGTTTCCCACCTGTCCCGGGATAGAGCTCAGTCTTTTCAAGACCTTAGATGATCTCCCTCCCACTGCCTTCTGACCTCAAGTCTCTGCCTCATGGGATCCTTTCCAGCCACCCTGGCATCTTTGTTGTTCCTGAAACAAACCAAGCACAGTCCATCCTGCCTTCTGTCCTGCTTGTCACTCCTCAGCTGAGAATACTGTTCTCCTAGAGGCTGATGTGGCTCATGCCTCTGCTCTAACATTGGCTTTCCATGGCTCCCAGCCTTCTCTGACCCACCTGTCTACGCTTTTCTGTCACTACGCCACTTCCTTTTCTGTGGTCCTTCTGACATGTATGTCTTCGTGTTTTCTTTGTCTGTCACCCCTCAAGTGGACTCTAAGGGCCTAAAGGGAGGGACTTTGCCTGTTTTGATCATAGCTCTGTCCCAAGCACCCACAATAGTGCCAGGTACTGGATGAGCGCTTAGTCCTGCCTCTCTATTATTGTGCTGGTCTTGTGGGTAACTAGAATTCCTAAAAAACAAGTCAAAGAGACCAGTACTTATTTACAAGAGATTGAGAAGACAGAGAGAAAAAGAGAGAAAGAGAGGGAGAGAACCAGTGTTCAAGAAATCGCAAGCTCCTAACCCTTGTTCTGGCAAGAGAATGCTCCTCTTGGGAGCCCTGAAGCACTGGCTGAACCTGGGGCCATCCACCCCAGTTCTTGCTTCTCCCTGCTGTGGTGCTGGTGAGGGCTGGTAGGGCAAGGTGGAAGAGAATCCTGCAACCCCACTTCCTGGAGGCCACTACTTGCTCTGGTCTGCCTGCCAGCTGCCTCCCCAAACCAGCCCTTATGATTTCAAATAATTAAAGGAAGAGAGTCAAAATCAGAAACATTTGGAGGTAAGAACCTGACCTGGCCCAGGGAAGTTTACACTTACGAAAATTTTCAAAGGCCAAGTATAAAAACAGTCTATGGTTTAGATTAACTCCCTTTCATTTGTCATGTCTGGAACCATTTCTATAACACTGAACATAAAAGCTGCAGAATTCAGTTTTCTTCCTGCACACACCTCTTTGCTGGCGAAGCTCCGGAACATTCTCTAGGCTCAGGGGTCATAGAAAGAGAATATGTGTGGTCAGAGGTCTTCTCGAATGGTATACACCTGGGCCAAGTTATTTTCAAAGCTGAGATGAACTTAGAGAAGTCATTATAGTTTAGGGTTTAAAAGTTAAAACAAAAGTTGTATTTGTGTTTCACTTGAAAGGCAAAATATATGCATGGTGTCATGGGCTATTGTTAGATGAGATCTTTTGTAAGTGAACAATTGCTATCATTTCAATCTGTCAAGGAAGACAGAAGTGAATATGTATTTTCTTTCTAGCGCTTACTCTATGACAAGCACTGGCCTGGGAGCTCTCAGCACACATTTAATCAGTTCACTGTCTTTTACTTAAGCAATGATCCCAGGTTCAACCTCCTAGAGAAAAACATTATCATACCTCAATTTCCCTGCTATCCCCAGTTTATTCAAATTCCTCCCCATCTTCACTTGCTTCTCACCTGCCTCAGTGGACACAGCTGTGAGTCAGGATCCACGCTTGTTCGTGGTTGTTTTGATCCACCTCTTGCCTCTCCAAGATTACCTGGTCTAACTACCTTCTCTCATTCTCTGATAGCCTCCATTTCTACCACTGGCTGGTTGCTTTTAACCTACACAAATGTTCAATTTTTGTCCATTCTGAAATAACCTTGACTTGGCTCCCATAGCCACCTCTAACACCATGCATCTCTGTCCTTCCAAGGAAGGTGGACCTGGAAGGTTAAAGGCACCTTTCAGGACTAGCAAGGGGTGAAGAAAGCAAATCAGCTCTTTCCAAAGATACTACATACGTTGCTACCTGAAAGCATTCAGCTGTGCCTAGTAGTCTGTGGTTGGGAGCAGGTGGGAATGACTATGTCCGAACAATAACAATTTGAAGGTACAAAGCCTTAGATAAATTTCCTAAATTTCATTAGTTTCTACAGTGTTCTGGCTAAGGCCAGCTAGGAGTTGGAGACTGGCCATTAAGAGTGAAAGGTGTGCGGGATGAGTATGCACAAGTAACCTAAATGGAAAGGGGATATGTTAGGACAACGGAGGACACAAATTGTTTTTGTTGTCTGCCCAGTGACTGGTTTTAAGCCTTTATGGAGAGAGTGAAGTGGCTTTCTCTCTATCTCTCTACCTCTGCCCTGAACCTAGCAACACTCTGGCTACATGAAGATTATCATTTGGGGGGATTGGGGGAGGATTAGAAATTGCATTTGTCACATAAATATTATCATTGTCAAGAAGGACAATATTAGAGTCCTTGGTTTGCATGGTGACTGCTGCCTTGGAGTTCCTGAGTACATGTGGGCACAGCACATAGACATCAAGAAACACTTAGATGAAGTTGCTCAGTGAGAGGAGAGGGCATGACATTGGATTGTTGACATTTGAGTGTCCTTATCAGTATGCTCAGGTTCCTGAGTCCAGAGAAATAAAATGTTTTCTGTAAGAGGGCAGGGATTTTTGTCTGTTTTGATCACCCCTGATTTAGTAAGCCCTAATAAAGTATTTGTTCAATGAACATGTAATGACTTTGGCAGCATCTGGGCCAGGAAACGGTGGTAAGCCTGCCGAGAGCTGGATACTTAGTCCGAACAGCTTGAATCAAGTAGGATCCAGGAAGAATCAACTAAGACTAGATCAAGAATATGGAAGGGGGATGGTGAAGCAAGAGCATGGCTTTTTTAAAGAAAGCCTGGCTGCAAAAATAAGGAGACAAAGCAGATGGGAGTTTGAGAAGGGTATGGGATTCATCATGTGTAACAATGTGATGCAAAGCGTACTACAATAGATAGGAAATACTGAAATAGGCCTGAGTATATCATGCATTGTTTTGAATGTGACTTCTAATGCATTATCTCAACAATCTACATATTGACCAGGTGAGATGTTTGGGACAGGTATGTTAATTCTTTTTTCCAGGTAGGGAAGGAGAGAGAATAAGGTTAAATGGTAGCTTGCTGAAGGTCACAGTATTCATTCGTGAACAAGAACCCATGGCTTTGAATTGTGTTCTAGAATTTTTTTTTTGCTTTATCATCTTGCAGAAATGAGTTTTTGACTAGTGAATAGATTTCGGTATGCAAATCTGTATGCTCTTTTTTTGTTGTTGGTGTTTTCCTCTTTTAATTTTCCTCTTTTAATAGTGGTGACTATGAGGTGACAAGCTTTAAATCTTTGACTGGAAAGGTCACAGTGACATGGGGAGATAATTAAAATGGAAAGAAAACCTAATTTGAAACCTGGCTTCACCGGTTAAGATGAGGATAATGTATTGAAACAGCTGAGAGCCTCTGTGAAGGCTTTATTTCACATCACAGCAACACAGAACAAATTGCACAAATTCTAGGAATTATATCCCTTGGAAACAAACACTGAAGTCACTTTTTAAAATGTCACCAAATGGCTCTGTTGACTCTGTTTTGTAACAAGTTACAAACAGATGGCACTTTGAAACATACGATGCAGTTTGGAAAATGAAATCGCTTAGACATTTTTGTCTGGTTTGCTAAGATAATGTGATGAAGCCCCAAATGAAAGAATCTTGGCGTGCACTGATTCTTTGAGATGGAGTCTCGCACTGTCACCCAGACTGGAGTGCAGTAGCGCCATCTCTGCTCTGCAAGCTCCGCCTCCCAGGTTTTCACGCCATTCTCCTGCCTCAGCCTCCTGAGTAGCTGGGACTACAGGTACCCACCACCATGGCCAGTTAATTTTTTGTATTTTTGGTAACGGGGTCACTGTGCAGCCAGGCCCACCTCGGCCTCCCAAAGTGCTGGGATTACAGGCGTGAGCCACCATGCACGGTCACTAAGTTTTAAATATTAAAAAAGATACAGCTAGTAAATGTTTATGTAATATAGTCCAAATTATATATTAAATTCTATATTTGTTTCAGAAATAGGAATTTATGGCATATTTTGACAAGTATGGTTTGATTCACTCAAGACCCATCTCAATTCACATCTCCCCCTACCTTTTTTCTTTTTCTTTCTTTTTTTGAGACAGAGTCTCACTCTATTGTCCAGGCTGGAGTGTAGTGGTGTGATCTTGGCTCATTGCAACCTCCACCCCCCAGGTTCAAGCGATTCTCCTGCCTCAGCCTCCCCAGTAGCTGGGATTAGAAGTGTCCACCACCATGCCCAGTTAATTTTTGTATTTTCAGTAGAGATGAGGTTTCACCATGTTGGCCAGGCTGGTCTCAAACTCCTGGCCACAAGTGATCCACCTGTCTTGGCCTCCCAAAGTGCTGGGATTACAGATGTGAGCCACTGTGCCTGGCCTCCCCCTACCTTTTTTACATGAAAGGCTGGAAAGCAGAATACACAGACTTCCAGATTCCCTTGCAGCTAGGGGTAACCCTATTACTTACACAGTTTCACCAATACAATGCACATGCAAAGTCTTGGAAGAAGGCTTCCCTTTTGAAATAAAAAGGCAAAGTTTGACAAGGAAAAGGCTTTTGTTTTCCTGCATGGAATATAAACCTGGAGGTGCAGCAGCTATATTGCCACCATAAAAATAAATGCCCATGCGAGCATTAGTGAGCAGGAATAGAGAAGAACACTAGTTTCCTGGTGGCATCCTTGGACAGCTACAGCATCCCTAGACCTACCTCTGGGCTTCTTGTTGTGTGAGAAAAATGAAACCCCTGCATAATAAAGGAACTGTGTTTTCTGATACTTACAAATATAATCCTAGCTGATACACTTAATAGCTAGAATTTAAAAAGGTATTCCTATTTTCTAACACAGTTCAATTTTCATGCCAGCTTTTGTCACAATTTGTAGTTCCCAAACACTGAAAGTATAGCCCTTGAATTAGACAACAGATTCATTGGAAAGATATTCATTTTGTTGGGCATTAATGGCAAAAGAGTTGGGTCCACTCCCTGGTTATGGGAAAATGGCCCACATGGTATGACCCAAGCAACTGTGGCCCTTCCAGACAATCTGGACATCAGTTCAACCAAAGTGATTGGCCTGGGTTAGGGGAAGAAGAATAGGACAGCTGAACTCAACATGTCCCCACCATTTTGCCTTGCATGGATGTAGACTTGGCCTTTGATTGGAAAGTTTAGAAAGGAACTTGAGGAATCATTTTGTCTCTTTTCACCTTGGGGAAGGACCACACTGAAGTCATAGCAGACATATATGATAACTGATCTGGTTTTAATAGACCTCCAAAGAAGACAATTCCACAGCCTCTTCCCTAAGGAGACCATGTCAACATTTAAAAACTCGCAGTAAATTCTTCCTTTGCTGAAATAGAATTTGTATTGCATGTGGGTAAAAAAAAAAGCCCCTTATTTTCTAAAGCAGAGTGACCAAGTGGAAAGTTAGCAGGTTGTGGAGTCTAGCAGTCCTGGGTTGACTTGTGGTTTTGCTGCTTGCTAGTTGATGAACTTCCTTGTTATTTAACATCACTAAGCTTCATTTCCTTATCTGGAAAATAAGCAAAGTAATAGCTACACTATAATCCCTAAAGTTATGGTTCAGAGCTAATATATGTAAAATGTTGGGAATATTATTTGTCAAAAAAGTAAGTGTTTGAAAGCAGTTCTTTTTTCCCCTTCTCTGTTGACTGGACAACAACTTACCACTGTTCTCTGGTTGAAATTGTGTCGGAGCCCAAGAAACACTATGAATTGCTCCACAACTTTCTTCACTACAGGCTGATTAACTCCAATTTCCTAATCCCATCCTGTTTACTCTTATTTTTCAGTCCTTGAATCTTAACTCAGGAACTTGTTTCCAAAAAAATTATTTAAAAAAATATGCTTTGCATTCTGGGGAATTGCAGTTTTATAAAGTAAGCAAAAAATAACAGTACTTGAAAATTTAAAACATTGACCCATATATTCTCTTTTGCTATAGACATCAAATTCTCATTCTAGGTTGCAGATTCATAATTGAGGTCACTATGGTGACAAAGACAAAATGGAGTAATGAGACAATCATTTGGATTGTTACAGCCAAGGATTTGGCCACAATTATTAGGCTAATTGACAGACAAAGTTTACTTCTCTGGTGCAAGTTCTCTGCATGACGATCTTCAATTTCAGTAGGCCACTAACTTAGACCCAAGTGATCTGCTGCGCCATTTTAAGAAAAGGAACATTTCAGACCCTGGATTGTTTTTAAAAGCTGTACACTCTATTAGTTCTTGGCTACTAGAGTGTTGGATCGACTGACTTCTGGCAGCCTTGCACATTGACTCCACTGACATATGTACAATTTCAGACTTGAAGCCACACATGAAGTAATTGTGAAGCCTCACAATTCATCCCTAAAAATCTGCCATGCGGTGGTTCTTGTCTTCTCCAACAATGTAATCCCTAGAATTGTGATGATATGAGCTTTTAAAAAAGTTGTTAATTAATCTTCATTCACTTAGGACATATTAATTTATCTGTGATGAAGAAGAACATGTTGAAAAATCCCAGAATATTGAATGAAAGAATGAAACGGCTACTGTAATATAGTTTGGATCAGAGATTTTTTTCTTTCTTCTTTTCATACAATTACTTATGGCATGTGATATTAAGAAAGGGAAAGAAAATTCCAAAGCAGAGTTTCCAGAGCAGGGTCTAGAGAAGCCCCATAGATTTACACCAGCTGTGCAGTTAATAGTTGATGAAACAGGCCTAAAAAGAGCTTCAGTGACTTGTCTAATGTCCCATGGTTAGTCAGGGTCTTACTTAATCATGGCTTTGTCTCATTCTGTCTTTCTTATGATTCAGCTTTGAGTTAAATGCCCCTCCCTTAATGAGGTGGTCCTTGACCATGTTAAAGAATTAGCTCCTTCCTGGTACCTAGTCACTCTGTCTTGTTATTCTGTTTTATTTTATTCATACCACTTTCCAATTTCTGAACTTACATTCTGGTTTATGATTCTGTGGTTTGTCTCCTGTAAAGTGCAAGCTCCACGAAGGCAGGGACTTTGGCTTTTGTTCACTATTATATCTAAAATAATATTTAGGACATGTAAGTCCTCAGTGCAAATTTGTGGATTGAATGGACCAGAGCTAAAGAGGAAAGGAACTCTTGTTTCTTAGGCATCTATTATGCTAGTTGCTGTGCTAAGTTGTTTATGTGTGTTACATAAACTAAGAGGTAAGTGATGTGCTTGGAGCCTTGCAGTTAGAAAGTGGAGAAGAATTGAAAGCCAGGGATATTTTGCTTCAAGTGCTGACATCACAAGAAATTATTTCCAGTGTTCAATGGTTCCTGCTCCACTACTCCCTCCATGACCTCTTCCTGGGCATTTAAAGTTCCTAGTACACCAAGTTTGTGTTTGGCATCCCCTGTTGGCTCATATCTATCTGGGCACTATAGTTTTCAGAGAAACCAACTTGAATATACTATATTCAACATTGAATATATTATATTGAATGTATTATATTCAACGCAGTAAATACTCTGTTGCTGGCTTCTCTGTATAAAGTTTATTGAGTAAATTTCTCATAGATATTATAGCTTTATTTCCTTTTTATATATTTTTTATAGCTTTATTTCACTTCGATGATGAATCCCATTGAGTTGCACAAATTTGCCATGAAAAGCCTACAAGAGAAAGAAATCCACCCATCTGCTGATGATTGAAACCTGATGCAATCAAAGATGATAAAAAGTTCAGATGATATGGGCCAAAAGATGAAGAAAGCATGGGGGTATCAACAAGACAGGAAATAACCCTGAAATAGTGTTGATTCTGACCACAGGGTAATCAACATATTTGAGTTGGGGAAAATGTCAGATTTCTTGTCCCTATCAGGACTTTTCACCTTCTTCAGGTTAGGTCATATTGGATATAACAATTTCCATTTTGTCCCAGATTATAGAACTGTCAAACTTTAGTGCATACCAGAATCATCTAGAGAATTTATTACCAAAGAGGCACAGGGACCTACTTCAATTAAAGAGATTCTGTGCCAAGCACAGAGTGAGAGCTTAATTGATGGTGACCATTAGCATTGTTATTTATTTCACTCTTCCCCAAAGGGCAGTTGTGGGCCTCACCCATTCATTCACAGATTGGCAAGAGAAAAAAAAAAAAAATCCATCAAACTTGGAATTTGAAAACCTGTGTTCAGACATCAGTGCTGCTAATTTCTAGGTATGTGACTTTGGATGAGTCACTTCATGTCTTTGAGCTTCAGTTTACTTGTCGGAAATCATCATAGTCAATAATGTTTATTTAGAAGGCCATTGTAAGAACTGGATAAAGGAATGCAGAAGAAAGAATCCAACAACAAAAGGGCAGGAGGTTGTGGTTTAAAATGTGGACTTTCTCTATTATGATTAAAACAGGTCATTTACTTCCAAATCCCGGCCCTGCCAGCCATCATTACCTGTGTAATTGTAGGCAAGTAAACCTCATTAGCCTTGGTTTTCTCATATATGAAAGAGGCAAAAACAATTTTTTGTCTATATCAACTCTCAAACTTTACATGAACCCTGCTGTTATGAGCTCTATTTTATTGTAAGGGAACTGAGGCACAGAGGAGTTAAATAACCCAACCCAGATTCACATAGACGCTAATCTGGTTTCTGTCTTCAGGAACTCCGGTTCAGAGTCTCTACGCCTTACCAGTGAGCCTGCTGCTCCCACGAGCACACGAGACATGATGAGGAAGGGCCCAGCACATGACAAATGCTCAGTAAATATTTCCCCAAATTTGAATAACTTACTTCACATTACAAACTTCATCTTTCTATTTCGTTATGCAGTCCACAGCATAGCTCAGACAGTGTTCAACCCTACGTAGCTATTGCCTGTGAACACAAAAGTGCACTTGGGCTGCATAAATACTACAGACACGTTTATACAAGAAGGGGAACATTGTGTCACATTTGGTTTTTATTGCTTTCAGCACGTTAGGCACATACTATCTGTTTATTAGGTAAAGGTGAAAGGTTACAGATCACCTTAAATTAAAGTATAGATGAGTTGCTTGAGAAAGGGCTACATAGAAAATTGCTGTTGTAAATGTACAGTAACCTAGAGCTTTTCGACTCTTGGAAGTAGCTTACGTGTGTGCTGACAATGACTGACATATTGGGAATGAAACCCGTCTTAACAGTACAGGATGTGGAAGTGTACACCAAACTTACTCAAGGAGAAGAAAGGAAGTCAGATGTCAACTAGAGTTAAGGGCAATTATTCTTTATTTTGGAGGAACTTTCCAGTGAGTTGGGGGAACACAACCCAGGCTGAGGGTGTGGAGTCTTATTGAAATCATGAATCAGAACAAATTGGGAGATACATAGTCTGATGATAAGATAGAGTGTGAGGACTCGGAGCATATGTTCCATGCAGCCATAGAATTCATGATGAGGGATCTGCAAAATGGACATTCAAGTTCCTGGGAACAAAGGCTGATCCAAACAAAACGATTCCGTTCAAGTTTGTTGTATTTCTTTTAACTGCTTCCCAGTCATTACCCATAATTTGATTTGAAATACTTATAAAAGAAATGTACCCCAGTACAATGCATCATTTATGAAATTATGCATTTCATTTGTAGAATTACTAGTAATGCAAACTCATAGTTTTACCAACACAATTTAGATATTTCTGCTTCCATATTGCAATGATTGCATTATCCCCCCATGGCCAAGTGGAGTGGTGAGCACATTTGTTTAAAAATAAAATAGACAGTAAATAAATCAACACACTTAACAAAAGCTAAATTGAACACAAGATTTATGCCACTATAAGGAAATCTCCACAGAACAATATTCGCTTTAATGCTTTCTTTTTCCTCTACTAAAATCCTACAGTGTATCAAAATAAAGAAAGCACTTTCAATGTGAATTACGTAGGAACAGACACGATGACAATTCTGTTTTTCAGAGTAGGGTTACAGAGCCACTTCTGCTTGCCCCTGCGAGTGTCAGTGTCGGCCTCACACTCCTCTTGAGTACGGATCTATAACTATGAAGGAGCGTAATTGGCAAGGAAGGGCTTTTCAAAACGAACCCTTCCCAAGCAAAGCCGATTCTGACGACTTTCGCTTTCCCTTTCTTGTTCAGCAAAAGCAACCCCCAGAGGAGTCATGTTATTGACTAAGCCCCAGTTGGTAAAACCCCCTGAACATCATTAAAAAAAAAAAAAAAAAAAAAAAACCCAAAACCAGAGAGAGAGAGAAACACCAACATGAGCCAAAGGACGCCTTTCTAAGGAAAAAAAGCCTGAAGACGTTTACTTCAATGGAGAGAGGGCTGTTTACTTACATTGCTCGCAAGATCTTCCAACAGCTGGAGTCTTTGAACTCTAGTGTGCGCAGATGTGGAGCTTTTGCTCGAAATCCCCTTTCCCTTGGCAGCGAGGATTATTCATAACTCTTTGGGGCTTCAGATTGATAAGTAATTTCCTGATTCGCTTTCAAAAGCATTCTCCCAGGGTTTGAGTGGTGGCAGAGAGAGGGAGCGGGCAAGGACCCCAGCGTGCAATGACGCTGTGGCCTACACAGATCTCCTGATTGTTCGATCGAGCCCGAAAGAAGACGTCGACATTACAAACAAAAATAAATATCCTTCTTTATCTGTTGGCTCATTCCCCAAATCATATTTGGGAAATAGCACAGTGAGTCTGGACAATATTTTTTCTAAAAGTATAATATTAGCTGAACACCTTATCATTTTTGTGCTGGGAGAAATCAGGGCACCTCTGACTGCTCTTCAAAGACCAGCTGTTGCAATTTCTTTCTTATGAGCTGCTTTACAGGATGTTCTTAGAGACCAAGCAGCCCAGCCCTTTCGGTTGACAATCGAAAGAAATGATGCCCAGGGCTTACAAGACTTGACCAGGATCACACAGCTAGTTAGCAGAAGGACAGCAACCTAAGAGCCGACTGTCAAGCCAGTGCTGTGTCCACTGTAGGGAGGTGGAGGCAGATGCAAGGACTGGAGATCTGACTCTCAATCTTTAAGATACCTATCACTGGACATGGCTCTTGATGTTTCTGAGTCTTGGTTTTCACAGCTGCAGAATAAAAATCATAATAGTAACCCTTTCTTGGTCATACAAAGTGGTAATCTCTCTGAAAGCATTTTGTCCAGGATGAAAGCAATTGTATCCTCAGATGAAATTTTGTCGACACAGCCCCATTTACATGCTTCTCTTCTCCTTTCCATTCTCATTTCCATTCAATATTATTTTCTTACTGAAAGAAACCATTGAGTGACTTTTGGATGGAGAAGGAGGAGTATAGTGGCCAGGAAATGAGATAGAACATGGAGAAAATTTTACCTTGGAAATCCAGGTAAAAATTAGATGAAAGGGTATACAGCATATCTTAACATTTGCCTCAGAAAGAACACTAGATCTAGAAATAGAAAATCAAAGCTTGGCCACTGCCTGGAACACTTAACGGCCAAGGGAGCCCTGTGGAGTCATTTAAACATTCCAAAACACAGTTGACTCACTGGGTATGTGATCCCTGTCCCATTGCACTTACCTCATTTTGTTGTGGTTAGAATCAAATGAAGTGTTTATCAAGATAGTGCTTTGCAATGTTTCAGGCTTTGAAACTAAAATGTAGTTGCTATGGTTTGAATGTATGTGTCTCCCCACAAATTCATACATTGGAACCTAAGATCCAATATGATAATATTAGGAGGTGGAGCCTTTAGGAGGTTATTAGGTCACAATGGCAGGGCTCTCATGAATGGGATTCATGACTTTGTACAAAGGCTGGAAGGAACTAGCTAAGCCCATTCTGCCCTCTACCCTTCTGTCACGTGTGGACATAGCATTTGTCTCTCTGGAGGAATTAGCAACAAGGTGCCCTCTTGGAAGTGGAGACAGAGCCCTCACCAGGCCCTAAACCTGTTGGCACCTTGATCTTGGATATCCCAGCCTCCAGAACTGTCAGAAATAAATTTCTGTTGTTTATAAATTACTCATCTGTGGTATTCTGTTGTAGCAGAACTAATGGGCTGAGACAGTGGTATTTTCCAGTGGGATGTGCAACTACCATTGCCCATTTCATCTGTGTAATTGGCTGACACCACTAGGTGCCAGGGCTCCCGGGTTCTGCCTTGACCTTTTTCCCCCTTTTCCTTTTAGGAGTGTATTTCATCTTTCTTCCCTTGTTATCCACCTCTTGGTACTTGTCTCCCATGCTTGCTGCTATTGGTTTTCTTTCTTAGGGCTCAAATTATCCTTCCATTTTTTGTGTAATGGTAAGAATGAAGAACAAAGAGAAAACATTTTGTTCAGTCACACAGAAAGGCATCCACGTTGTCTTGACACAAGTGGGAATGTATTTTTGAAGTAGCCATGAACAAAGATCAAATGAATCAAGATCAGTGCCCCCTTGAAGATGATCAAGTCATAAGTCCAACTCATATTTTATGGTTCCATTCACTTCTTTTACTCTTTTATAAATTTATTATTTAAATGTTATTTCAGTTAAGATTTGCACTCTATCATCTGTAGGAAGAATTTTCTAGTAGAGTCTTGCTTGGGCTGCTATAACAAAATACCATAGACTGGGTGGCATAAACAACAGAAATGTATTTTCTCACAGTTCTGGAGTCTGGAAGTCTGAGATCTGGGTGCCAGCATGGTTGGATTCTGGTGAGGCTTCTCTTCTTGACTTGCAGATGGCTGCCTCCCTTCTGTATCCTCATATGGTGGGCAGAGGGAGATCTTTCTCTTCCTTTTCTTAAGAGACCATAGTCCTATTGGATTATGGACCCATCCTATGACCTCATTTAACTTGAATTAGCTATGAACGCCTCTGTCTCCTGATAAAGTCGTACTAGGGGTTAAAGCTTCAACACATGAATTTTGGGGTGACACAATTCAGTCCATAGCAAGCCTGCAGGAAGTAAAAGAAGGGAACGAATACTTATTGAGCCTTTTTTCTCCTCACTGAATTGTCAAAACAACATTGATAGGTTGGTTGTGACTTTTCTACGGTCACAAAGCTAGTAAGCGGCAGTGACCAAATGTAAACCATGACGACCAGAACCCTGCTTCCCTCATGACACATTCTGCCTCCACCTCTTCTTTTCTCCTAGATTCTGAGCCATGACCCTTTATTTTCCCTTCCCACTCTCTCCTATTTAGTTGCCTGGAGGCAAGACATTGTTACCCAGAGCACCATGAGAAGGAAGCCATGGGGATTCCCTCATGTGCCCACTGAGCTTAGACTGACAGCTGTAGAGTTTGCCTGGAATGTTCTCTCCTTGCATCCCTCCCAGCCTCCTTCATGTTAATAAGTCCCTTCATTAGTTCAAACTGAACGCACATGCTTCTTCCCCGGGATGTTTCCTTTGATCTGACCCTCCCCACCCTTGCTCTTCCTCACTATATTCTCTTATACTGTCCTACACTTCCCCTTATAATTTTTTCTCCTTTCATAAGATTTCATAAATGTTGTTTTATTATTGTAGTGGTTATAGCAATAGGTCTATATTTCTAAGATAATTCGCATAATGGTTGTCCCCCTCACTGGTCTGTAAGCTCCCTGATGCCAGGGATGCTTTGCTTACTAAGAGCTGTCCAGCCATTAGAACACTAACATGAGATGCTACAGAGGAGCAAGGGAGGATTAGACAGGGGCAAACCGGGAAAAGTAAATAGTAGAAGAAAGGCCCTTCAGAATTCACCTGCAGCAGTATGACTAGCAAGCGTATGTCTGAGAACAGTCTAATGAGGCCCCTTTATTAAGCTGTCTGTGTACCACCAAATGTATTCTTCCCCTGTCTATTTTGCTAGGTTTGGCTGATCAAGAATGAGGTGGTTAATGTGAAGAGAGGCCGCTTGAGGAGCAAATCCTGGGTCACATCTGCTGCCTGCTGGTCAATGCCTGGGTTCCTGCAAGGGCAGCACAGCCTGACCCTCTGCAAGATGGGGCTGCCTGTTCATACCCCATCAGCCTCAGTCTCTTCCTAGAAAGAGCTGATGGGACAGGGTGTGAAGATGTGTAGGAACAAGGAGGAATTCCTACCAGAGAAAGACATTTTCAGTTGAAGGAACCACATGTGCAAAGAAACGGAATGACAGCATGTTGTGTTTAGGGAACCTCAAGAAGCCTAGTTTTGTTGGTGAGTTACAAGGAAATGTGATAGTAGAAATGAAAGTATCAGATAAATCTTAAGTGTTTCCATTAATATCTATTTCTCAAAATTGTTTGGAGGGCCAGTGAGAGAGTACATATGGAATTGCTTTATAAACTGGAAAAAAATTATATGAAAATATTTTTATTACAAATTCTTTGGATGAAGATAACTAGAATATTAGGCTAAGAAACCATGCTAGGAAATGGAATTATTTATAAACCAGAAGTTTTGATTAATTTCCTTCTTCTAATCTCCTTTCAAAGGGTAGAATGTAAGTTTATAGTATCTGTTGAATATGAGTGAGTTGGGGGATGTGTGTTTTCAACTCAGCACTATCCCTGGTCCTTTCTACTTTCTCTCTGAGGGAACAGGGACTGGAAGCCTGGAACTACATTTCCCAGAATCACTTGTAGGCAGAGTTCCTAATTACAGTCAGCCAAGGAGGGCACACACAGGGTTGTGAAAGATAGAAAATAATTAGAGGACATTATTCTTCGGTGTCAGTTACAGAGTGGAAACAGCCAGCTGATGTATGGTTTGCAGCAACTTCTGGGTGAGATACTAGAATCTCACACTTTCCTATGGCTTCCCAGCAAGCTTGTTCTTCTCGGTGTATAGCCAGACAGAATGCCTTTTTTCTGCAATTGTTGGTCTCATGAACCCCTTTTAAACAATTATTTTTTATTTAGAAATACTTGTAGACTCATAAGAAGTTGCAAAACAATTTACCAAAATACCCTAGCTTCTTCAAATGGTGACATCTTATATCGCTATAATAATCATAGAATAAAAAAAATTGACATGAGTACAATAGGGTTAGGCAGACTACAGATCTTCAGTTTTTACCAGTTTATATGTAGATTCACTTGTGTGTTGCATAGTTCAGTATAGTTGAATACAATTTGATCTCATATATAGACTATTTACAGTTCTTTCAATGGCTCTTTAAGACTTTAATTTCTTGCCTTAAATCTCTACCTGATGCTATTTTCTTAACTGAATGCTGAGTGAGGTGGTTAATAATTTCTTGGTGTTATCTCACATTTGAAGCCTTGCAGTCAAATTTTGGTGCTTACCTTCCATTATGTTCATTCATGTGTTCAATTAAAATATCACTCACTGATATAACTTCACAGGCCTTCTTTCCCATTGTTTTCATCACAGGATTACAAAGGCATTCCCAGCGTATCATTATATTATATGTAAGTTACCACAAAAGATTTTTAGCTATTCGTTGGGCTGTTAATTGCTCAGTTTTCAAAGTCATTCTTACTGTAGTGGATTAAAAATGCAAAACTTGTAAAATCATTCTTAAATAATGGTAAAATAATTTATATATGATAAGGCAGGAAACAAAAAATAATAGGTATAGCTAATGGATAGGAGGCGGCTAAGTTATCATTGTTGAAGATAATAAAACTATACACCTAAACAATGCAGCAAATTTAACAAGGGCCATTAGAAATAATATATGTTTAACAGAATTTATAGATACAAAAATACATGCATGAAAGTAGCCTTCCTATATATCAAAATAATCAGAAAACAGAATGTTTAAAACCCTCTAAAATCTAAAATGATGCTGGTTTCCCTGCAGAGGAAGGAGAGACTCGCCTCTCCCTAATTCTGGGCTGTTTTCTCACTTGAGCCTTAATCAGCACAACTTGTGTGCAGAGACTCTCAAAATTTTGCTAAAATATTTTTTTTTCTTTCCCTTCTCATCCTTACCTCTGACTCACTAACCACAAAAGATCAAAATCTGGTCTGAAGAAGCCGAGGGAAGTGAACACTATGACATGTTCTTTGTCCCTTCCTAATTAAGACATATTTCCTCTCAAAATATCCTAGCCTGCAGAGATGGTCCCTGACTGTAACTTAATTTTTTTTTACATCATTTTCTCCAAGGCAGTGTAGCAACTTGAAACCACATATTTCAGAAAATGATCTTCGCTTTACATTCACCATTTGGTTGGCTTTCCCAGAATAAATGAACCATCTGCCCTAAAGAACTATGCAAGTCTTTGCCACTTACAACCAGTGAGACAACAAGTTTCCTGGCTAACATTTGTTAGGTGCTAGCAAAGTTCATTGATTCCTCTGGGCATTATCTTAATTAATCTTTACCACTGTATGGGTAGAAAATTAGTCACTTAAACCAAATCTCAAGGCTACCAAAAGGTAGAACTAAGGTAAGGGCCAGGTGGTGAGGCTCCAAGTCCTTTCTCTGCTTGTTTTGTAGGGTGACAATAATTTTCTTCCCCACAGGATTTCAAAAACAAGATCTGGGAATCAGCCTGGTCCCTCTGACATTGATACACATACATCCTAGTGAGCCGCATTGGCTTCATCAACTCAGTGGGTCTAATTTAAAAAGTCAACTTGTAGAAAAATGCCAGATAAACAAATGGTGCTGGTAATAGTAGGTAATTATGAAAATTGTATAAGTGATATATGAATGCTGAAAATGTAGTGGAAGTCCCAAGTATATGACTGCCACTTGGTGGAAACCTTGTCAGGAGAGAGTATTTGGATTTGCTTCCTAAGTGGAGTTAATTCTTTAGAACTTTAGCACCTAATAAAAGCAACAAAATTCATATCACTCTCAAAAGCATAATTTAGAAGACTCTATTTTCCCAAATAATAGTTCTCCTTTGAAGACTACTGGAAATTGCCTTCTTTCTAATTTTAAGATTTGGATTGAAAACATTCAAATGCAGGCCTAGCTTCAAAGCGTAGTTTGAGACCAAGAAGCACTTCCTGATTTATATTACTTGAAGCATCTTTTGAGCCCCTGGATTCCACCATACATGAAGCTAACACTATTCCTACATTGCCCAGTTTCATTCATTAATTGATTCAAAAGAAGAAAGAGGTTCCAAATCTCAGCAATTTTCGTTATGGATAAATAGATGCATCCCCTATGTAAATAGTTGAACCAAAATGTCCCTTAAAAGAACCTAGTATCAAGCCCTTCGAATTTCCAATCTCTTAGTTTCACAATCATCACTATCTTTTCCCCCCAATGTTTCCATTCCTCATGTGCATCAGCATGACCATGCTGTCTCAACCAGTCCACAGGAATCACACATGCACTTCCTGTCTTAATCAACAATGAAGCTCTCACTTAGTTGGTGGATCATTCAGGATAAGGACATTTACTGAGGCTGGCTTGTTTTAGTCCAGGAACACATAGCAGCTCCTTTGGAGATTGCAAACAACATCTAAGTCAATGTTATTTGAAAGGTAAATATGTAGCCACAAAAGAACATTTAAAAAAGAGAAGAAAATAAGACAGAGAAGAGAGAAAGATTGGAAGGAAGGAATAAAGAAGGAAGGAGAGGAAGGGGAAAAAGTAAGGAAAAAGAAAAAGGGAGAAAGACACAGTGAAAGAAAAAGAAAAGGCAGAGGAGGGAGGCAAAGCAAAGGGTTAGATGCTGTAACTGCAAGTAACACAGACTTGGGCTGTGCATTTTTTCCAGGGGACTATCTGCGGTTTTTTATGTGCCATACTATGCCATGATGCGGCAACAGTAAACTGACTTAACATGCCCTTAACTGTAGCTAAGGTTTACACTCACAAGTGCCATTTTTGGATAGGCTGACCAGCTATCCTAATTTTCCTGGGGACTGAGGGGGTTCCCAAGATGTGAGGCTTTCAGTTTTAAAACTGGGATAGTTCAGTCTAAAACCGAGGAGTTCTCCACAGCATGGGATTTTCAGTGCTAAAACCAGAGAAGTCCCAGGCAAATCAGGAAAAGCTGTTCATCTTATCTTTGAGTAAGACAGTAAATTGTGTCTCTTGCATCCTTTGAGGATTGCATAGGAATCTCTCCAGCTGTTAACCCATCTTCCATGTGCTGGGATCTGTGTTATGTTGTGTACACTGTAATGGACATCTTTTTATTCTGCTTGCTCAGCACCCCAGTAATCTTTGGGTAATGCCTTTCCTATTTTATGTAGTTCTAGTTGGGCTGTCATGCATAGTGTCCTTCACTCCTGCTGCCTTCCCTGGGGTCAGTGGGTCAGCCAGGGTAGGCTAAGCAAAACAGGCCATCTCTGACACCTCTGGCAACAGTGGTTAGTTGAGGGGTGAGTATGGAACACAAGGAAGACAGCCCTTGGGAGGGAGGAATCCCTTTTGCTCTTAGTGAAGCCTATCATTGGTCATCTTCTCCACCATGTATGACAGTCAACAGATACAGAAGGAAGTCAGAGGGAGAAAGAGAGAAAAAAATACTTGAAGCATCTTTTGAGCCCCTGGATCCCACCATACATGAAGCTAACATTATTCCTAGATTGCCCAGTTTCATGAGCTCATGCATTCCCTCTTTTCTTAAGCTGGTTTGAGATGAGTGCTTGTCATCTGCAACCAAAAGAGTTGTGACTAATAGATATACATGAGCTCTGTTATTCTGGAGTCAGTCCCGAGAGACGGGTCTGAGTTGAACCACATGAAATCACTGATATTCAACTTCTTTTGACTGCAAATATGGAAATGCCATTTGAAGCATTTTAAATATTATTAGCTCCTTTGCACAGATGAGGAAAACACTTAGTGGTGAGAAATAATATGCTCAAGGCTGCACATTTGTTAGACAGCAGACCTGGAATCAAACCCAGGTCTTCATGATTCTAAGGTACACAAGTATATTTCCAGTAGTTTATGCTGCCTGAAAAAAGAGATCTCTTAAGAGCTTTCCCTTGCTATCTGACAAAGGCCTTGAAATATACTAGATTTTATTCATACCTTTATGTATGAACTTATATATGGTGCCAAACACCTGCTCTTTTGCTTGTAAAATCCCCATTTCACTGGATGTTTCATGAAGAGAAGTCAGACACACGAGTGTGCAAAGCAAGAGGAAAAACTCCGTTCAACTCTGGTGTGTATTTTCATTTCACTTGGGATGAAGCTCCAGGTGATGACACGTCAGCTTTTCAAAAGAACTCCAGCTTTGGTTTTCACTGACAATCAAGAGGTGCTATTCTTGCCTCACAAAAAAGATATTATTTACCCATTCTACTCTCTGTTCAGAGAGACCATTCCCATACCTCAAACCCAACATATTTATAATGCAGCTGTGACAGTGAGAGAAGTATTCTGGATATTTTGAATTGTCATGATCATCCCATGTACTTGACCACTGATGCAATGGGATGATGCTTGCCCAGAAAATATATTTTTTTCTCCATGGTCTTGTTCCATACCTATTTTAAAAATCGCAGAGCATGTATACAATATGGAAAATTTATGTGTAATTTCTTTAGTATTTATTATATGTGAAGTTATTATAATCCAGGATTGTCTGTTCATTTTAACTAATGCTAGAGAAACAATGTGTCTTATTAGAGCATGGATAACATTCTATGGCAAATGTTTTTGGCATTATCTGCTGAGCATCTCTTCCATAAATTTCCTTCCCCCATCTACATGGTGGCAGGCTGTAGTCATCAGCTAATGCTGCCATTAATGCTGCTGCATAATAAACATCTCCCAGGTCTCAGTTGCTTATAACAACAAACATTTATTTTTTTTTCCTCACTCATTAAAGCTATGAAATGTGCCCAAGATCACACAGCTGGTAAATGATGAAGCTGAGATTCATTCATTCAACAGACATCATTGAGCTCCTCCTAATTGCCAAGTACAACGAAGAGGCTGATAAATCACCAAGCCAAAGACTGTGCCTTAGCTGATGATGTTAAAAGCGAAAACAATGTCATTACAGCTCTAGAGAGTCAACCAAAAAGACAGAACATGACACAGAAAAGGGTTGACAGGATCTGACAAGTCAGGGGTGTGATGGTTTAGAGAATACAGATAACACTGGCCAGAATGGTAGCCATAGTGGGATGATAACAAGATTAATTAAACAATGCGAATATAAAGGCATCCCAAGTGGAAGCTGACATTGCATTTCTAATTTCAAGAGAGGAGAGAAAGGGAAGGAAACATTTGAAGCCATTTTTTGAGTGTCTGCTCTGAACTGGGTATCATCACATGACGAAAACCCAATGTTCAGAGACAAGGGCATCTCACTTCACATTTTACATCTTCCTGAATATCACTTTCTATATGTCTAATGCAAAGATAGTGACATTTCTTTCTTCGTATTGTCTTAGTTTGTGCCTAACACATTTCAGGCTCTCAAAAAATGGTAATTTTCTTAGAAGATTCTGTTAGTTGCTTTCCAATGTTCATTTTGCCATTATTTCTTGTTAACAGAAGCCTCATTTGTCTGGGGAGACAATGTGGCCAGTTAAATGCCCACCTTCCCAGGAGTCTTTGTGGCTAGTGAAGGCTGTGACCCACTGAGTTGGGACAATAATAAGCAAGCAGAGGTTGATGGAAGAGGTTGCTGGGAAAGCTTCCTAGAAGAGAAAGACTCAGGTGGTCTCACGTGTTCAGATTTTGTTCTGTGTAGTTTGCCATTGATCCAGAATGCAGGCATGGCATTGAGGTAGAGTAGATGTCTTGTGATTACAGTAGGGAGAACTGCATACCATACATACCAGGATGGAGGAACAGAAAGGTAGAATGAACCTAGGTCTCTTATGACCATGAATTTTTGTTCTACTTGAACAAAAAGAACAATTAAACGTGTCTTAAAAAAAAAAAAAAAAAAAAGACCAACCATCCAACACACATCATTGTAACCTACAAAAACAGCTCTACTTGGCTGAAAGACTAAGCTCAGCTTGATTTTCCCAACCATGGTAACACCAGACAAAACAGAAAAATCAAAGCTTAAAATAAAAAAGTACCATCAAGGGAAGATATGTAACCAAATAATTAATGAGGTATATTTTAAGGTTTTCATTATTTAATCCTATCATGTTAGCAATGAAATTTGGGAGAAGAAACTACAAAATTTCAAGGCAGGGAACCCAGGTTCAAATTCTCACTGAACCTTTTATCTGCAGAGTGAATTTGGGCCAGTCTTTTTATCTTTCCAGGTTTGCATTTTCCATGCTGCAAAATCATAATGATAATGATGATGATACTTACTTACAGTATCGATATAGAGTGTGCTGAAGGGAATGTATGTGAAAGCACTTTGTAAACAATAAGTTATTAGGCAAGTTTTTGTTACTACTGAAAAGTGAAAAGATAGTCAAGTGTGAAATAGCCAAGCTTGCCCAGTTACCATCTGGCACTGACATGTGGTCTAGAGGCATGAAACTGAGATGCTAAAGGATATATGGGCTGTAAATGCTCTGTTAAAGGTTAGCAATGAATCTTTCATGTCATAATCACATGTTTCTTACAAACAGAGGTGCCAGCCATTAATGGGGGAAGAGGAAGAAGGAAGAAAACTATAATTTTTTTTTCACTTATTGTAAGCCCTTTGGTGTTTTACATATATGATCTTCTTTAATTAATTGCAGACTTGAAGCTACGTTCACAAATGCTCTGAAGACAGAACTTTTATATTTTGAAAACAGAGTTATGCTGCCGGTCAAGTTGCCTATGACTAACGCACAAGGATCAAGAATTCTGACTTAGGTAGGAAAAGTAGGGGATGGGCCAGACTTAGGGGAGGGGTCTGAGATCTGAAGTTAGTTGATTAGTCCCCCACAGAAGGATGAATCTTACTAATCAAAGGTTGAAGACTTAGGCTTGTCTATATAGAGGGAAAGAGGAAAGGGAATTTCTCAGCCATTGAGGACCTCCCAGATCAGCTCTTTATACGTCACCTCTTAGGAAATAAGAGTGTAGACATTTTGCTGTGCAGCTGGCACTGTGCTAAACACTTTAAATTATTAACTCATTAATTTTTGCAACAGTCTTTTGAGGTGGAGGTACTATGTTTACCCCCATTTTACAGAAAGCTGTAAACAATGTCATTACATTGTGAGCTTAATTGACTTGCCCGAAGCCACCAGTTGGATTGGAACCCAGTCAGCCTGGTTTCTGTGCCCTGCAGTTCACCACGATGCTCTTTTGCCCCTCGAGGGGAGGAATGCAGCAGAACATATGTCAGACAGCTGGACTGTGGATCTTGAGAACTCAGCTTCTTAAGAAACTCAGGAGAGTTAATGTGTTTTCTTGGTGGAAGAAGGCTGAAGAGTCTCCCAAAGATTCTTTTGGTTTTTCAGGGAATTAAATGTAATCATCTACTCATATATAGCAATGCCTCTCCTTAGTCTAATATAAGATTTAGGGATTTGGGAGGACATCTGGAATTTATTAATGCCATTTGGGTTTTGAAATTCAATATTAAATTCTTAGAGTGAAAAAAACAAAGAAACCAGAATAGACCATATTAACGAAATCTGACTACACAGGGCATGTGTTTGCAAACTGGGCTTGAATGTCTGGCTGAAATATTGCTCTGAATACACTAGGTCATTCCTCTCAAAAGGCAAAAACACCTTTCTGGCATCATTTTGACCTTCTGTATATATGGTAATGGCAGAGAGTATATTTTAGGGTTTTTCTTCTCCCAGATAATGTTGAAAGCAGTATAAGCGATTAATGTGGCTATGCTGAGATTATGGCACAAAGATAATTAGAAAAATATCACCTTGACAGTTTCAGTTTTTCATTCTGAGTCTGGGGAGATAGTATGGGCTTCAAAACAACTGTTTTTTTTTTTTTTTTTTATCATTCCATTAGTTGTGTAATTTCGAATAATCTTCCCAAGCCAGTTTCTTAACCTATAGGACGTTCCAAGCAGAAGGTGGAAAACAGGGGTATACGTTTGGGAAGTTTTAGGTGGTTCATGATGGTCGAAGTGAAAAGTGCTTCTGAAGAATATTAGAAGATGAAATCCAAGATGTAAACGTTGTGAAGTCTGGTGTCCTAAGCAGGGGTGTGGACTTTATCTTGAAATTACCAAAAAGTTGTTTTAATTTTAATCCTTTTAAATACTAAATAGAATTGCTTTTCCTTATTACAAATATAGTAGCTTATCATAGAAAACAATAGATAAGGAAGAGAAAATCCTTAAATTCAGTCAATCATACAGAGATTACTATGGTGTCCTCTTAGCCACTTATAGGTCTTAGATATTAACCTACCTAACATGACTTGACTGGAGACCAGCTAAGCCGAGTTTAAGTACAGATGCTATTTCTGGTAGGTAAGTGTGTGAATGACTTTTAGAAAAAGTCCTCATTGTCTGAAGATTCTATACTTGCAAATTCATCTACTTGCTAAAATTTATTTGCAAGCCCCCAATCAAAACTCATGGTGCTTTCTCGGTCCTTTGTGGATGGATATGCACAACTCTCAGGTCAAAGACGACAATGTTCTGCTTTCTCCTTTCAGCTCTCCCTCTGTAAACAAGTGTCCTTTTTGGCAGCATATTTAGTGCTGTTTCTTGCATTTTTGTACTTTTTGTTTGTAATTTTGCTATTTAAAATGTCCTCCAAGCATAGAAATGCTGACTAGTGTTTCTAAGTGCGAGAAAACTATGATGTGCCTTATGAAGAAAATACATGTGTTAGATAAGCTTCGTTCAGGCATGAGTTATAGCAATGTTGACCATGAATTCAATGTTAATGAATCAGCAATATGTATGTAAAATAAGATGTTCTTAAATGTAAGCATATGTAAAACAAGGTTATGTAATGATCAGTTGCCAAAAATATGACCAGGGGCTCTCATGAACCTAACTCTTTATTTCCCTAGGAGCAATGATTCAAATTCACAATGACTTTATAGAACATAACAACTGTGAATAGTGAGAATTAGCTGTATGTATTTTTAAAAGATTGGTGGGTTAGTTCTACCCATAGAACCTAACTCTTAAACACCTGGTCTCCCAACCCAATCCCAAAGCCATGGCTGTCCAAGTGGTAGCCTTTGAAGGCCTTTTATGTGGATAGAACATTGCTATTACACCTGCCAGCCCCTTGATGGATGAAGCCAAATCCAAGAATATCTCTAGCCATAGACAGCAGGGATGATGCCACCACTCAGGTCTAACTCTGCATGGACAGGGTGAGGGGCTGTAACCGTGCCCCTCCTCTCTGTCTAGAAAGTCTCCTCTTTTCCTTACCATGTCTAGGAAGGCTGGGAGTAGGTACTGGGGCTTGCTTGTGTTCATCACACACTGTGAAGATGTGTCTCTGGGCAAAGGGCCATGCTTCAGAAGGGAAAGGAGCCTGCTTGAGCTGTATTCCTGGAACTGGAAATCAGACTCACTCCTGACAATCTGCGGGTAGACTGGTCATTGAGAGTTCTCAAGGAGTTGAAAACTCCAGGGATTTTGATCGACAGCCTCTAAGGTCCCTTCAATGCTGAAATTTTAAAGATCTCATAGTCTATTTCTTATATTAACAGTTCCTTTGAGCCCTGGTTTTTGGGAGAAAACCTCCATGGGTTTTAATTCAATTGTGGGGATGTGGCATCACAATCCCTTGGAAGTATTTGGGATTGACACTTTTATTTAGGGGGAAAGGGGTCTGGGATGGATGCTAAGTGTCCTACAATGCCCTGGAGAGTTCTACATAAGGTAGAATTGTGGCACTCAAAACTCAAGTAGCGTGAATCAACTTCTCTTTTATTTGTACCCATTGGGTTCCCAGAGATTCTTTCCACCTCATTTTACCCCTAGGGCCAGCAACATAATTTATGGGCCCAGATCAAAATGAAAATGTGAGATACCTTGTTTGAAAAGCCAGATGCCTTTCGCTTTTCCTGTGGTCTCTTTCGTGACTTGTCATAGTGTTTTCTATTTGCTATTTCATGTAACTCCCCTGGGCACAAGGATACTGGTTGTGAGAGCAGACGCTCATAGGCATTGGACCCTGCCCTGCGATTTGGCTTACGGAATGTGCACACCTGACCTTCCTCATGGCTGTGCCTAGCTGCCCATTGGGAATAGAAGGTGGCAGTGGTTGCCGGGCAGGAACAAGGGAGCTGTCTGAAAGAGGAAAGGAGAGTCCAAGCCCCTGGTACGTGCCCAATTGTCCCACTTTACTTGCAAAACACAAGTGCAAAAATGCAACTATTGGAAATTTCAAGACAATGACCATAGAGCATCAACTGCCATGCCTGGGACTACTTGTGAGTGTTATAAGCCCCTGCATCCTACTCTGTCCACTCCTAGCTCTAGGGTCAGACCTAGCCTAGATGCTGTAGCTTACCTTGCACTCCTCCTCCACACTCTTTGGTCCTATTTGTCTCCTCTTCACCTTTTAGGAGGCACTTACACATTGCCATGTCTGTGATGAGTCATTAAAATGTGGTATGTCCTCTAATAGTCAGAGCCTGGCTTCTTTTCTGTTATCCCCCTTAACATAGAACATAATTTCAAGTTGCATAAAAACCATTCTGTATGGTGAAGGGCAGGCACAAGAGGCAAACTTTAATTGAGCCTTAAAAATAACCACTGCTTCATGAGGCCAGCATCATCCTGATACCAAAACCTGGCAGAGACACAACGACAACAAAAAATTTCAGGCCAATATCCCTGATGAACGTTGATGCGAAAATCCTCAATAAAATACTGTCAAACCAAATCCAGCAGCACATCAAAAAGCTTATCCACCATGATCAAGTCGGCTTCATCCTTGGGGTGCAAGGCTGATTCAACATATGCAAATCAATAAACGTAATCCATCACATAAACAGAACCAATGACAAAAGCCACGTGATTATCTCAACAGATGCAGAAAAGGCCTTCGATAAAATTCAACACCTCTTCATGCTAAAAACTCTCAAAAAATGAGTTATTGATAAAACGTATCTCAAAATAATAAGAGTTATTTATGACAAACCCACAGCCAATATCATACTGAATGGGCAAAAACTGGAAGCATTCCCTTTGAAAGCCAGTGCAAGACAAGAATGCATTCTCACCATTCCTATTCAACATAGTATTGGAAGTTCTGGCCAGGGCAATCAGGCAACAGAAAGAAATAAAGCGTATTCAAATAGGAAGAGAGGAAGTCAAATTGTCTCTATTTGCAGATGACATGATTGTATATTTATAAAACCCCATTGTCTCAGCCCAAAATCTCCTTCAGCTGATAAACAACTTCAGCAAAGTCTCAGGATACAAAATCAAAGTGCAAAACTTACAAGCATTCCTATATACCAATAATAGACAAACAGACCTTTCACAATTGCTGCAAAGAGAATAAAATACCTAGGTATACAACTGAAAGGGATGTGAAGGACCCCTTCAAGGAGAACTACAAACCACTGCTCAAAGAAATAAGAGGGGACACAAACAAATGGAAGAACATTCCATGCTCATGGATAGGAAGAATCAATATTGTGAAAATGGCCATACTGCCCAAAGTAATTTATAGATTCAATGATATTCCCATCAAGCTACCATTGACTTTCTTCACAGAATTAGAAAAACTACTTTAAATTTCATATAGAACCAAGAAAACAGCCCGTATAGCCAAGACAATCTTAAGCAAAAAGAACAAAGCTGGAGGCATCATGCTACCTGACTTCAAACTATACTACAAGGCTACAGTAACAAAACAGCATGGTAACAGATATATAGACCAATCGAACAAAACAGAGGCCTCAGAAATAATGCCACACATCTACAACCATCTGATCTTTGACAAACCTGACAAAAACAAGCAATGGGGAAAGGATTCCCTATTTAAAAAATGGTGTTGGGAAAACTGGATAGCCATATGCAGAAAACTGAAACTGGACCCCTTCCTTACATCTTATACAGAAATTAACTCAAGGTGGGTTAAATACTTAAATGTAAGACCTAACAACATAAAAATCCTAGAAGAAAGCCTAGGCAATACCATTCAGGACATAGGCATGGGCAAAGACTTCATGACTAAAACACCAAAAGCAATGGTAACAAAAGCCAAAATTGACAAATGTGATCTAATTAAACTAAAGAGCTTCTGCAGAGCAAAGGAAACTATCATCAGAGTGAACAGGCAACCCACAGAATGGGAGAAATTTTTGCAATCTATCCATCTGACAAAGGGCTAATATCCAGAATATACAAGGAACTTAAATTTACACACACACAAAAATAATAATAATAACAAACAACCTTATCAAAAAGTGGGTGAAGGATATGAACAGACACTTCTCAAAGGAGACATTTATGCAGCCAACAAACATGAAAAAAAGCTCCTTGTCACTGGTTATTAGAGAAATGCAACTCAAAACCACAATGAGATACCATCTCATGCCAGTTATAATGGCAATTGTTAAAAAGAAAGGAAACAACAGATGCTGGAGAGGATGTAGAGAAATAGGAATGCTTTTACACTGTTGGTGGGAGTGTAAATTAGTTCAACCATTGTGGAACACAGTGTGGTGATTCCTCAAGGATCTAGAACCAGAAATACCATTTGACCCAGCAATCTCATTACTGGGTATAGACCCAAATGATTGTAAAACATTCTACTATAAAGACACATGCACACATATGGTTATTACAGCACTATTCACAATAGCAAAGACTTGGAACCAACTCTAATGCACATCAATGATTGACTGGATAAAGAAAATGTGGCATACATACACCATGGAATACTAGGCAGCCATAAAAAAGGATGAGTTCATGTCCTTTGCAGGGACATGGATGAAGCTGGAAACCATCATTCTCAGCAAACTAACACAGGAACAGAAAACCAAACACTGCATGTTCTCACTCGTAAGTGGGAGTTGAACAATGAGAACACAGGGACACAGGGAGGGGAATATCACACACTGTGGCCCATCATGGGGTTAGGGGCTAGGGGAGGGATAGCATTAGGAGAAATACCTAATGTAGATGGCAGGTTGATGGGTGCAGCAAACCACCATGGCATGTGTATATCTATGTAACAAACATGAATGTTCTGCACGTGTATCCTAGAACTTAAAGTATAATATTAAAAAAAAGAAACTGAAAACAAACAAACAAACAAACAAAAAAAACCATTACCAAGCCTGGACAACTTGGTGAGACCCTGTCTCTGCAGAAGAATAAAAATATTAGCCAGGCATGGTGGCATGGGCCTGTAGTCCTCGTTACTTGGAAAGCTGAAGATTGTTTGAGCCCAGGAGTTAGAAGCTGCAGTGAGCTATGACTGGGCCACTGCACTCCAGCTTGGACAATGTAGTGATACCCTGTCTTTTAAAAACAAATCAACAAACAAAATACTGTTGCTATTTTTTGAGCATTACAGAGGGCTTGGAACTGGGCAAAGGGCTTTTAGGGCTTTTAGGGCTTTTGTTAAAGCTGCTGCTCCAGCTTTCTACCCACCAGTCCAACCCACCAGACCTCCCCAAAGACCAGCAACCACACGGTTAATGCCTTGCATGGCAGGGGACTTTCCTCACCAGCTCCAGCCTCTTTCTGATTGATGGACTCCTGTGCACGTGATCTCAGTTAATTCCTACCATCCCTTTAAGAGTTGTCTTTATAATCCACATTTTTTTTGACGAGAAAAGTAAGCTTTGGAGAACATGCACAACTAGCAAGCGCCTGAATGGTGGTCTGAGCCACCTCTCCAGTGGTTTCACCGTGCATGATCTCAGTATCTATGACAACTTGCAAATTGCTAGTCCTTGTTAGCAGACTTGCAGCAAAATTGATCCGCTGCTTAGTTTGAGATTTAACACATGATCCATATTAGTTGCTATTATTTAAAAATTGGGCAATTTCACATAGAAATCTCTATTTCTGACTTCTCTTGTGGCAGCAGATGAGGGGGCAGTAGCTGGTGCCCTCTTCATGTGAGTCACATGAGGTTTACTTCCTCAGGTCTTCACCCAGCCCACAGCATTCATTTGCATCTCCCACCTGGCTCTGCCTGCATTGATTTATGCTCCTGCTCACTGCTGTGTCAACTCCTTACTTTGAGTAAGATGCTGTCATGTACTATTTCCTCAGATCCTCATGTTTCTATTACTGTTCTGCAACTGAGCAAACTTGTCCAAGGTCACATGGCTAATGAGTGCCCTCAGGTTGAATCCTAGTTCCATGGCACAGCCTTCTTGAATTTTTACAACTGGTAAACAGCCTGGACCCATTAATCCCCCAAAGCGCACCCTGGCTAGGATATTCCCAATGCAAGAATCCTGTGCTGAAACACATGCATATATGAGCAGGAATGGGGTGAGGCAACATGTCTAAAGAAAATTGTCCTTAAAGTATTGGCCAAGGTCAGGCGAACCCTTCCCATTCTGTTGTTTTTGTCTGGGAGCCCATAATGTAAATTTATGTCTCGTAGCATTAGGAAAAAAAAAAGTCTTACCTTTTCCCTCTGATCACTGTGTCTTTGCTTCCTGAGGTCAACATGTGTGTAGTGTGGGGCCTCTTTTATCGTGTGTTCTTCCCTGGAAGATTTCCTGGAATTCACTCAATGTTCTCATGACATTTCCACATCAAAGGCCAGGGATTTAGACCATCCAATGTGAACCACATTGGGCAGAGCACAGGCAGCCTGGAGATGCTGCTTCCTCTAAATGGCTTTCCGGAACCCAGGACAGAGCGCAGCCGAGCTCAAATGACACTCAGAACAGCCATGACCCTCAGATGTCATGGGATACTTCTGAGGAGAGTTCCCCATCTGGCCTCCCCACATCCAGTCCCTCCCCTACACATAGTCAGCTTCGTCTTCCTAAAACTCTGCTTTCCACATGTCTGTCTCAATCAAAAACCTTTGATGGAATCCTATTTCCTTCAGAATAAGGTCAAAATTACTTCTGTTGTATTCTTTTATCCAACCCTTTACCTAACTACTTTCCTTCCAGAACATTCTTCACTGACCAAACAGGGCTACTTGGCATTCACCAAAGACTCTGTGTGAGTCTTTCCTTTCCTGTTCCCAAATTTACGCAAGTCCTCCTGTTCCTTCAGACCCTGCTCATCCTTCTGTCCCATGATGTGTGAGACCACTGAGCCTCATGTACCCTAGTTGGAGAACAGGTTTGGGTGAAGACTAAGTGCGCACAGCCAGCCTTCCACACAGCAGCCTTGGGGGAGAAGGTGGCGCCTCTTCCCTGAGATCCATGAATACTGCAGTGCACTTTGACTGAAGCTTTAGATTACCACAACACATTCGCTTCCAATTTTCAAGGGTTAGAATAGATTAGGGCCTCTAGAGTCATTGTATGATATATTTCTTTTTTAAAAGTCTTTTAAGATTCATAAGTTCATTAATTTAAACGCATTTTAAACAAGGAGTTTCAGCCTCATTTTCCACCTCTTATCTTGCCCTACACGCTTGCCGTATTGTCCAGATTTTTTTTTTTTTTTTTAATTTTCCTCAGCCTCTCTTCCTTTCTGGGTGAAATGGAAATAATACCAACCTTGAGGGGTAATTGGAAGAATGACCAAACAAGTTAGTTGTCCCACTCCCAGTTAGGACCCAGGGCACAAGCCAGACACACAGTGCACACTAAGAAAACGCCCCTCTTGACACAAACAAATGGAAGAACATACCATGCTAATGGATAGGAAGAATCAATATTGTGAAAATGACCATACTGCCCAAGGTAATTTATAGATTCAATGCCTTCCCCATTAAGCTACCAATGACTTTCTTCACAGAATTGGAAAAAACTGCTTTAAAGTTCATATGGAACCAAAAAAGAGCCCACATTGCCAAGACAATCCTAAGCCAAAAGAACAAAGCTGGAGACACCACGCTACCTGACTTCAAACTATACTACAAAAGGCTACAGTTACCAAAACAGCATGGTACTGGTACTAAAACAGAGATATAGACCAATGGAACAGAACAGAGTCCTCAGAAATAATACCACACATCTACAGCCATCTGATCTATGACAAACCTAACAAAAACAAGAAATGGGGAAAGGATTCCCTATTTAATAAATGGTGCTGGGAAAATTGGCTAGCCATAAGTAGAAAGCTGAAACTGGATCCTTTCCTTACTCCTTATACGAAAATTAATTCAAGATGGATTAGAGACTTAAATGTTAGACCTAATACCATAAAAACCCTAGAAGAAAACCTAGGT